>NW_017728947.1:50857141-50863095 GCF_001723895.1 Crocodylus porosus | reverse complement strand
ATCATCCGGGCTGGCTGACTTAAATACATCCAACCCCTCCAGAAGCTCCCTAACTAAATCCTTGCTAACCCGTGGCCCAGGTGTGCCTCCCCCGGGGCCCGAGGGGGGCCCAGCAGGGAGGTGGCTGTTCTGGTCCCTATTGTACAGTCTTTTCCCATCTCATTAGAACAAATTATGATTTGGGTGTTTAATTCTCTTAATTAAAAAAGAAAAGAATAGTGCTTGGTCCATACACAATACACCGTTCTACAGAGACCAACTAGCCCAAGGAAGCAAAGGCAGAAGAGCTGACGTATTGTAGCCACAAGGCAATTTGTTCAAATTCTATGATCATGAACAAATTCAGGGGCACATGTATCTTGTAAGTTATCTGTGCGTTTCTGCTACACCATGCAAAATCTTGAAGCAAAGATTTGCAATAATGCTATGTTTTCAAAGGGAACAGGACAAGAGCAGTAAGCATTGATCACCCATTCTCATGACTTTCTGTAGGTGCTAAAATATAGTTAAGTATATGGTATACTTAAGTATATTTTAATGCTTTATTAGCTGCAACATCCTGTCAGCTAAATGTTGTGTTTCAAAATAAGACTGTAGTCAGCAACAAGGAAATTCTTAACATGTAATGCTCCTTGGTTTTGTGAGTGAATTACCAATTTAGCTACACATTTTTGTTCTGTAGATAATGTATCATCAACTCCATCCCATTTTATTCCAGCTCTTAAGTCTATGCTGAAGGCTTAAAGCCCTCAAAGCAATTCATAAAATAAAATAAAATAATGATTGTAGCTGCTTTTTGTAAGTACAGAATTCTCACTGGGTGCTTTTGTTGGCATTCTGGCCTATTAGCTTTTATGCCTTTGATTTTATATCAGGCAATGTAACTTTTTTGTGGTGTTCTCATTTTTGAAGAGATGGCTGAAAGACTTTTGTATTTTCTTTTTAAAATGTCTCTGGTGACTAGAGAGAAAGTCCCAACTGATACGTGAGGCAAATGCTGTCTGGAGGCAGTGAAGCTGGACAGATTTTTGCAGGCCCACAGGAATCTCAGAAAGAAGATCTCACCTCTGGTTTATCATACCTTAATTTACAAGTTCAAATGCTGAAGGGTTAAGTTCAGTCCTCAGTCCTTAATTTCTCCAACACAGAGAAATCAAATTCCATGTAATCCGCAGTGTCAAGTTCTTTTGGATAACGCCTTAGGCCACGTCCAGATGAGTGAGCCTGTTGCAGTGACTCAGAGCAGTTTGAGACACCGCAAGAGGCATGCTAAGAATGAAAAAATGTTCCCTGCACTGCATATTTTCAGCTCAGACTCTAAATTTGATACTGAGAAATCCCGGTATTAAAAAAAATGCTGGAAAAAAGCAAAGCAAGTCATACTCCTGGAGTGTCCCCAGAGGCAACTGGAGGCTGGGTCCTCCAAAGAGATGCTCTGGCACCCAGCCAGAGCATCTCTATGGCTGACCTGTGCCCCTGCTGCTCCAGCATGCTGCCTCAGTGTGCTGGGGCAAATAGGAGTGGGGCAAGGCTACAGCAGCGGATTGAACCAGGTGCTGTCCCAGGTAAGTAGGGACGTGGGGGTGGAGGCGACTGTGGGGGTGGGGAGACTGTGTGTGGGTGTGGGGGAATGGTGGGGGGGGGGAGACTGCTCAGGAGGGGTGGGTCCCCTGCCCATCTCCTGCATGGTGCACAGCTTCCCGCAGCAGCAACTGTTGTTGGGGCGCTCATGCCTGCTCTTGGCAGAGACCTCCAGTGGTGCAGCACTAACTCAGACCCAGTGGCTGCACATGGCAGGGGACCCACACATCCTGAGTAGTCCCCCCCATCCCCATGCAGCCCCCCACACAGTCCCCCACAATCCACCCACAAACCCTACAGTCCCAAACCACCCCCACAACCTCCCACATACCCACCCACAAACCCCACCCCACCCCAAAAACCCTACACTCACCCCTACACCCACCCACAACTTTTCCACAAGCCCCACATCCACCCCCCAGCCCAACATTCACCCCTACAAATCTCATAACCTATGTGACCAGCTGCCAGACGGGATGGGACAGGACCTGCTGGCAGGAGCTGCAGCTGCAGGTGCAACTGCCACACTGCAGATCTGTCCTGTGCCCACACCAGACTGGGACATGCAGCTGTAGCCTGCGGGGCTCCAGGTTCCAGGAGCCACTTGAGGGGTGTGATGGGCTGGGGGAAGGGGTGGAGTTGGCAGCAGAGGTGTGTGTGTGACAGAGAGATGGGGGTCAGGGATGTGGGAGAGCTCTGTGTAGGAGAGGCTGGCAAAGCAGGGCTTAGAGCCCCTCTAACCCCCTAGAGTAGCCTGTGCATGGAGAGACCAGCCTGGAAGGGAAGGGGCTTGCCCAGCCCAGTCCTTGAGCCCCAATCAAGGGCTTCCCAGGAATAGCATGGGTATCTCTGGGGCCTGGGCACAGCAAGGGCTGGCACTGTTCAGAGAAAAATGCAGTGGGATTCATGTCCTGGTGCTGGAATGGAGCTGCTGCTAGGAGGGAGGTAGTGCGGGGGCCAGGCAGGAGCTGCCAGTCAGGAGTGAGGGGCACTGGCAGGGCTGTGGGTTGGGAGTGAGGGGCAAAGGCAGGGGCAGGGAACCAGCATCCCACATCATGGTGAGCAAAGTGGGCAGCATCGGCTCTAATTTTTCTGACAAAAAAACCTAAAGCAAATGTCAAAGCATATAGATATTTAGAATCTGTTTTATAATGATGATAGAGGCAGTGGTAGGCTTCCAAACTGCTTTAAAATTGTAAATATATCAATAGAGCATTGCCCAACTGATCTCTCTATATATAGTGGCATTCCATTTTAATTGTAGAAGAACATGGATTTGGGGTATTTTAATGAGAGAATTTGCAGTTTTTTATCAGTGAATTTGCAATTTTTAAACAAGGAACACCAGGATGTCTGCTAGTGAGGCAAGTGGCAGCACCTGGGCAGAGGGGCCTGCCCAGGGTCAGCACCAGGGACCCAGCTGGAGGGCAGATGGGGTGGCTGACTTCCTGACCATTTGGGGCCAGGAGGACACATATCAACAATTCAAAGTGGGCCACTGCAAGGAGCACATCTTCTGGGTGATAGCTGCCCAGATGGCAGAGCGAGGACAAGTCTAACTGTGTAGTCACAGCCTACTGGCAGCTGGTCCAGAGATGCAGGTGGCTCTGCTACAGTGCCTGTAGCATGCCTCAGGAGGCTGTGCAGTCTACTTCTGGGTGTGGCAAGTGTGCAGACATGGGGCTGCAGGTCCAAGAGTGGGGATGCTGTTGGAGGTCGAAGAAGGTCACAGCCAGGCAGCAGCCACCACTGCCAAATTGCTGCAGTGGGTAGAGGGTGCAGGGCCACTCTAGGTTACAGCTGCTTCAGCAGTTCAGCTGGCACAAGGGGCTAGTGTCCCCAGCGGGGCGAAAGGGGGGGGTGGAGGCGAGGGCAGCTAGCAGGGCCTCAGAAGTTTCTGAGTGCAAGTAGCCCTGAGCTGCTTGCCAGGGCAGCTTTTATACTGCTGAGGCCAGCACAGGTGTTGGCTCCAGCCTCTAGCTCCACTCTTGCTGAAGATCTGGGAGAAGCTGGGCAGAGTCAGTTTACCCCAAGTGGCACAGTTTGCCCCACACCAAAGTGTATGTTCAGGCACATGTGTTGAGGCACAAATCTCTGGCATGGATTTGTGCTGCTGCTATTTGAGCTGCTGCAAGCGAAGGTGCCTACATGTGTGAATGCACCCTTAGAGACTTTCCTACTGTGAGAGCATTAATGCCCTCACAGCATGTTATAACAAGTTACTTCAGAATACTCAACCAAAGTTTTGGGCTCAGACACAAGTGACAATTTTCACCTAATTTTGCCCCAGATAGCAGTCTACAGCTATGACCAAACAGAAATGCATGGCTGCAGACTGCTTTAAAAGGGCCAGATCCCACAAAAATCTGCCCCCTCATTGCATGAGGGTTCAAATGAACATGCTCCAAAACAAAGTGTTTTCTGTAACTTGTGTCTGCGGAGCTCCCATCCTGTTGCTACTTTCTGAATGGGATGAGGGAAAGAGAGCGGAGGTAGTTTGGTCTGGGTTTTATTCAGCTGGCGCTGAAGACTGGGGCAAAATGAGCCCTGCCTGCCCCACCCTCCAGTGCCAGCAGAGGAACCTCAAGCAAGAGCTCCCTTTGCTCTATTTCTCTCCTCCCATTTTCAAAACAGCATCTGGGCTGAGAGGAGAGAGTGGCACTGCTACGGAGACCAGACTGCAGACTAGCAGCAAGCAACTGAAATCTCCAACTCCCAGACCCAAACTACGATTGGGCTAGGGAAATCATTGACTGCAACTCATAGTGCTTCCTGCAAAGTGCTGAGTTGCAATGGAGAGCTGCTCTTCCGTCTGCGCTCTTTATTCCTTCTACCATTGAGCAATATACTTTAACTCTAACAACTGCTGTTCTCTGCCTTTGGTGTAGATACTTTAAAGTGCTATTATGTAAAAATATAAATTAAAATGTCTAATTCCATTGATTTCAAAAAATGAATTTTAATTTAGGCTAATTTATTTTGGGTCAAATTCTGAGTGCCATACATGTAGTCATAACAGGCCTCTTAGGATTCATCACTAGGATCTGCTCAGGGATGGACATACCTAAAAGGGATAGAAGGCAATGAATCAGCTATTTAGCAATAGTGTGTACAGCCATCTGTGGAAAAGGCTATCCCCTTGCAAGACTGGAGTAGCTGTGGACTCATGCAAGCCATACAGTTTGGGCTGGCTGCCTGCCACACAACTAGGGAGGACTATTATTATGGAATGAACTGCATGTAAATAAATAAGCACAAATGATGCTTAGATTAAAAAAGCATGAGACAGCTGTAGTAAAGGTGAAATTGAGTGGAACCTGTGATGCATAGCTAGGCTGCAGTAGAGGGCAGTGGTACATAAGACACAAAAAAATTCATCACTCCAGATATGAATAGTACACATAAGTAATGCAGAAAGCCATTAGCTATTTCATTGTAGCACCAAACATGATTATTTCCATCATTTGTCATTTACTGAACAACCTTGTGCTGTGACTATTAAATTATACGTGCATATATTACATGTATATGGCTATATAGCTATACAGAAAAAATACATTTATCTTCAAAACTTTTGTGACTTGTTTGAGCTTTACAACCTTGTCTTTCTCAATTAACTTACAATAGCTTCACATCTGAAGATCAAGTCCTTTGTACTTTTATTTTGAATGAAACCAATGCAACAGGCAAGGAATGAGTGCACTTATAGCACTGAATTCTTTCTTCTCCCACCTTCCTTTGCAAAATCAAACAAGAAGAGTTTTAAAAGAGTTTGATTGGGGGAAGGGAGAAATTACAAATAAAGGTAACATAACTCTTCTGATCTTTAACTGGATTCATTTTTTCTCGGGACATGGGACCAAAAGAATTTACAAGAAGGCTAAAGAAAAAGATTGCAAGGCATGCATACTTGTGCTGGAACTGACATGTGTAATACTAGGTAATTCAGGGAGGCTTTGAACTACACTAGATAAAAAGGCATGTCATCTCTCCAACTGTAGATGCAGTGAATTACATTTCCATTGTGGGCACTTGCAAGTTACATTTTTTGCATGATTGGGGCCCTGAAAGTGCTCTGAAGCTGTGCTGCATAGGCAGCGGAAGGCCAGGGCTAACAGGGCTTAGCACCACCAAACATGGGGTGCCTTGGTGTGGGTTCTGAGCAGCTGCAGCAGGACAGGGAGGGGTGCGCATAGGCACAGATGGGTAGCTGGAGCCTGCAGGTGGATAGGAACTCAGCCCAGCCCTGCAGCATGTGAAGCAGCACCCAGCAGGTAAGTGTGTAGGGGCTAAGGGGGGAAGGAGGGAAGGAGTGTGGGGGGGCAGATTCATGCTCCCGTGGTGAGGGGGGGAGTGGGGCAGGGGTAAATGGG
>NW_017728947.1:50851604-50857041 GCF_001723895.1 Crocodylus porosus | reverse complement strand
GGCAGGGGTAGGGGCTGGGGTGAATGAGGCACCAGGGTGGGTCTTGGGAGGGTTGAAGCCCAGGTGGCTCATCCAGGGGTGCTGGGGGCTCCCACAACTGTGTGCATCCCCGGGGCAGGCATGGGGGGGAACATGTCCCTCGGATCTGTGTGCAGGGTGGAGGTGGCTGCTGCTGTGAGCTGGAGCTCTGTGCCCCACTGCTGGTGCCCTGGCAGCTGTGCAATGCCACATGCCTCCTATGTGCTGGCTGCACTGAGGCCCCTGCCTGCCTGGTGATGGGAGGCATGTGGCATTGAGCAGCTGCCAAGGCACTGGCAGTGTGATGTAAAGCCCAAGCCCACAGCAGCAGCCCACCTCCTCCCTGGGTACAGATTCAAGGGGCACATGCCCCCCCCATGCCTGCCCCGGGGGTGCACACAGTGGTGGGAGCCCTCCACACCCCTGGACAAGCCGCCTGATCTCTGACCCTCCCATGACCTACCTCAGGGCCCCATTCACCCCTGCTCCTGCCACACTCCTTCCCTCATTTCAGGGCCCTCGATCTGCCCCCTTCACACCCCTTCCTTTCCCTGCGCCCCTTCCCCCCCTACACACTTACCTGCTGAGTGGTGTGTGTGTATGTGTGTATGTGTGGGTAGAAGTATCTTTTAAGTTTAAATTTTATCCAGCCCGCCCAATAAGATTTTCTCTCTCTGCCTATGCTGTGTTGTGATACATACGCATGGGGCAAAGCACTTTTTAAATGGCTGATCACATGACATTTTAACCCTCCTCAAATGAGGTCGTAGGTGAAGGTGCTCTGCTTTAGGCTGCCTTAGGGAACTTGTGTTCCCTAGGGTTAATTTTTCATATGTGCGGTCTGTGGGGCTATCAGCAGAGAGGGAATGGCAAAGGGGAAGTGAGCAGCAGTAAGATGCTGGCTGGGCTTTGCCTAGCCTGAGCTGGAGATGGGAGGTAGATTGAGGCCCCTCTATCTTGAATGCCCCCCCAGCTTTCCCATCTTGGGTACTGGGGGGAACTCAGACAGGCCTGAGAGGTGAGGGAACTCCAATCCATCCCCTGCCCTCCAGCTTAGGCCGGGCAAGCCAGCAGCTCATGCTGCAGCTTTCTACTCTGTCTTGCCTGAGCTGAGCTGAAGGGGAACAGGGATGGATTGGACCCCCTCACTTTGCAGGCCAGCCTGGTTCCCCCCTCTCAGCTCTGATCTACTCCCCACCACTCTAGCTCAGGCTGGGCAAAGCCAAGCTGGAAGCTTACAGCTGTTTTCTTCCCCTTCCCTCTCTGCTGACAGGGCTGGGGATGGGGGTGGTTTGTCAGCCTCCTTGGAGGAGGGCCAGTGCAGGCTGGCTTGATTCCTCTCTCCCCATCGACCCAACAGGAGACTGTCGGGGGGTGGGGGGAGGACAGGGTCGGGCTAACTCATGGCACTTTATGTAAAGCACCTGGAGTTGGAGCAGAGACCTACACATCTGTCTGCATCCTGTGTCTAATCTGAAGAAGAAATGCATAACAGAATCTAGGGACCTTGTCACAAGTTCCCTTAAAAAAATCATAAAGGCATTTAAAATGAAAGGAGCATTAGTTAAGGGGTGTTAAACCACCATAAATACTGTTTAAACATTTTGAAGATAAATCACACCAAAGGAGATTTATTTTAGAAAGATTTTATGCACAGCATTCCAGGGTATTGCTTGAATAGTCAGGGGAGGTAAAACACTTTACTTTCATTCCTCCAGCTTCCCATGGTGGACAGCTCACAGTTGCTGTACCCCTTCCTGCCCTCCAAAAATTAAGTGGTTCCCCATCCCACCTCCCTTCCCATGGAGAGCAACTGCTCTTAGCTTAATTGCAAAGAGACCATGGAGCTAGGGAACCCCACCACTCTCAGCTGCCTGGTCTGGCCCGTGGGAAGACCAAGCTCAGAGTCCTGGGGAGGCTGCTTCTACCAGCTCTGAACAGCACCCTAAAGCCCCCTCTACAGTTACACTTAAGGTGCGATTAACCAGGCAATCATGCCCCAAGGTATGACCCAGCTACACATTCATCCAATGAACGGTGTGATAAAACAAGCAATAAACTACACATTTATTCCACAAAAAATGTGTAATAACTTTGTAGCTTATTTTAATCACACCATTAATTGAATATGTGGCAAGTGCTCCCCTGTGGCTGGGAGGACCATCAATTGAGGGGCTCCCAGCCACAGGGTGCACTATTTGCTACCAGCCCTGCAGTTGACATGGCTTGCAGTGGTGGCAGCATTGTCAGCTGTGGGACTTGCAGTGGGGCAAACACTCCCCCCCCCACGAGCCTCCTTGCGTGCAGTAAAGTGGGATGCAGGGCTCATAGCAGGGGCAGTGTGGGGAATGCTGCCACTGCTGCGTTCTGCTCCTCCCGAGGCTTGCAGCAGGGGCAGCCTTCTTCCTGCTACCTCTGCTGTGAGCCCTGCAGCCAACAATGCTCATGGTGGGGGCAGTGTTCCCAGAGCTGCCCCTGCTGGGTGCAGCCCTTGTCAGCTGCAGGGCTCACAGGGGGAAAGTGCAGGAAATGCTGTCCCTGTTGCGAGTCTTGCTGAGCCTCATCAATTGCAAGGCTTGCAGCCACAGGATTCAGTGTAGGAGGAGCCTGACATTGTGATCGGTGATAAGGCACAGTGGGATCTAACAATTGCGCTTCCTGCCATGCATGTCCCTACTCACCACACTTGTCGGCAAGTCACAATCATGCAGGCCTGAAATAACATGAAACCTTCACTTCAGACTGCTCTAAAAATGCCATAACTTTATGACAAAACAACATCCCACAGATTTCTGATATTATACAGGTAACCTGCCAAAGCCCTACATTATAGATAAGAAATCCAGTTCAGTCTTAACTTGGACCAGTTTAGGCTGAACATGATCATAACAAATGGTTATCCTTCACCATTCTGATATTTAACCATATTGACAGAGTGCTATGAAGAATAAATTCTCTACTTCTCAATAAAATGGCCTTTTCATTATCCAGCAAAATTTCTCCTATCTGAGTAAGAAGCAAAGAGATCAGTATAATAGATCGATGCTTGGACTGACTTCTCAGGTGACTGCAGAACACTGTTGAATTTAATATGTGATACAGCTTACACATACAAGGGGGAAAAGCACCTGCAACTATTTAAGGTTAGAGTTGATATGTATTAAAATACTGACAATTCTTTTGGGAAATTGATTTGAATTTTGGGCAAAGATTTAGGGAAATAATTATCTTAACTAAATGGATTCATTTGAACCTGCCAAGGACTTGCATATGGAACCTCGCTTTGTTTATAAGTAGGATGGTAAGCAAATGTCCAAGTGCACTCTCCAAGCAGTTATATCCACTGGATGTGCTGAAAATATAGCTAGTTATGTGCTAGATGTCAAGCTCTTAAGTGGAGACATTTTCCAGGAAGCAAGGTTGATGAAACAAAGAGATGGCTTCTGCTAAAAGTTCACATTTAGCTCCACACTTCAGCAAGTGTGTAGATGATTTAGATATGAGGTAGTGGCTCCAACTAACAGAGATCAGCACAATGTAATTTACAGATCCAGAACAAAACTTAACAAGAAAGTACAGGCAAAGATCTCAGGCTAATGTTCTCTAGCCAGGCAGATGGACAGTGGGTCCCTGGGGGGCAGGATCCTTTTTACTACCAGCCTATGGAGCTATGTCACTCTAATAGCTAATGCAGCTTCTGTGAGGCCCTTAAGCAACTCCTGCCTTCCACAGGAGGAGACGGGACACAGCAACAGGTCTCTGACATCAAGGCTGTGCCTTGCCTGTACTTCACGGTATTGTGGCAAGGCTGTACACCCCAGCATGGTCTCTTGCCTCTTGCACACTTCCTTCATGACTGTGAAGGAATCTGTTTTTTCCCTGGTGAGTGCAGTGTTTTACTGATACATCTACAAGACACAAGAATCTGTACCATGTACTTTGCTCTAGGAAACGTGCTCTGAACTCAACCTTTTATTATTCTCAAGTGCTCAACCCTATAAAGGTGTTATCAGCAGAAATCAAGACTTTTTCTGTCCAGCCTGCAAGGCAAGTGGTGCATGGGTCCCCCTTCCCCATTCTGATGTATAACTGTATTGACAGAGGGCTGTCAAGAATAAGCAATCTCTTTTGCAACAGCATGGGTTTTCCATTCTCCAGCAGAATACCTCCTCTTTGACCGACTGATATTTTGCTGTGTATCGGAACAACCGCACGCACATTTGTCAAAAGATATATGCTGGCTTGTTTAGATAGAAATACACAGCAGTTTAAACTTAGTTTAGATTACTGGTCTCAAGTGAGTATTTGTTCACATCAAGAAAACCATGTACCATCTGGCATATTTCAGCAATATTGGCTTAGACAACCCAGCACTGGAATAAAAGCAATACTGCAGGTCAAAAATGAAGTGCATTGGCAGAACAGTGTGGAGGCAGCTTGCACAGCATCTGCCTGCACTAGCTTGGTGCTTAAGCTCTCCTGGGCTCCTCCTGTGCTGGCAAGCTCCTGTAGCTGGAACTGAGGCATCCCAGTTGAGGGACTCCCAGCCACGGGGGCTTCCTGGGGCAAAAGAATCACTGCTGTGGTGACCACCCCACCCTGGGGCCCTGGGGGTATGGAAAACTCCTGGGGGTGGAGGATCACTGCTACAGTAATTCCCCCACCCTGGGGGTACAGGAAACCCTTGGAGCTGGAGGATCACCATGATCCTCTGTCCCCAGGGGGATTTCCCACACCCCCAAGCCCCAGGGATCATAGCACAATTGCAAGGGTTCAGGAGTGCAGGAAACCCCTGGACTCTGGGGTTCACATCTCCCTCAATACCTAGGGGTTTCATAGTTTCTAGGGTCAGAGTTTTTACGCTGGGTATGATGCACCTATACGGCTCTGGGGGTTTTCTGCGCTCTCAATTCAGCTGATGGGGCTCCCAACTACAGGAGAGCCCCTGCTACATGTACAAAATGAAGCTTGATAGCAACCATGTATAGTTAGCTTTTGGGCATGTCTATATGTGATGCTATATCACCATAGCGATATGCTACGGCGATGCTAGCATCAGCAGTCACAAACTGTGACACTGCAGCTACATTGCTGTAGCAATGTGCTCCCTCGTTGTACCTCAGTGCTACGGTGACATAGCAATTAAAATTAACCGTGCACAGCGTGCACAACACACTATAGGCTGTTACTGTACTGTCATTTAGTACTTCCTTTTGGAAGTCCTAAATGAAAGCATAGTAACAAAACCACTGTAGGAACACATGTAGATGCGCCCTTTGAGATCTAACCGATGTGTCCACTGAGGTATATCTGGTTGGAGCTTTTTATTGTGTGATAGCTACTTTGTATGTGTTGCTGGTCTCTAGGTAACTGCACAATTAACCAGTTAATTGAGCAATACCTATAACATGTAGAAGGG
>NW_017728947.1:50843816-50851504 GCF_001723895.1 Crocodylus porosus | reverse complement strand
GATGAAAGCAAAATAGAAGCTGAGTGGCTCTTTTCCCAATACCTAATCTCAAAATCAAACACTTACTTTGCTGTACCATAAACAGAGCTGAATGTTTAAAGTGCGGTTATATCTTTTTAAAATGATTTTGCCTTTTCCCCATGAGAAGCAATTACAACAGAAATGTTGAGCAAAGGTAACCCCATGTGTAAACCTTATTATTGTTAGCTTGACAGTAAGTCATGCCTTGCCCTTATTGCTACGCTTTAAGGTGGAACTGTATTGACTCTAAAGAGAGAAAATGTCACTGGATTCTAAAAATTAAGATCTTCCCACACGAGCCAGATCCAGATAGGTCCACATTTATTCTGAAATCTTTTGAAAATGCGTGTTTATGTTAATCACATTAAACAAAACAAGGGTTAAAATGTAATGCAAGTTCAATAAAAAATTATTTTTAACCTTTATTTTTGACATAGAGATGCATCATTTGTGGAAAGAGAAGGGGAAGGAGAAAGAGAAATGGGAAAAAGGTCAGACTCCCTGTTATTGTTTTTCTGTGCTTTCCAAATGCAAAGGCTTCCTGTCCCAGACATGGGAGACTGGCTGAGGCTTTAGATCAGCGGAAAGGATGTTACTGAACAACATAACACATTTTCCCTTTTCTCCTTTGAAAAAGATTTCTGAGAGTGCTGATGAAGTTTCTGTTCCTATTTTGTCTGAATCGTTTCCTTCTTTCTCTCTTTCCTTTCAAAGTTTGGGATTGTACCTCCTGGCTGTGGAAAGATTCAATTTCAAGCTGACATGAATGTAGCTGCTATTCCAGAATAGCAGAATGCAAGAGGACAGTTTTTATTCTGCAAGGGAACTATCTCCCATGGTGGTACTTAAAAATAAAGATAATCAGCTTAAAGATGCTATGATGTATCCTGTTTTCTTCCTCCTCCTAAGTCACATTGATGTCTTGATGACTAGATCAATTGCTTAATGAAGGCTATGAATATTAACAAGAATATCAGCAATCTTTCTTAGATGAGTAAGTATTAAGCCACTCTGCTTTCCTCTTGAACTTGAGCTTATGGGATGACTTTTCAAACATGATGAAATGGTTATTTTCCCCTGGAACCTTCAAAAACAGAGTTAGTCAGCACATGGTCCAGTCATAAATCTCAATTTAGTAGTTGTCTTTTCACATCTCAGTCTAGATTCATCTTGTACTTCCACAGCATGGCCCTGATCCTGCAAACTACATTGAGTCATGCTTGAAATCAATTAGATTACTCATAACAGAAGGCATGAACAACGAGTGTCCCTGGTGGCTGGGGGGTCACGGCTGCACTGATGGTGGTGGGAGCATGGCGGCAGTGAGAGCATGGCAGCGGTGAGTGCAGAGTTCCCGCAGATGCCGCCGGTGCTATTGGCAGCATGGGGAATGGCAACCACTCGCAGGCGCCGCCGGCAGCGTTGGTGGCGGCCAACAGCAATCGTGGATCACCTGCAGATGCCACCGGTGGGTTGGCGAGCAGTGACCACCCGCAGGTGCTGCTGATAGTGTCGGCAGCACCTTTTTGTAGGGGGTGCACATGCACCTGCATGCACCCCCTACTCATCGTCTCTGACAGAAGGGCTTATTACTTGGTAAAAGACATTTGTAAGACTGCACTTTAAGCAGATGAAGCTCAGTTTCCAGATTTTGTCTTTCTCACTTAATGTTTGGAGTATTGCATTCCTGTAAACTTAAATCTGGCAAAAGCTATTGTTTTTGACACAAAGAGATATCATATTGTGCATTTTTTCATCCCTCTGACTCCACCTGCATCTGTGGCAAATTGAACCTTGTTCTAATTAAAGACATTTTAGAAGCACAATATGTTTGTGTTCAGATGAGCTGTGGCATGCGACAATAACCAAATGTTTGACAATACCACCTGCATTTTCTAGTGCCCTTGCTGACTAGAGATATATCCTTCATGATTTAGAACAAATCCATAAAGAAGAGCTTTATTTTGAACGGCTAAACTCTCTTTCCCAAACCTCAACACACAGTTATTGACTTGCTGCCTATTTACAAGAAGATACTGGATTTTTGGATGTTGAATAATATTTTTGAGTTTACTGCCCATTAATATTGCTATACTAACAACCATGGAAAGTGAAACTTGTCATTTACCAACACAACGGGAACAATAGGAAAAAAAGCTTCCCCAGACGTTCCTGCCAATGTGCATCTTGCAAAACCTGGAAAGAGACCCCCTAGGGCTTAGAATAAATTCTCTTTCTCTAAGCAGGGCTGTGCAAAACAGCACCATTTTGTTTCAACTTCCATTTCACCCTTTCGAAGGGACACTGTTTCATTTCACTCTTTTGAAGCACTGTTCTGTTTTGTTTTGTCAAAACTGTTTCAACGCTATTTCTACGTTTCGATGTTTTGCCCCTAGGCTATAATGGGGAATCACAAAAAAGCCTAGAACTTTGTAATTTCTTGCCTGATTTGGATGAAAATTGCAGGGATGGTAGGCCCTTCTGAGATCATGTATCCTGCCCAGTTGAAGGAGATAGGTGTGGGAGTTTTTGTGAAACTGCACCTCAAACTGTTTAAAACAAAACTAGTATCGTTTGGTGGCTGCAGCAGCAAGCTGTCATCCTGCACACAGATCCAGGGGCCCGCTCCCCCTGGGAGCCTGCTGAAACCCCACACACAGATCAGGGGCTGGTCCCCCTGCAAACAACTGGGGAAATGATCAGAGAGCTGGGGAATCAAACCAGGAGCTAGATGTCAATATCAGAGCAGTCCTTCCCCCACTTCTCCCTCCTTCTCCTTAGTTTCTGTTTAGCTACAAGCAAGCCTGGCTTCGAAACTCGAAACTTTTCAAACTTTCAAAATGTTTTGCGTACCCTCATTTTGTTTTGAAGCTGTTTTGAAGCCTTTCATTTAATTTTGATTTTGCTGTTTTGAGTTGGAAACACGTTGAAACAGCTTTGAAATGAAACACCAGTCAAAATTTTGCACAGCCATACAAAATAGGAAATTGGAACTAGTAGAAATGGTGAGATTTTGTGAAGCAGTTGTCCACTGGCAACTAGGTGGTAAACCCAAACTCATTCTATGTCGGCTACCATAAGCATCTATCACATGCAGGGATCTACTTAATTTGTACTTTTGTGATTTTTGTGTAAACTGTGAAAAAGGCAGTTTCTGTGATCATTGTGAAAATTGGCATTCTCTGTGATTTTGCACAGAATCATCAGGAAAAAAAAACTTATTAAAAATAAAAAATAAAACGCTGGCTCCCCAGTGACAGCCAGTGGCTCCTGTCGCCCAGCCTCACAGTCTGCCGGGGGTGAAGCTGCCAGCAAGATTGGCAGAGAGAGCTGCCTTTTGTGTGGCCCCACCCCACTCTGCCAATCAGCAGTGAAGGGTGAGTCTGCATGAAAGGCAGCTCTCTCCACCAAACGGCAGCAAGAGGCAGGGCCACTGGGGCCCCTCAGCCAATCAGTGGCAAAAGGTGGGGAAGCCCACCATAAAATGACTGTGAAAATGGCACTGGGTGCTGCGAGCAGCCTGTGATTTTTACTTTGCCTCCACACACTTTAAGTAGATACCTAATCATATAATAATGATATTGTTCTTTAGAGCTCTGGACGTATAGACATTAATGCCCCATATCCCCAAACCAAACTCTTGAGCCACATAGTCTCACACTTTTACACATATAGCTTCTTTGCAGTAGAATGGCCTTGCAAAGGAGATTACACCGTCTCTTTGCATTTCTGTACATGCTGTAGAAATCCAGGGAACCAGCAATACAATACTGGGGAGGAGAAGGGGAAAAATTGTTACATTTTCTTCCTGAGAACTCTTGCCAACTTTCTTCCAATCCACATCTTTTTTTAATTGCCTTTTCTGTTATCTCTGATCATTTGCTATATTTACTAACTTTATTTTTAAAGTCTCAAGCCAGAGCCTGTTTCCCCGTTCCTGTGCGAGGTTACCATATATGATGTTTAATGGCAATACTGTGATGCTGACTAGAGCCTACACAAACACTAAACAGATTTTCATAGATCACTCTGAGGAAATCTCATTGGTGATTAAGAAAAGTCACTCTGTAGTTTATAGAAACTAACTGATTTGTGACCTTTCTTCATTTTTGGCTGAAGAACACATCCAGAAAAAAGGCACAGATTGTTTAATTTTACCTTACCTGTGACAACACTGGGGATTTTAGACAGAAAGCTCTTGACTGTTCGGATGGGAACTCCTCCTGTTTTGTCATCCTGCATTCTTGCAATGATCTCTTCAATCTGTGAAGTGGGATGGAATGGAATACATTATTTTGCTAGCCCGGGAACTATACTAGTAATACTTATTAAAATGACTATTTTATATTGTCACAGTTGCAGACCAGGATTCTATTGTGCAGGGCACTGTACAGATGTGGAACAAAAATATGGTTCTTGGCCCAAAGATCTTACAATCTAAGCGTAAGATAAAGGCAACAGATTGTTAATGAGGATTTAGAAGAAAACAATGAGCCAATATGGGTCTGAACAAGAGAGAATAATTGTAGCACACCAACATCTTACACATGCTCATAGGTGGTGTAAGTGGGGTAGCGCTCTTAGCTCCCCCCCCCAGTGCAGAACAGTGGTAGGATTGCAAGGCTGCCCAGCCATGGGCTTCTGGAAGCTACAGAAGGTGTGGGGAGGGAATGGGGCTGGGGCTAAGGGAGGGGCAGATGTTGCACAGATGGTGAGGTGTGGGACTGAGCTGCGATAGGCTAGTCTGGGGGCACAGGTCCTACTGCTACGCATATCCCAGGAATCATGGGGGCATATGCCCCTGGATCTGTGTGGGGCAGGGCAGACTTCTGATGGGCAGAGCTGCTGCAGCCACCTTAAAGTTTGCCGTAGCCCACCTCACCCCCCTCTCAGTGCCACCACCATTTGCTGTGAGTGCAGCCTGTCCCACCCCCTCTGGGAACAGCCCAGCACAGCCCTGGTCCAGGCCTGCAATAGCCTGCCCTGCTCCGCACAGATCAGGGGGCACATACCCCGCCACGCCTCCCAGGGTGAGTGTAGCAGCAGGAGCCATGTGCCCTGAATGAGCAGGCTGAACAATGATAACTTAGGGCGGGAGCAGGGTTCCAGGGGCTCTGTCTCCTCTGGCCTGGCAGTGCAGCCGAGGCTGGTCCCTTTCAGCCCCACGCTTTGGGCCCCCCCTGGGTGGTGTGGAGCTCATCTCCCTCCCACTCTCTTCATAAATAAATACAATCATTTATCTGTTGAAACTGACTTCACCGAAGCAAATCTGTGCCATTTCACAAGATGGAAGGAATGGTCTTTGTGACCCCTGGCTGGGGTCTTATGACCCCTGCCACCCCCAGTGCTCCTTTCTGCCCATGGCAGGGGGTCAGACTAGATGATCTGTTAGGTCCCTTCCGACTCATTGATTCTATGATTCTATGTGGACCATCAACCAGCCATCAGAAGACCACCCTTTTTAAATCATAGAAGACCTGGATTGGTTTTGAGGCTGCAAATACTCTGCTTAATCTTCTGGGTCATCCCATTCCATCTAAATATAGTCCCCAACCAGTTTGCTAAATTTAGAACATATTTATCACACAACCAACACCAGAGATTAAAATACTGAATCATTCCTAGAGCAAACATTTTGATAAAGAAAAAATGGCAGAATCAGGACAGTGTAGGTAGCATATTAGAATCACAGATACCAATAAAACAAGATAACAGTGGAAAATGTGTGGGGTTCTGTGGCATGCATTCTAATTTGATCTTTATTTTTTTGGTTTCCCAAGAAATTTTATGTAACAACATAAGAGATATAACTAGACAAAGGAAAGTTTTCAGGGCTTCCATTATATCTCAAAGCTTTAGATATTTTCCTGACAATTCTGATGACAGCATAGCATAGCAATCCTTCACTCAGGTACTGTATCAATGGACTTGATTAGAGGAGACAGGAGTAGGAAGTGCATACAGAATAAGTCAGTACTGCAAGTCATGGATGGAATTTTATATAACAGGGAAGCATAAAAGGCATCATATATGGAATAAAATATACCAACAACAGAACATGAAATGCAGAATGCATGAAGTTACTCTATAAGTTAGCAATGGAAAGTATTTTCCACTCTCTCTAAAACAAATAAATACATACAAATAAAAAAAGACTCCAAAATAAAAGGTCTTTCTAATTAGTTTCAGGACAAAAATCAATAGATTCTTCACATGTACAGGGGTCACTTCTATACACAAATGAATAAATTGCTTCCAGAATTATAACAACTATAACTAAGTATAACACTGAATCACTGGGGAAGGCCAGAGACACTGCAAATGCACTGTAAAATGTTGAGGCAATTTCAGTCCCTTTGAAGATATTTACATCCTTATTTTCACTTGGATACAATTATGCCAGTGGGAATGACAAGTTGAACAAAAGTACCTTACAACTGTACCTGATGCCTTTAAGACATCCCTCCTTACGGAATGAAAGTTCTAAGGTTTTCAGTATGTTCTTTACCCATGAAAAACAGATATCTGATATATGTGGAGCTCCCCTTCTGGTAGTTCTGGAAATTTAAATATTACACGGTATTCCCTTCGTTTACAAGAGAAGCTGACATTCCCTTTGGATCAAAGGGTCTGATACCAATGAGGATATGGTGGTTGCCCATTTCTCAGAGACCACAGATATGAAACTTTCCCTGTATTTTCCACTTGATGGATGAAGGGACATAACTTTAGGGGAGAGACATGCCTTATGACAATGAAAGACTGGTGATTATTAGGGGTGTGTGATGTGGGCTCTATTTGATTAGGATTCGGCCCAAATCAGTGGCAGTGATTCAGTTAATTGATTTGGATCACTGTCCCTGATTCAATTTGGCTGAATCGGCATCTGAATATTCGATGTTGATTCAGAGAATCAGTGATTTGGCCAAAGACACAGCTTTAAATGTTTTTTTTACATACCTCAAGGTACCAGTGTGGCTCATGAACACGGCGATGCTGGGGCACATGGTGTGTCCCACAGGAGTGTGTGTGTGTGGGGGACTCCCATGTGCTGGCAGTGAACCCAGAAGCAGCTTGGAAGTACTTCCGATCCACTTCTAGGTCCGTCCCCCCCGTGGTCCCCCAACTCAGCAATCAGCCATCCGGGTACCCCAGGTGCCCCCACCCCAGACCCAGGAGGCACCAGGCACTGAGCCAGGGAGTTGTCGGTGGGGGGGCCCAGAGTGCTCCCTGGCAGACCCAGAAGTGCTTCTGGTCTACTTCCAGGTCTGCTGTTGAATATGCTGGAGAGCCCTCTGTGCTTCTGTGGGACATTCCATGCGCCCCAGCATCACAGCATTCACGAGCTCCCTGCTACCTAGAGGTATGTAGAAAAAACATTTAAAGCTGTGTCTATATCCAAATTGCCAAATCTTTCCGAATCTCTCTGAATTGATTCGGAGGGTTCTAATTCGATTCAGAGAGATTAAAGTATCTCCTGATTTGATTCAGATTCAGAGATTTGGCCATTGAATCAGGCTGAACCTCTGCCGAATTGAATTGGGGATCGAAGCTTCACACAGCTCTAGTGATTCATAGTTTCATAGTTAGTAGGGTTGGAAGGGACCTGAGCAGATCATCTAGTCCGACCCCCTGCCATGGCAGGAAAGAGTACTGGGGTCAAATGA
>NW_017728947.1:50841114-50843491 GCF_001723895.1 Crocodylus porosus | reverse complement strand
ATCCCTCCTGAAGTGTGGCACCCAGAACAGGACACAGTACTCTAGCTGTGGCTTGACCAGCGCCGCATAGAGGGGGAGTATCACCTCCATGGACCTGCTTTAGATGCATCTTTGGATACATGACAAGGTGCGGTTGGCCTTCCTGACTGCCTCTCCACACTGCCGACCCATGTTCATCTTGGCATCAGTGATGACTCCAAGATCCTTTTCTGTCTCTGCACTGATAAGAAGGGAATTCCCCATCTTAGTGTCCAGCAAATTTGAACAGGGTGCTTTTTACCCCCTCGTCCAAGTCACTTGAACAGTGCAGTCCCGAGGACCGAGCCCTGTGGAACCCCACTGCTCACATCCCATCCACCACCACTCTCTGGGTGCGGCTCTTCAGCCAGTTGGCAACCCATTTGACTGTGTAGGTATCGACACCACAGTCCCCCAGTTTTTTAATGAGAATGAGGTGAGAGATAGTGTTGAAGGCCTTCCTAAAGTCCAGAAAGACTATGTCCATTGCTACCCCTGCATCTAAGGATTTTGTGACCTGGTCATAGAAGGCCACCAGGGTGGTCTGACAGGACCTGCTTCTAATGAACCAGTGTTGGTTGGACCCAAGCATAATATCCCCTGCTGGCCCCTTGTGGACTTGTGCCAGAATAATTCTCTCAAAAAGCTTACCCAGGACTGAGGTAAGACTAACTGGCCTATAGTTTCCTAGGTCCTCCTTCCTCCCTTTTTTGAAGATGGGAACCACATTGGCCCTCTTCCAGTCCTCTGGCACCATGCCAGAGCACCATGAGTGTTTGTAAAGCCATGCCAGGAGTCCCGCAATGACCTCAGCTAATTCTCTCAGCACTCTGGGGTGGAGATCGTCTGGACCAGCTGATTTAAATACACCCAGTCCCTCCAGAAGTTCCCTGACTAGTTCCTCACTGACCCTTGGCCTAGGCGCGCCTCTCTTGGGGCCTGAGGGGGGCCCGGTGCAGGGGCTGATCCGGTTCCTGCTCAGGAAAATGGAGCAAAGAAGTTGTTAAATAGGTTATCTTTGTCATCTGGTATGAGGACCAAATTTCCTAGTGTGTCTTGCAGGGGCCCCATGTTACCTGGTACCTTCTTTTTGCCCCCTATGTATTTAAAAAAGGACTTCCTGTTGTCCTTAACTTGTCCTTTTAGCTAGGAGACATTCCCAAATGCTTTTGGTGAGGCACGGGGGCTTATGTGCCCTCCTGCTCCCTTTGATCCATGTTGGGATTACCTCCCTTTGGGCTTGGAGGATTGTTTCCTTAAGGAGCGATCACTCTTCTTGGACACCTGGCTCCCCTCCCCTCCAGAACCTCAGTGCCTCCCCGACTACTGTCCTCACCTCCTGAAATCTAGGGCTGCTGCCTTGCTGCCAGCCTTTGCCACTTTGCGCTGGATTGTGAATTCCAGCACGCAACGATCACTGTCAACCTGGTGGTCGAGCACCCGCAGTCCCCTCACCAGGTCATCACCAGTGACCAGCACCAGGTCCAACAAGTCGTCTCCCCTGGTGGGGCTGTGCACCTCCTAGGTTAGATGGAGGTCCTGCATTTTGGCTAGGAACCTATGTGAGCAGTCAGACCTGTCTGACTGCTCTTCCCAGCAGATGTCTGGAAGACAGGTCACCCATGATGACCACATCCTTTGACCTAACAACCTCCGTGAGCTGACTTAAGAATTCCTGGTCTAGCTCTTCCCCTTGGTTGGGTGGTCTGTAGTAGACCCCCACCATTAAGTCTCTTTCCTTGAGATTATGCTACTTCTTTCTCATATAATCTGAAGCATTATACTTATACATCTGGATGATTCCCCCTTATCTCTAAAAGCTAAGTTTGATTTAAAGCTCTACTTATATATTTCAAAATAAGTTTAATTCCATGCCTTCCCAGGGTTGCAGGGTAATCATCATTCATATGCTGAATTCAGTCACCCTGTCTGTGGCCTCAGGCTAGCACAGAACTGAACTACTCACACCTTGTTTATGTATTATTTTTTAAGCTGATGCATGCACTGATGAACAGACTGTCAGCAGAAACGAAGGCACAAAGATGAAAAATGATATTAGAAACACAATAGATTCTTGGACAGCTGGTTGCTCAAGTTTAGCTTGGTAGAGAAACCCAGACACTTTTACCTCCTTCTCGAGGGCCTTAATGATCAGCCCAAGCTAACCATTGCAAAAGGATGGAGCAAAATCCAGGCTTCCCTTTAGCTGTCACTCACCTTAGGTGTGCCCTCTGTAACCCCGGGTCAGTTATGTCCAGAGCTGGAAACTAATGAGGACATGTGCTGTGGGGGTCTCTCATGGGAAAAAGAAGGGAAGGGTAAGAAATCCAAGAGGAACCAGAGTCCCTTGAGAAGAATA
>NW_017728947.1:50820180-50840024 GCF_001723895.1 Crocodylus porosus | reverse complement strand
CTTGTTTACACCGGAAGCCGGCGCCCGTGCCGGTGGCCGGGAGCCGGCAATAAAAATGGCCGGCCACCGGCACACATAGTCTCTCCTGCCATAAAAACTGGGTGCGTCTTATGGTCAGGTGTGTCTTATGGTCCGAAAAATACGGTAAATACCTGCATCCACTAAAACAGTTTTTCTCCTAGTCATAGTACCAGGTAATAGTTTACTTTCCCCTTTTCTCTCTGTATCACTCAGTTATTAGTTGACCAAAATAGTTTTCCTGATTCAACACTTGTTGGAAGAGCAGTTGTTCACATGTCCCAGACTGAAGAACATGCACATTTCAGTTAAGGCTTCCCAAGCAGGAGGGACGGTGCAACACCAGTGAATAGCCTGATAGCCACAGCACAGCTCAGAAAGTAATTTTCAAAATTACTTCTAGTGAAAGGAAGTATTTCAAGTTACAATGTCCTATCTCAGTTGTTGACATGAAACATCTAGGCTAAGTACAGACATTCAAAAAGCCCAAGGCTGAACTGATTCAGTCTTCATAGATTTCCCTAAGCTGCATAGATTTGAACAAATAATGAAGTTAACTAACATTCACATTTGAATCCAGAAAGGCAGCCAGATGCCTGCAGTGGCCCAGACCAGAAGTTGGGAGGCACTAGAGCAGGGGTGGGCAATGATTGCAGCTGGATGGCTGCTTAATGAGTTTTGGTGAGCTGTGGAGGGCTGCAAGGGAGGCCATGCCCCTTGACAGGTACCCCGCTCCCTGGTCACCATATTGGGACCAGAAGTCCTTCCCCTAACCCTCTGATCTTTGCCACCTGATCTTTGCCACCTGATGTCCCTCCTCTTGCCTCTGGAAGTACTCCTTTTGGGAAGGTGGTTTGCCATCTTGGAACCAGAAAAAAAATTACATACTAAAAATCAAACATCTGCAATAATGTATTTTAATCATGTTTAAAACTTTTTTTGTCCTGATATGTGTGTTTGCCTTGTATATATAGGGGTGATTGCATAATAGCTCAAAATGAAATCTGACTCTTGTATATTGTGGGGGCGGGGTGTACAGAGGTGGCAGGGTATGAGTGGGTGAGTATGTAGTTTGTGGGGACCTGTGGGTGTGTGTGTATGTGGGGTCTGGGAGTGTGTGGGGTTTGTGGGGGGTGTAAGTAGGTTTGGGGGACATGGGTGTGGGTGAATGGGTATGGGGTTTGTGGGGGCCTGTGTATTTGTGTGTATGTGGGGTGTGGGGAGGGTGTTGTGTGTGGATGTGTAGGGTGTGGGTGCAGCATTAGGGTTTGTGGGGGATGTGTGAGCATGTGTGTGGATGGGTATGGGGCTTATGGGGGGCTGTGGGGTGTGTAAAGAGGGATGGTGGTTGGGGTGTGTGGGGGGGCTGGGAGGTGTGCATGGGGGTGTGTGGGTGCCTATTTATGGTTGGGTGCTTGTGTGAGATCCCCCCTACAAACATGCTCCCCTCACACATGCCCCCACCCCACATTGTGCACAGCCCCTGCCACCAGCAGCAGGAACAGGCAGTGTGCCCCCAGGGTGCTTACAGCCTGTGGAACGTAGAGCCGCCTGGTGGTGCATAGTCCCAGTGAGCCCTAGGCATGCACCTGGTCAGGCCACTGGTTCCATTACATGGGGCTCACATGCCTGAGCCCTGTGCCACTGTGGGGAAGCCCATGTGATGAAGCCAGTGTATAGGTCATGGGGCTTGGCTGCGGTGTCAGGGAGACAGGCAGAGCTGGTCCAGCTCCATAGTGAAGAGCTCCTCACTGTTCTCCATGACCTGTGCATAGCAGTGAGTGGGGCCAGGCTGCTGGCTCCATCACATGGGGCTTCCCCCAGAGGCATATGGCTCAGGTAGAGAACCTGGGAGCTGTATGTAAGCCTTGTACAATGAAGCTAGGTGGATCCCATACTCCTATCGGCCTGGGCTCCAATTTCTTGCTACTCTGCCTTGGGTCCCCACTGGTCCCAGCCCTGGGGCACCAGCACAGGCCCTGTGCTCCCGCTTAGCTACTGCTTTACGCCTGCCCACTGCTGCTGCCACTGCCTCCACTTCCTCTGCCACCACTGCTACCCTTCCCCTGGCACTTCCCTACTTTCTCCCTGCCCACCCACCACACCCCACTCTGCCTGATGGCCGCTGCCACTTCCTGCCTGCCACTTCCTCCCTCCTACCACCTCTTCCTTACCTGTGGGGTTGGGGTCAGGACCATCCCATGGGTGAGGTTGGGAGCGCAGCATGCATTGTCCCTGTGAAAGTGAGCTGGGCTTGGCCCCATTTAAGCACAGCAGGGGCAGCCCAGGACTGGGCTGGATAAAGTGAATTGGTAGGCATGCACCTGCAGGCCGGATGAAATTGTTTGGCAGGCCAGATTTGGCTCTTGGGCCATATTTTGCCCACTCCTGCACTAGGGCCCTCCTCCCAGGCCCAGGTCCTTGATATGTGAGCTCTATGACATTCCTGGAGTGCGGCTGACACTGCCTACCCGGAGAGATGGGGTTTGTGGGAGAGGTATAAAACATCCAGGGATGCTGTGGGACTGTGCATTAACTTGAGCTGGGAGGAGATCTGGGACAGAAGTTTGATAGACCAGTTTAACCTAAATCAGGTTGATACTACATTCATCCAGGTCTATCTTAAACCTATTTTGGCCATTTTGAAACTGGCTTATTTGCACTGAAGTTCTGTTCTGTTCCAGGTTTAAATCAGTTTCCAATCCCTTAAACTGGTTTATATGTAATGTCTGTCCCTAGCCAGAGAGACCACATTTGGTTGTAGAATTCTGTAATTTCAACCTCTGGTCTCAGGTGGAAACAGATGTGCAGAGCTACATTGTGGTGAAAATAAAAGTTAAGCAAATATCTTCCAGCCAAAAAAAAATCCAAAATCAGTTCCCAGATCTCACTGGGATGAACCAGAGGCACAGAAATGTTAAGTGATTTGCCCACAATCACACACAAAAAATCAGCAGGCCAACGCAGGAGCAGTCTCAGAGCTCCTATTACTTGTTCTTTTAATAAAGCAATATTGTCCAAGTTTTTTTTTTTTAAAGGGGACAGAGTGCCTAAAGTCAAGCTTTTAAATTCTTATTAAGGTGTCTTAAATAAACAGCTTTACTTGAAGAAAAAGAAGCAAGAATCCAGCAATTATAGATAACCAGCACAAATATTGGCTTGAGATAATCTCTGAATCAGTTTGAAGAAATGATAATCTATGAGCTCCCATAAGCCCAAGTTCTTATAGGTTCTTAACAGTTATGTTGTGGGAGCATGTCTCCCACACTCCCAGAGAGCACAGGATGGGGACTGGCAAAAGGAAAACTACCATAAGGTAAAAGCAGTGGTCCCGGGAAGGGCCACTGGAGCTGACTACCTGGAAAAGAGCATCCTGACAGCATTGGGCGGGGGTGGTGGCCCCACACAGCTTCAGACACGCTTTGAAAGCATGTGCTGGGTACACATGGGGGGGCAGCCAGCTGCTTCCAGTTTGGCCAGAAGTAATGAGCTGGCTTCAAAAGAAAGCCAGCAGCCAGCTGGGAGGAGGCACATGGGAGAAGACTAGCACCAGCAGGGGAGCAGGCACACCAGGGAAGACTGGCAGGATAGCCTGCATACCAGAGGACATTGGCACTGGCAGGAGGGCTGGTAAGCCAGGGAAGACTGGCAGAAGATCTTGCTTGTTGGGGAAGACTGGCACTACAGGGGAGCAGGCACACCAGGGAAGACTTGCAGGAAAGTCTGCATGCAGGACAAGACTGGCACTGGCCAGAGGGTCCACATGCTGAGAGGAACTTGCATGTCAGAGTTGGTCAACAGCAGCTCGAGAGTCAGCAAATTAGAACTAGCTGGCAAAAGGGGCAAAGTTGGCTTAACCCAGGGAGCCTGCCCCAGAGAGGGGACAGAAGAAAGAGAATATAAGTCCAGCCAGTCGGAGGAATGGCCAGTAACAGGAGCAGTGGAGCAGGACCCCAGACCAAGGACAACATCTAACTGTGAGTCTGATAATAACATGGTTTCAGTTTTAAGTTGTGATAAGACTATTACTAAATTAGACTGAGCTATTAGGATTATGGACACTAAAACTTATACAATGACTTTAAGCTTACTTCTGGAATAACGACTGGTTGATGAAAGGGTAGGGTATAAGGGGAGGTAGAAGCCCCAGGAAGACAGCCTGCAGTCTCGCCTCAACAGTTTAACCCATGAGAAGCCATCCATTCAAAATAGGTACAATCTAAGTTGTGGTAGGCAAGAACGGAAGACCCCACTTAGGTGCAGGCACTGAGAATATTTATTGATTGTTAAGAAGGCCACATCAGACAGGAAGGACACTCTGTCTCATCTAATTACACCATGTCAAGTAAGCCACTTGTACATAAGTATATGGAAAGCAGGCACAAAGTGTAGTTAGAGTTTTTTATTTTACACTGAAGTGGGAAAAAAGCAGGGGATCTTTTGGGAAACATGCTCTCTAAGGCTAGGGACAGAAGTTACACATAAACTGGTTTAAGTGATCAGAAACTGGTTTGCCCCTGTAACAGAACAGAAGCTTAATTTACATAAACCAGTTTTTAAAATGACTGAAACTGGTTGAAGATAAACCTGGCTATATGTAGTATCAGACTTAACTGATTTGAATCAAACCAGTTTATGAAACTTCTGTTCCAGACCCCTTCCTGGTTCAAGTTAAATCAGAGTTCCCCAGCATGCTAACATGCTTTCCAGCCCTGGGCTGGGCTATGCTGTCTTCTCCAGAGAGCAGAGCTGGTTCTGCCCCTCTGCTTCCTAGCTGGAGCAGTGAGGGCTGGCTGATATGTGGGGCCAAGCCCAGCTAGGGATGCAGCCCAGTCTGCAGGGGGTGTGGTACTGCTCCCCAGGCAAACCCCAGATGGGGTTTGGGGCCAAGGAGGGGGTTAAACTTCCTCCACTCAAACTTACTGCTGGCTTCAACTGTGGACTACAAATCCCAGAGGCGTCCAGAAGCAGGAAGAAGTGATGAGCAACCCTGCAGAGTCCTGCAGCTGTAATTCTGGACTGCAAATCCCAGAGACCTTGGGGGCAGCAGGAAAAGGAAGTGAAAACACAGCCAGAGAGCAGTGCTCTAGCGCTCCCTGGCTTCTGGCCTGAGCCACTGCAGGCATATGGCTGCATTTCCTAAATCAATGTCTGTTCACTTATTTTTTGATTTAATCTGTGCAGTTTAAATTAACCTGCAAAGACTGAATCTCTTCAGCCTCAGACTTTTTGACTGTCTGTACTTAGCCCAGGAGTAAATAGATGCACATTTTTAAAAACCTCCCCCAGTTTTGGGTTTCCCAGTTGCAATTCCAAGTGCCATAACAGCCATAGCAGAAGTGTTCATGTCACAGCCCCTGTCAGATTTAAATGAATCTGCCCAATTCTGCCACTACCTCATCATCAATAATCTCAGACATGCATGATTGTGGAAAAACATCTAGTTTATGACAAAGACCAAAGGAGAGGGAGAAGGAGTAGTTGTAGTTGCAGTTATAGATATTTAGAACTAGGGCTTGACAGAAATGTTCTGCTATTTCTCATATAGAATAATTCCAATCAAGAGAAAAATTTTCACAAAAAACCACTTTTTGTCATTCTTTGCCAGTTTTCAATGCAAAATTATAGTTAAATGAAAACAATTTGATTCACGGGGAACTCCCTCCCCTTACATCCCTCCTATTCTATTTAAAAAGAAAAAAATTATAACTTTTCTGAATCCCCAAAATAATGCACCAAAACCCCCCCCAAAACAAACAATTTTCATTTATTTATTTAGTTAGTTAGTTATTGGGAAAATATACTCTTAAACTTTTTTTGACAAGCTGGATTGAAAAAACAAAAATGAAAAACAAAAACAAAATATCAACAGTAAACTACTAACAAATGGGGACCTCCCCAAAAACACACGATACTTTTTAACTTTGGGCAAACTATTTGAGGCCCAGAAATCTACCTTCAGATTTCAAACATGCCAAACTGAGAAATGTTTGCATGACAAACTTTTGTTTGGTGCCGTATAAACAAAGGGTCTATTTGCAACTCTTTGACCTGTATAAGAGGGGTTTATTTTAAGCTCTTCCAAAGTTTGTGAGTGTCCACATTCACCATTTTGTTTCATGCTAATCTTTATACATTTTTCAGGAATTAAGTGACAGTGATACCTCCCCCCCCCCACCCATAGCTCATTACAGCTTCAAGCATGAAAAAGAACAGAAGGGGTGAATCAAGTAGATCATTTTTATTGAAACATTTCATCTTAACTTTGCAGAGAGTTGCCTATTCAGAACTGTTAATGGCTCTCTTCAGTTCCTGCATTTCATTAGTGTTTCCTTATGCTTCTCTATCTGGGAGGTAGTAAAAACAACCCCTTAGATAATTCATCTGATCAGCAGAAAGGGAGGCAGAAAACAGCACTAGTAAATTATACCTATCTGTCTTAATCCAAATTGTGTGAGTTTCAGTGAACTGGCTTCAGTCCAACAACAATCATAGTAAGAGGCAATACTTTTGAATATAGGTTCACTGATTTTTCTAGCTGCTTGCATTCATCATAGGTATAATAGGCATTTTTACTTATCTATCTGTCCAGGGACATGAGCTCAACGCACTTCCTTAACGCACCAATGTAGAGTTTATTTATATACTGTCATTTTGAGGCACATTCTCTTGTACATGTATAATGGGCAACATAGACACAGTTTTTCCAGTATCTAGAAGGTGTTAGGTGACACCTTGCTGTCCCATTTTCCTGTGCTCTCTTTATCTTGCGGTGACTCTACTCCACATCATCTTACCTTCACTGCATTTGTAAAGGGTTTTGAGATTCCAGAGGTGCATTCCCATCTGCACAGGCAGGATTATAAATATGAGGGTTTGTAGTAAACTGTTGTATTCTATTATGTAATCCATTCTATTTGTTCATTAAATTTTAGGGGATTTAAACATATTCATTAGACCTTCTCCCTTTCCAGTCCCAGCACTTCCATTAGCAAAAAAAAAAGCAGAAAGAACGTGAGTTGCTGACACCACTAAGCTGTCTACTGCTCCTCAGAGGTGGCAGTGGACAACTATATTCCTTCTGCCAGAAGTGTGATACCACTATCCTGCATTTGCCTGCTTGTTAAATATATAATAGTAATGATTGGTTTGATTTTGATATGAGATTATCCTGAATATTAATAATATGGGACAAGGGGTGAAACTGATGGTGCCCCATATAATTTACACATAGGCCATATGTCTGTGAAAAACAATTTGTTTTGAAGAAGACTAATTTATTTTTGATAACTTGAACAACCGAAACAAAAGAGAATCCAGAGTTATTGACAAATCGTTCAGATTTACTTTTTATTTTCCTGTTTAAATATATAAAATATTTCCAGACTTCAAAGTAAATTATTTAGTGACACAGTCAGACTATTGTCCCCCAAAGAAATCATAATCACTACCCTGCCAATTTCAGGGCTACATTACGCAGCAACTCCAGAGCTGTCATATGACTTTCTCAACATTGAGCACCTTATTAACAGGACAAAAAATATTATTCCGTTCTGTGGTGAATTTGCTTCTGCATCTACCAACACAAAAGTAAAGCTGGTTAGGATGTTGCATGATTGCATTAAAAGTACAGGATTACCCACTTTGCATGAAGTCAGAAATGACCCTAGTATCTGAGAAGCTGGGGGCATCAGAGAGAAAATCAAAAGGAACAATAACAACAACATAATCAATTGTTGCCTCATCTGAAAGACCCAGTGCACAGTCATTAATTTTCAGCCTCTCGAGGCTGCCTTGCTGAACATTTTTATTAGTACTTAGGAATTACCATCTATTGATTTCAAAGATCCTCACAATGTAATATTGACAACTTTTTCTGGTAGGCTAGCAATGGAAACAGCATCCTTCTTCTATCTCACCCTGTGACTTGGCTACACACACTGTCTGGAGACGTGGGTGCTGACAACTGTGCATTTCTGAGTGATGTAATGTATCTTGGGCCAGCCTGATTACTTGCAACACATTCCTGAATCTTACAAAATTCACATCATGTGCTACCCAGCAGCAAACCACTCAGAAAGCATTACTTATTAGTACTAAAAGCTAATCTAGGAAAGGAAAGCATGCAAATTAAATTAGTGTGGAATGCAGCATACTTTCCTCTTTGCCTTGACCCTGGCTGGAATCTAGTAACATGCCAAAGGAAGGCTCAACTTCTATGATCTAGCATGGTGACAACTGATTGTTAATCTTTTTTCTACATTCTCTCTTAACAGGGTTGAGGAGTAAATTAAAAATTAGTGTTTCTCACATCCCAAATTTCACGCACTGCTACCAAAGTTTTCCAATGGTTGTACGCAAATCCTTGCATTCTGCCTGTCCCTGTCCCCATCCCCATCTGCCAACCTGTTACACAGGACATTTGAACATGGGTGATAAAAGTGAATATGCCAAGATTTCTAAATGGCTACCTGCATCTCTGATCTAGTCTGTTTCCCTGTAGTGCTCTGCTGGGAGAGAGAAAAGGCTAAAAAAAGTGCCGATATGCCTTCTTCCAACATCCTCACAGAAGGAAGGAAGGCCTTGTTTTCAAAGTGTGGAGTTTGGAATCAGCTGACCAGCTCTGCCAGAGAACAGCTGTGACCTTTGGGCAAACAATTTATCTTTGTCTAAGTTTTCCTTTCTGTGTAGTGGAGATAATACTGAGCTATCACACAAGGGGTGGTGAAACAAGTCAAAACTGTCTGAAAAGTACTTTGAGTTCTTTATATAGTGGAAGCTACAAGAGCACATAAGAAATGATCCCCACCTCTAAGCAACCTTTAGAATTCCTGTTAAATGAAACATAGAATAAATATTGTAGAAGAACAGTGATGTGGTAACCAGTTGGGACTATTTTTTTGTATCTCGCATTATACTGTAACTGTTGAGGGCTAGGGCTGTGATGCAGCTTTCCCTATTTTCTATTTCAGTTTCTTTATAACCTTCAGAAGTAACCACTAGTTGTAAGTGGAACGTTCTGATCAGGTGGATAAAAGGTAGGTTCCCTATTGCTTACATCATGTTTCCAAATAATTCTAGCTAAACGAAGTATAACTCTTATTTTACATGTTTTCTGGGAAACTGAAACACGGCTAACAATGCTGACCTTAAGACTGGCAGCTTGCTTTTTAACTTATCCACATCTAAACTGAATAGAATCAGAGGATACCTGTGAAAGAACTGATCTACCAAGGCATGAGCCATTGTTACTATGTAATGCTGCAAATGTAACTAGGGGCTAAATACTTAATATTTGCCAAACATAGAACATGTTCTCTATACAAAAATATATGGAAGACAGGTATTAGCTTATCAATCATTATGACAGGCACTGTTTTTTATTATTTAGAAAAGGGGGCTAGGAGGTAGGATGCTTGAGTTCTAGTTCTGCTTTTAGTACCAATTTTTTTGTACAACCTTAGCTATTCTCTGTGCTTCTGCTTCCCCATCTGTAAAATGGGTATATACAACCTTCATGCTTCTCCCTGAGCTGCTGCAATGCATTATCAAAGTCTCATGGTCTTAGTGCATCTGGGGAGATGTAGTTCATCTCCATGACAGCATTACATAAGAGATACTGCATCCCAATCATGTGACTGCTATGATATACTACAAAGCTTTGTTGTCACATTGCATTACAGAAGACAGAGCCTGGCTTATAAGGGAGAACAAGTAGTAAAACTAAAACTCTCCAAAGGCAATGCATGTACAATAAGGGTATGCAGTTTAATGAAGAATAAAACAAAGCACCTCAGATCCCTTCAGCAAATATGAAATATTCCATCAGATCAGACTGATCTAAAATCTCCATGGTTTTTAAAATAAATAAATAAATAAATGGGTCTCGACCCATTATGCCTGTGTTACAGCACAAACAATCATTATACCAACTTAGCTGGTTGCTCAAGGACTCTTGCAAATAGTGGGGCTCAGACGAGGGAACACAGCTCTTTTGTCTATATCCATTGGTTGAACTTGTTTTAAAAGCACTTCCAGAGAATGCCACAGTATATCAGTCTAGCCGAAACAATATAAGGTATCAAATGCTTTTACCCTCTGAAACTTCCCGGTACTGTACAGGCAAACCCCGCTTAGTGCACTTAATTGGTTCCTGAAAACCTGAGCGTTAAGTGAAATGAGCATTAAGCAAAACTGAAAGTTTTTGATGACCCGAGATGGTGACTGAAAGTGTTTTTAATGACCCAAGATGGCAACCATGAGCATGTTTGGTGGAAGCTTGTCAATAGAACCCAGTTTCCTTGAGAAATTTGTAGCGTCTTTCAAATAGCTGGAAGCTCCAGTGGTATATGGGAATAAGATAAGAGTCAACATAGCCAGAAACTTCCTCTGTGATCTTGCCAAAGCTAGAGAAAATTGGGTATGCTGGGCTGCCAGATTTGTGGATCTTGGGTAATAAGTAAAGGTTGTCTGATCTGGGCTCCTGGAAGATCGAAGCACTAATCCTCTCCTATGTTTCTAGAGGTAGTATCTCTAAGAGGTCATTTAGTCCTCCTGGTATTATGTGGTGGGGTCCTCAGTCAGGAGTTTGTAACACTGTGCTGAAAAGATGTGTCTGGCTATCACTTAAAGCTCCCAGCTTGAACACCATAAACACATTATTAATAAACTCCATCCTTTTCTGGAAAATGACAACCATCTCAAGGTAGCCATAGGGGACAAACCTGACCTGGTTTACTGACAGCCTCCCCACCCCACTATTTTCACCAAGGCACTGGGCCTTGCAATGGATCCAGATGCAAACTGTGTCCCCTCACAGATATAGACAATGTTATCACTGGATGAAATAACACAGATTATAACATCTTAGATTCATTCACCTGCATTCACTGCCATCATCATATATGCCCTCACCTGCTTACAATGTCTCTCTGCTGTCTATATTACACAGATGGGGCAATCCCTACATGAAAGAACAAGGGGACACCAATCTGATATCAAGTCCAAAAATACACAACAGCCTGTAGCAGAACACTTTAACTTTCCCAGACACTCCGCTGTTGACCTCAGAGTAGCTGTTCTTAAATAGCAAAACTCTAAAAGCTCACTTAAACACAAAGCTGTGGAAGGATAAAACAGCCACAGACTGGATTGTGTTAAGCATGGTCCAAACAGGGACTACAGATCCTTACCCCATTACTTGGATTAGCTTTTGTGATCCTTTTGTCCCTATGGGTTTATTACTTCGCCTCTGTCAGCACTGCCTGCTTCCCTCTTTCCTCTCACCTCCCTTCCTTCCCTGTCTTTTGTATTCATATCACTCTTTATCTAATAGCCTGCTCTGTGCATGTCCTGTCACAGCATTTGATGAGCTAAGTTCTTGCTCACAAAAGCTTATGTATCTCTGATTCATTTAGTCTATAAGGTACATATCTACCAGTGACACATGATGCTATAGAATTAATGGTGAGATATGATGCTAACCTAATGGGCAACTAGGCCCAGGCAGACCTTTGCTTTTTTGACCTAGTGGATGGTTTAAATAGGGATGATCGTACCTCAGGCAGGGGGTTGGACTAGATGACCTCTGGATGTCCCTTCCAACCCTACTTCTTTAGGACTCTATGACTATGACCTGTGATATCATGTTATATTTAAGGAAAAGAAAAAAATGTTGCGCAGCAATTGCTATACTACAGTACAGATCCAAGGAGGAGTGGTAGTCCTCAAGATAGCTTTTAGAATTAAATATCTAAATACATACACACACACAGTTGTCCTATTCCAAAACTATAATTCCTTGTAACATTCTGTTCTCCTGCCCTAGCTCATATTTTAATGAGTATGTCTTTTGCTGCTTATCTGATGTATTCCCTGTTTTTTTCACTTACGTTGATTTAATCTTTTTTTCAAAATGCATTAGAAGATTGATAAAAGATATTGAAATCAGCAGCCCTGAAATATGCAGACTTCTCTTCAACAGCCAGATCAAGTACAGAAATCACTGTATCTGAAATGTACCTCAATCTGACCCAGAGGCATGAGAGGGAAGCTCAATTTCTCTGTCCTTTAATTGATTGACCTTACTGATGAGAAAGTCAGTTGGTGCCAAATGTGGTGATGCTATCTGTGCTGTTGGTATCTATCAGTTAGTAAGAAGAGCCTCACAGGTCATTTTACAAATGCCACCAATCCCCGTATTTTGACTTTTTTTGCCTAGCACCATCAAACCTCAGCTAGATTTGAAATGGTGACCTAAAAGATTCTGCTGCCACTTAGTGCTGATTAATAAAAGAGCAATAATTTAAAATGAAAAGAAAATAATCATAAAGACTGGAGTGTGCAGAAGAAAAAGCAAAATTAACTGAAGAGTTATCTTCTCACAAATCAGTTCTTTAAAGTATGTGGGGGTGGGAGAAAGAAAGAGAGAAAGGAAATAACTCTGTTTTGATAAGCTTTTAATAAAGTGGTCTATTGCAGGGATTGTAGGAAGTCTGCTGCTTCACTACATAAATTTTTAGACGCACAAGTTGCCTTGGAAACAGGGAAGATTTTCTTTTCTGTTGCATCATTTCACCTAACGTAAAAACAGGCAGGTCTTTGGATTACATTAACTGATACAATGATAAGTAAAAAGTAGAGTGCAGCAGATGTGCCCCACAGAAATGGGGCTAAGGGAGTTGTTTTAGAAGGGGTGAGGTCTATACATTACACAAAGAATTTCTTTTAACCACCTGCCCTATGCCCTGTGAATATGTGTGCTTACACACATACACCTTCTTTCATTCAGTGCACAGAATAGCACTAGGGTGAAACCCATTGCTCTAATAACTAAGATCACTAAGAAGCATAGTTGTGGCAAAGAAAAACAGCTTCTGTGCCAAACTATCATCTAAAATGAGGCTACATGAATCTTTTCAATTGGGAAGGGTTGGAAATAAGGCTGAATAAAGCAGTTTCAGCTTGTCAGTCTTTCCTGTCAGATCCAACCTTCGTGCAGTTTGCCCCCTGTGTCCCGAGTTTCACTTTGAGTTCTGGCTTCAAACCAATCCCAACAATACCAGATGAAATTCTCCCAAAACCTAATTTTATTGTGGAACCATAAATTAGCACCAGCTAATTGAAAAAACTTCAAGGGATCTTAAATCCTTCAGCAAACCTGGGCTGAATTTCAAGTTTGCAATGAGACCCAAAAGACTAGTTTCTCAAGGTCTGGGATACTGTAACAAAATTTTACAAGGCTCACCTTTTATAAAATTTCATATGAACTCATCAATGGAGAGGGTGATCAGAACAGCTGAATAGTCACAAAGCAAAGGTATCACCTATTCCTGAATTCACTGTCAAGCACCACTTCAGATTAATTCAAAGAAATTAAATACTCTCTACCACGGTTAATAGACAGTAGCTAATTTGATGCATAAGTGAATTCAATGGAACCTAACATGAGGAGGTTTTCAACAGCATAACAAGCCTCATTAAATTTCAGCCCCTCACTTTTTGGATCCAAGTACTCTCAGTTAGTTGAAGTAGCATTACACCAGTTGGAAGGTCAGCACAGACATGCAAATTTGCAGACTACTGGGGGGTCTCCTACAGCCTTTGGATTTCTGTGGCTAACCTGTAATTTGGCCAACAGTGCTTGCCAGAGGTGCATTTCATGTTTGGAAGCCCCAGTTTCTATTAACTTTTTCAGAAACAGGGTCAGGATAAAATTCCTGTATCCTATGGTATAGAATTTGATCATTTTCTAGGTGCAGTAAGAGTGGTAGCACCCCACTTTCATTGTGAGGATCATGTGCTGGCAATTCCATTTACCTGCAACCCCAGATGCCCGAGTTCCCTAAGGTGTCTGAGACACAGCTGGAGCCCTAACCTAGCATGAGGCACCCAGGGGAACAAATAGAGACCACATAGGTAAGGGGTGACCATCCACTGCCAATGCTTTCCCCTGCTGGCCCTGGGGAAGAGGAAGCCCCAGGACTGCTCCTGCTTGGCTCCAGCTGGGAGCTGCAGGGAATGGCTGTGATGGCTGGAAAATGGTATTTAGAGGTTTGACTTTGGGAACTGGCTTCTAGGTAAAGTAGATATGCATTAGAACAATGGTTCAGGGGAATAGCAAGGGTTACTTGATTTCTAAAAGCCTGTTAGTGACAAAGGTTCCTTCAAGGCCCACTGTATCTGATACAGGCAAGCAGCAAGCAGGCATACAGGCTGGAAAATTGAAAACAGGTACCACACCATTCCATAACATGAACAGTGTACCCAAACAGAGATAAGACACCCTACAGGTCACAGTGCCAAACTGCAGAATCCTTGGGATTTCTGGTTTCAGTAGATGGACCAAATTAGGAGAAACTGGTAAAAGCCCAAATTAGGATGTGAGCATGTGATGGGTTTGTGAAACAAAGGAATATGCTGACAGGACAGAACTTGCACAGTATGATGACCACAGGGAGACCAATCAACAATGCCCAGAATTGAAGAGTCATAAGAGGGGAGAAAGAATACAAAAGGAGGGATTTCAGAGCAGCAGGCAGGGAACTCAAGGCCACAATGAACAAAGGGCATACCACCAGCTCATCTCATCCACTCCAATGAGAGTGGGGTGGGCCTCACCCTTCAACATTGAGGCTGCTGGCATCTGACATTCAAGAGAGGACCTTAGGGTGAAGCTTTCTTACTGAACAGATGTACCTTGACCCCATGACAGTTCTAAGACTGGTAGCCATTAGGGCTATGTGAGGCTTCAGTCCCTGATTCGATTTGGTGGAGATTCAGCCCAATTTGGTGGCCAAATCTCCAAATCTGAATAAAATCAGAGGACCCTTTAATACTCTCTGAATCAAATTGGAACTCTCCAAATTGATTCAGAGAGATTCAGAAAGTTTCAGTGATTTGGACATAGACACAGTTTTAAATGTTTTTTCTGTGTACCTCTAGGTAGCAGGTGGCTCATGAATGCTGTGATGCAGGGGTGCATGGAGTGTCCCACAGAAGTGCGAGGGACTCCCCAGAATGCTTGGCAGCAGACCTGGAAGTGGACCAGAAGCACTTCTGGTCCACTTCTGGGTCCGCCAGGGAGCAGGCTGGGCCACCCCCTGCAGCCCTCTGGCTCAGCAACTGATGCCTCCTGGGGTTGGGAGAGCACCCAGGGTTCCCCCATGGCCAACCGCTAAGCCACGGTGAGTCCAGGGGGCCCCCCCAGTGTGCTCCCCAGTGGACCCGGAAGTGGAATGGAAGTACTTCTGGTCCAGTTTTGGATTTGTCGCTGATCAAGTGTCCCCCTACCCCCCCGCACTCCTATGGGATGCTCCATCCGCCCCAGCATTGAAGTGTCACAAGCTGTGCTGGTACCTTGAGGTATGTAGGAAAAACATTTAAAGCTGTGTTTATGTCCAAATCACTGATTCTCTGAATCAGCATTGAATCTTCAGATTCGGATTTGGCCAAATCGAATCAGGGACAGTGATCTGAATCAATGAATTGAATCACCATCCCTGATTTGGGCCAAACCTGAATTGAATAGGGCCTGCTTTGCACATCCCTAATGGCTGTAGAATTGTTTGCATTATTATTATCTGGTATCACTGTGTATCAGTAAAATTTGCCTGTTATTGAATGGAGAGGTTGTGGTTAGTCTGAGGGTTTGGGTCTGCCTGAAACAAGGTATCTGGGTCATAAATATAGTGCCAACAGGCTGCATAGGGTGCCAGGTCTCTGCTGCCTTTCCCTCCATCTCATTTCCCCTGTGGCCCAATGGTCCAGCTGTGGGGAATGCCTGCTGGACAGCAGCATTGGTGGGCAGCCCCACCCTTCCAGCACCTGCTTCCAGACCATGGGGGACAACCAGGGAGAGCAGGAAAGCCTGAAAAAAGGGAATCTCCAACTGATCTTCAATTGACAGAGCTGCCTGGGACTCTGTGAAGCTGCTACCCACAGTTGGAGGATTCAAGTCAAAGGGAGAAACATGGTGGAGAGGGTAAGAGGAGGGAACTAGCACCCCATTCAGCCACTTTCTACAGCCCATATCTGGAGCCAGGAGGATGGAGATTCCACAACTTCTCTAGGTCACTTGTTCCAATGCTTGACTTCCTCATAGTCAGAAGGTTCTTCCTAATCTCCAACTTAAATTGCCTCTGCTGCAGTTTAAGGCCATTGTTCCTAGTCCTGTCTCATATATCCATAGAGCGAAGTCTATGCTTTTATAATTTCCATGCTCTTTATCTTGCTCTTCAGGTATTTGAAGACTGTTATCAAATTCTCCCTCAATCTTCTCTTTTCCAGACTAAACAGTTCCAGACTAGCCAGTTTTTTTAGTCTATCCTTATAAACCATAGCTTCCAGGCCTATATTCATTTTTGTCATTCTGCCAAACTATTTCCAATCTGTCCACATCTTTCTTGAAGTGTGGGTCCAAAAACTGGACATAGTACTCCAGGTGAGGCCTCACCATTGTTGAATAGAGTGAAAGAAGCATTTCCTTTGATTTACAAGTGACACTCTTATTAATACAACCCAGTGGGCTTGTCTACATGTGACACTATGTTGCCATAGCAATGGCGACATAGCATCTGCAGGCAAAAACTGTGACGCCATAGCTATATCACTGTAGCAATGCACTCCCCCATTATAGTATGTTGCTACGGAGACATAGTGCCTAAAAATAACTGTGCATGGCACATTATGGGTTGCTACTGTGCTGTCTTTTAGTACCTCCAAAAGGAAGTACTACGTAAAAGTACTAAATAACATAGTGGCACGTGTAAACATGCCCAGTGTGTTGTTGGCCTTTTTTTGCAAGAGCACACTATTGGCTCATATTCAGCTAGTGGTCCACTGTGACCCCCCCAGGTCCTCCTTTGCAGTACTTCAGCCTAGGCAGTCATCCCCCAGTCATACATTAACCAAAAAAGAGAATTAAACAACATATTTGAAATGACTCCTAGGTATTCTTCACAAAGATAAAAATACAGAGCTGCCTAATTTTACTCCACTTTCTTAAGAGGCTATCAGTAAAAGGAAATCCCAACCATGGTGATATTCTTTGATTTCCCAGTGCTACAAGGGAATTAGGCTGTTCATGGAAATTGCCATAACCTGGCTGGATAAAGACTGAATGATTTCAAATACCACTGGGCAGATGTGACAAATGAAGCTGTTCTTGCTGAGTCATTCATTTTCTTCCTTGCTACAGTAAGCAACAGCTGTTAAACACTCCTGAAAAACACTGGGTTGATAAATGGCATTAACAAAATAAAAAGGAACACGGGAAGATGATGATGAATGCTCACAATAAAAGTTATTTTTATTATGTTAAAATGATTTGGGAATTTTTTTATGTTAACTCTCACTCCCCAAATGGGTCTGCAAGTGACCAGCTGGTTGTCCACTTCTGCTTTTTAAAGAATTCAGACTTTGTATCCAATTCATAAATCTTTAGCAGAGAGTAAAACACTTGGTAATAAAGAGAGAAAATCTGCACTTTGCACAGAAACAGTCTTTCATGTGGAGGGGGAAAAACGAACACAAAACCTTGCTCTCATTTTGAAAGGTTCCAATTTGAAAAATTTTTGGTTTAATTTTAGCCTTAGTTATACGTGCCATATCTGAGGGTAGGCCTGGGTATAGTTTTTCAAAAGACCTTATACATAGGACTGAAAAGATCTTTTTTGTGAAACCACGGAGGCTATTTTATACTGCAGAGAGGGGCAGATCCAAAGGGGGTGAGTGGCTGTGTTCCTCTTTCTGACCACCATGGGGATTTCTTTTTAAGCCCTGAAGAAGGTAAGAATCCCCCCCACATTCCACTTCCCTCCATTATCAGAGAGGTGGGACCCGTCCTCTCCTGTCTACATCCTCTTCTGTCCCATTCCACACACCCTGTCTGCTCCTTTATGTAACAGGTAATCGTGGAAAGAAGTTTGATTTAAAGATTAGACAGTTTCATTTACTTACACTTCGTGTTATTGATAAATTAAAGCAACTGATTTATTACCAAACTCTATGCAGTACTTAAATAAGACAGCTAATAAATGACTTCACATTCATCTGAAGGCCTTGTTACATAGTAATTTTAGGTGGCTTCTGGAGCGCTTCACCCCTGGATTGGCTGCACATTAACATCTTTTAAATGGCTTAAAACACTCATTATTCAGCTTAAAATTATACCACTCCAGGGCAGGAGTCTCTCTAAATTATCAACAAATTTTGCTTTTGTTTCATTAAGGTGTGGCCAGTCTCCACAGCTATTCCATAGACACTGAAGTCCTTCAGCATGCAATGGCCCCTCCTGAGTCAGGATGGAGCTACTGGGGTGTATGGGGGGCTGGGCACAATATCTCTGCCCCACTACTCCCAACAGGCAGAGCCAGCACTACTGCCCTGGAGTGCCCAGCAGTGGCCAGCAGCCACAGTGCCTCCCAGACCAGCTCACTGCTCTGAATGCATAGGTGGCAGAAGGCCAGGCCTAATGGGGCTTAGTACCTCCACAAACACAGGCAGCCCAAGTCTGGGGGAGGGGTGTGCACAGACACAGAGAACAGCCAGAGCCTGCAGGTGGCCAGGAGCTCAGCCAGGCCCGGCCCAGTGTGGAGTAGTGCCCAGAAGGTAAATATGTGGATGGGAAGGGGAGGGTCATGGGATGTGCCCCTAGATCTATGTGTGGGGTGGAGGTGGCTGCCACTGTAGGCTGTACTCCATACCCTGCTACCAGTGCCCAAGGAGTGGCATGATGCCACATGCCTTCTGTGTGCTGGCTGTGGTGCCTGCCTGGGCGTGGGACACAGTTCATGTGCTCAGCCCTGCCCAATCATATTTACTTCTTCTGCCTAAGTCTGAATATCTGGCTGTATGGCAGGTGCCTGAAGCCCCTGAGTGCCCCAGGAGGTGGGGCTAGGCGTACAGGGAAAAGACCTCCTGCCCCTACTAGACTTGGGAGGCAGCTGTGAGCAGCACAGCCTCCCCACCTGCTTTGTGCAGCGCCAAGCCCCATACTTCAGGCCCAGAACTGCTTGACTACTATGAGGGGTTCAGAGGTTTCAGGTGCCTGCCAACTGCAGCCATTACCAGGCGACCCAGGCCGGGGACCTGGTGGCCAAAATCTGCACAACCTGATGGAGCACAGGTTCAGCAGGAACCAGCTTCAGGTTGCTGCGCTAAAGCTACTGAGCTCTTCACTACTCCAGCTGCCCATCCCTGCCCAGGCATGTGTCCAGGTCCTGAGGGCCCAATACTTTTTTTCTCTCCAGTGCTTACCCCTCCATGCTGCTGCTGGCCAGGCTGTCAGCTGGTTGGGCACCACCTGAGCTCTGAGAGGCCTGATTTTTTTGGGAACTCATGTCATGTCTGGCTGGCTGGCAGCCCAGGTGCAGGCTGCACAGGGGGTGGGCTCCAGAGGAACAAAGAATCAGGTCCCTTGAAGCTCAAGCAGCAAGCCAGTCCAGGCAGTGGTGGGAGACAGTGTGGCCACCAGGTGCTTCAGGGCTGTGGCAGGAGCAATAAGTTGGTCCTATCCCTAGCTCCTAGTCTTGCCTTCATGCACCAAGCCTCTAGTGGCAAGTCACAGCTGTGCAGGTGAAGGTCAGCCAGAGATGGTTTTTCACTTTAAGGTACCACTGTTCCACTTAGCTGAATCACACTAAGCCGATTAATGTTTGCTCAGCTTACAGCAGGGGTTACACCTTTGTGTAACCCCTAGGGCCTTCCTGCATACACCTGGTTGACAACTCCTGGCTTACAATATAAGGTGTAACAAGGCCCTGATCATTTATTTCTTACATACATGCTAAAAGGATATTGAAAAGGATACAGAAGGAAAAGGATAC
>NW_017728947.1:50817994-50819195 GCF_001723895.1 Crocodylus porosus | reverse complement strand
AAGTCCTTTTTCAAATATATAGGGAGGATGAAGAAAGCACCGGGAAATGTGGGGCCCCTGCAAGATTCTCTGGGCAATCTGGTGGTTGTGCCAGAGGAGAAAGCAGACCTCTTTACCCAATTCTTCACCTCCGCTTTCTTGTGCAGAAACCGGGACTTCCCCACCGTGATGCAAGACGGACTCAAGGGGAACGCTTCCAGACCTCAGGTTGGGGAGGACCAGGTTAGAGAGCTTCTGGAGGGGCTGGACGTGTTCACATCAGCGGGTCCAGATGCTCTCCACCCCAGGGTGTTGAGGGAGCTAGCAAAGGTTATTGCAGGGTCTTTGGCATGGCTTTATGAGCGCTCATGGTGCTCGGGCCACTTGCCAGATGATTGGAAGATAGCCAACATGGTCCGCATCTTTAAAAAAGGGAGGAGGGAGGACCTGGGCAACTATAGACCCATCAGTCTTACCTCAATCCTAGGGAAACTCTTTGAGAAGATCATCAAGGAGCACATCTGCAATGGGCCGGCTTCACGGATGATGCTCAAGGGCAACCAGCACGGTTTCATTAGGGGAAGGTCATGTCAGACCAACCTGATTGCCTTTTATGATCAGGTCACAAAAGCATTGGATGCAGGCGTCACTGTGGACGTAGCCTTTCTGGACTTCAGCAAGGCCTTTGACACTGTCTCTCACCCCACCCTCATTAAAAAACTAGGTGACTGTGGCACTGATGCCTACACAGTCAGCTGGATTGCAGATTGGCTCAAGGGTCATACTCAGAGGGTGGTGGTGGACGGGTCATATTTGACCTGGGGGGAAGTGGGCAACGGAGTCCCCCAGGGGTCGGTCCTTGGGCCCACACTGTTCAATTTCTTTATCAGCGATTTGGACGATGGGGTGAAAAGCAACCTGTTTAAATTTGCTGATGATACCATAATTTGGGGTGAGGTGAGCATGCTAGTAGGGAGGGAAAGACTGCAGCAAGACCTGGATAGCTTACAGGAGTGGGCTAACAAAAACAGGATGTGTTTCAATACTCACTGGGCAGTAGTAACCAGCAGCACACTTATAAGATGGGAAACTCCCTTCTTGAGAGCACTCAGCCTGTTGTCGTAAGGTCTGTTTTCCTGACCTATGATCATGTGTGTGGCTCTTCTCTGGACTCTCTCAAGCTTCTCCACATCCTTTTTGAATTGTGGGGCCCAAAACTGGA
>NW_017728947.1:50815876-50817894 GCF_001723895.1 Crocodylus porosus | reverse complement strand
GTTGCTCCGTCTATGTGTGCTGCTGCCCCATCTCCTGACCCACACTCCTTCTCTATCCCCTACCTAATCAGTAGCATGTGCTGCTGCCCCACCCCTGCCTGATCTCCCACCCAATACCTGACCTGTCCTGCTGTCCACCCCCAACTTACATTGTTACCCATCCCCTGCCCAACCCCAACCTGATCCCTGACCCACACTGCTATCCAGCCCCAACCAAGTCCTCAACCTGTGCTGCTGCCCATTCCCTGCCCAATCCCCAACCTCTACTGCTACCTGATTTCAGCCCCTAGCCCTGATTGGCACTCACTGCACTGCTGCTGACTTCAAGCTGCAGCAGCAGCAGCCCCAGGAAGGAGCCTGAGTGCTGATTCTCAAATCCAAGATGAAGCTTGCTTTTTCCCTTATGTCAACTGAGTGGAAAAAAACCTTGTCTTGGATTTGAGTAAATATAGTAAATAGGAAAATCACAATCTATATAAAGAGCTAGATTAACAGGTAAATAATGTGCTAAATATTCACAGAAGTGTGCTTAAACTGCCATAGAAATTATACAAATTTTTATTATTTGGTTTTCAGTTGTGTGCATTATTATCCACTTGCCCAAGCAATTATGTCTTTATGTCTGCAGTTTAGTTTTTGCAACTGTGCTATTTAAAAATTAGCTTTGGCAGCTGGCCATATAGTGATGTGCACTGGAGTTTGGCTTATACTAGAAATGACTTCCTATATTTGGTTTATTTACATGTAAGTGACAGAAGTTTGTAAGGACAGTTCTCTTAACAGTTGTACTCAAACGTTACAGTTAAGACCAGAGGAACTGGCTGGTTAGCTGGCAGATCAGAACAAATGCACAAAAAGCAGCAAGTAACCATTACTGTATTTAGAAAGAAGTAATCAGTCAGATTCTCTCATTTGGAGTAAAGTGAATAGAAAAAACATTATCGAATATTTCCTTCTTGTCGTAGAGTCCATGTGCTATCTGTTATGTTACTCTTTCATGCAAGAGCACATCTGGGTTTGAGAATGGAGAAGACATGGTCACAGCTGGGCTTAAAGTTGGCAGAAGTAGCAAATCAGGTTGGCCACATAAATTGTCTGACTTCCAGAAGAGCAAAGCCCAGAGACTGTTTGATTTGTATTAAAGTCTGACTCCTTCTGGAATAAAACAGTTAATGAATAAGATGTTATCAACAAGAAGCCATTTGTATTGGGAAAAAAAAAAAGGCACCTTGCTGGGATTTCTGAAAGATGTAAGTACTGCTGCCTTAACTGAGTACATGTGTGTGTTGTACCAAGGTGAAAAACTTGGGGAAGGTTTTTAGGTTAATTACAACATATAGTTAAAAGGTGTTGTTTGAACCATGGACTGTAGACATTAAACACTACTATGAGCATCAGGATTTCTGGAAAAAGCAATTGGTTCAATTTCCTGTTTCCTCTCAAATCTATAATTGCTTTGTCCTCTGGAGAAACCATTTAGATACCAAAAAGATAATTGAATACATTAGCTTAGTTCACATTCCTTTTCAGACATCAGGGAGAAAGCCAGATTTAAATCAAACAGAAATTTTAGTCTGAAATGAAAAATAAAATGAAGATAGATTTTTGTCCATAACTGGTACAAAATTACCTCAGTGCAGGTGGAGTTAATTCTGATTCATTCTTGGGGAAGGAAGGGAAATTGGATAGTGTGAAAAGTCCTGTGTTCAAGCCACCTGAAAGGGCATTTTCCCCTCTTAACTATGACAGGTATTTCCTTATACAGTGTTGTTATAAGTTATCTTGTTTAAATATTCTTTTCAAGCTAAACAGTAATACAAATGCTACCAAATAATTTAAGTTATAGTGGAAACAGATAAATTTTGAAAGCAGTAGGGAAACTAAGTCATAACGGTCTTAGTGAGAATTGTAAGTGAATGATTGATGACCCATGTTTAGCTTCATTTCTAGAAATTCTTTTGCCGAAGGAAAAGTATCGTTCACTCTTAAAGTAATGAATGAAAGTTATGATGAACTAA
>NW_017728947.1:50798169-50814732 GCF_001723895.1 Crocodylus porosus | reverse complement strand
AAATCTATGAAATCTATGAAATATCTCTTAGGTACTCTTGCAGCCTGTGGAGCTCATGCAGCAGTGTTAAAGATAAATATTGAAGTAGGGCTCTCACTTCTGGTCAAATATTCTTCAAGTCCCATATTTGTACATGATAGTTATCCATATTAGTTCACTTCAGAGAAATTTTTCATTGTATTTACTACTTTATTTAGTCATTTTATTCATGGTGCCTTATTTGTTGTCAGGCTTTTGCTTCATGTTAATTAGTATTACTACCTAACTGAAGTTAATATAATAAAGTAGTGGTTACTTTACTGTCTGTTTACTTACATTTTTCCATGTTTGCATGGTTTTTAGCTGGCATCATAAGATGATGCTCTTACATATTGTCTACCAACTTATTTTTTTCTCTCAAGATGAGAACATTTTTTTTTGTCTTAGAAGAAATACTTCTAAGCATTGGTTATTACTCTTATAAGGGACCTAGAGAGAGTGGACAGGGAACATAAAATTTCACTGTCTGCTTTTGAATAGAATCAATTTGGGAGGCACTGTTGCTTTTTGGGAACTGGACACTGTAACTGAAGGCAGATTCCTGAATGGAGGAGGCTTGGCCTTGTGCTATTTGATCATCTCTATTCCAGTACTGGTGTGTATGTTTAACAAAACAAGTTAGTTATACTTAGAACATTGCTGTTGCTGATTTCTTCTCAGCTTGGAAGCTGACCTGTAAAGGCTGAAAATTATCTCACCACTTGGCAGAGATGCTATGCTAGTATCATACCAGCACATGGGTGTTTGAAGAAGGGGCCACAATCTGTAGTGATTTTTAACAAACTTTGACATGAGTGAGACTAGTCACATACTTAATGTCAAGCATGTATGAATATCCTTTTCTAAGTTGAGTTTGGCTGATAAGTTAGTAAGTGCCTGTGTTGAAAGGTTTGAAACTGTTTTGTTTTGCTTCTGTTTGATTTAGTGCAGGGTGTCAAAGATACAGCTGGAGGGCTTGGTCTGGCCCATGGATCCCCATTATCTGGTCCTTGGTGTTGCCCCGTGTCTCAGAGCTGACTCACATGCTGCCAGACTAGCCCTGCTTGCAGGGCCTGGGATGTGTGCCTGCTCCACCCAGCCAAGGACCTGCACTGTACATGGTGCCTAACCAGGCTGGTTCAAGACGGCACTGTGCTGCACACAGCACCTATACAGGACTGGTAAAATGTATGCTACGCATAGCTCCTGATCTGGCCAGTCTGGGACCTGCACTGCACACAGTTCTCACTCTGGGCTAGCTGGTGTAGGTGCTGCATGCAGCATGGGTCCTGGACTGGCTGGGGCAGGGGGTTGCGTGCAGCAGAGTCCTGGACCAGCTGTGGTATATGCCATGTGCCTCTTAGGTCCTGGATGTGTTGGACAAAGCTACAGAGCACATTCCAGACCAACCAAAGCAAATGCTGCATGCACTGGATCCAGCTTGTGGGGTGGGGGCAAGAGGGTCTGTGGGTCCAGTCTGGCCCACAAATTTGCCCTGTATCACCCATGCAGCCTGCAAGGCTGGATGAGTGTGACAGCCTTGATTTGACATATAATGGTACATTTGGGGTCATTTCAAAAGGGCAACAGCTAGTATGTTCTAACTGTTATGTGTGAGTGAGCTGGGAAGGATTTAGATGCAGCAAACCCACTCCAACATTAAGACTCCTTCATCCCCAGTTGAAGCGGGAGTGAGTTTGCTGCATTTGAGTCGTTCTCAGGTGATTCACACATAATGATTGGAACATACCAGCTGCTGCTCTCTCGAAACTTTCCCCTTTTGAAAGGACTCCAAGCATTCCTGTGTCTGCATCCTTATTTTCATAACCTCAGTTCATAAATTTAATTTCAGGGGTAGATGGGGTCCCTGGTAACTTTATTAGTCCATGCTTGTCTGAATCATTTAGAACCTTTTATGTTAACTGCACCCTTAAAGTGACCATTATCTGCCTTGACATCAGATTTTGATAAAGCCTCCAAAGAGATTTTCCTAGCAGTATTTTTTATTCTGTCTATGCATATACTTATTTTAAAAAGGTATCTTCTCTATCTGAATTCAAGATTCTGATATATTACAGTGCAACCCAGTATATTAATGTAAATGGTGTTGCATCTCTGATTAAAGTACAATAAAGGAACATGAACTGAAACATTTAAAAAACCTCCTTTGTTCACATTTAATTGTTGAATATAATCTTGTAGTTAATGGAAATACAAAGTTTTAAGCAGGAGCCAAAGCAACAAGATTCAAATATGAATTTAATTTTTGTCCTGGGTCATGGATGTTCAGAATATGTTACCTCATTCTGGACATGGGCCTGCACCTTGAATTTTGTATCTGTTCTTTGTGAGATTTGATCTGGCAATCCATGCCTGTATTTTATATTTTTATATAAAAATGCATGCATGCCATTGCTGATATTGTTACATTTTGCCTGTGGTAGGACCCAGGTGTCCATACGGACAAAAGGGTACACTCCATGTACACTGTAGGCAGAATACCCATATCCTAAGTCATCTTTATTTCTGCTTGTTCAAATGAAAATATGAAGCAACTACCTAGCACAACATTACTGCATAGATTTCTTTAGAAGCATTAGTTATATTCTCTAATAAAAAGTATCAGCATTAGAAAGTGCCATGGATTACTGTATTCATTTATACTTATTTTCTGTTTGTAGGACCTGATTGTAAATGACTTGTTGACCGTTTCAAATTTTGAATCTTGAAATTTCAATTGACTGTCTCCAACAGCATTTTCACAATTTTTAATGCACTTTTTGATTTTGATTTTTACTATTTTTGACCCATTCTATGTGTAGCTGCATAAAATTGCAACCTGTTAGAAATGAAATGGGAAGTGTTATTCATTATCCTAAACTGTGCACAAGATCACCGAGTCATGTTTATGCTATTTAATAAATGATAGCTTTTCTCTTATACAGATCTAGGATGAACTTCTAGGGGTGAAATGTCATTAGGCTTATCCTGTATGCTTTTGACTGAGGTACATAGGCCAGTAACGGTATGTGGAGTTTATTAGTAACAAAAGCTCCAGCAAGTACCTCTCTCAGCCATAAACTGAAGGCAAAAGTCTCTAGGGTTGTTAATCTGGCATCTCTAAATCATCATAAAATGTATTTGATTTTTTATGTATCTTAAAAAAAATAAAATACGTAATATGCACATTAGATGTAGTTGGAAAAAATAGGCAAAACATGGCCCCATCTGATGTACATTCTGAAGCAAACTGAAATCTTCATAGTTTGGTGCTTTCCTTTTTTCTGAAAGGACATTCAGAACTCCTAAGAATAAGATGGCAAACTTGGTTTTCCAAGTATATTTATTGCCCTCATGATATTGCAAAAAGCAGAATTTTATTTTAGTTTGATTATTGTATAAACATTTAAGAGGCAATGGTGCAGTATACCTTTATATTGAGCTATCATAAACAGTGACCTCTTGCTGGTGATAAACAAGTGTTTTCTGTTTTGCCAGTAATATATAACCATGCTACTTTGCATCTATTTTGCAATATTTTTTGGGTCTAATCTTTGTTGTGGCACTATACTTTGCAATGCAAAGAGTTAAATGATGCATGAAATGACCTGTCATACTGCATTATGTGCTGCAATATAACACTTTTATGTAAAGCATTTCTATTTACTTGGAGACACTGTTCAGCCTGCCTTGGTTAATGTGTACAAAACCTAGTAGCCACAATTATAAAAATGTAGCATTTGGGGGTACCATTTCATCAGTTCACTAAGGAAGCTAGTAGCTGTGATATTGTGCCTTTTAACATGACACTCTCTTAAAAAACAGTGCAAACTTCTGGGTTTCATCCTGTTGATTTTTCATGAACTATTTTCCAAGTATCTCCAAATTAACATCTGGAAGCATAAAAATAAATTTGGCAAAATTTTTGAATAGGAGAAATGCTAGCCCAGCATCAAATTTAATACATCTGTTGTACAATGAATTTCATAGTTATTGAGTAGCTCTCTCAAATTCTCATTCAACTTTGTCTATAAATGTGGCCTGCAATTGAGAGCATTTTGTTGCACCTACAGACTAGAACCACATCTTCTATCATAAGCAGATTCCGGATTTTGCAAGTGGGGGCAGAAGCAGCAACCACTGGCAGAGGTGGCAGAAGGCCAGGGATAATGGGGCTTATCTCCCCTCAAACATGGTGCTAGCAGTAGTGCCAGCTCAGGTTCCAGGCCCAGGCTCTGGGCAGCTGCAGTAGGGTGGGGAGGGTGCATACAAACACAGAAACAGACACAGACACGCAGCTGCCATCTGCAGGCAGCCAGGAATGCAACCAAGTGGCATGTGGAGTAGTGCCCAGCAGGTAAGTCTGTGAAGGGGAAGGGTTGTGGGGGAGCAGATTGAGGCCCCCATGGTGAGAGAGGGAGAGAGGCAGAGACTGGGGTGAATGGGGCCCCGGGGTGGATCGTGGGATGGTCAGAGCTGCGGACAGCTTGTCCAGTGGTGCAGGGGGGCTCCTGCCACTGCACTCACCCTGGGGGACAAATGGGGGCACATGACCCCCGGATTTGTGCTCAAAGCTGAGGCAGGCTGCTGCTAAGCATTGGGTTCTGTGCCCCGCTGGTGTTGCCCTGGGAGCCACATGATGCCATGTGTCTCCCACCACCCAGCAGGCAGGGGATCCGGTGCAGCCAGCACATGGCTCCCGAGACTGCGGCAGCAGGGTGCAGAGCCCAGCCCACAACAGCCTGCCTCCGCCCTGTGCACAAATTTGTTGGGGGGGCATGTGCCTCCCTGGATGAGCCATCTGGGGCTCCAACCATCCCACGACCTATGCCAGGGCCCCTTTCACCCCAATCCCTGCCCCTGCCTCTGCCTCTGCCCCACTCCATTCCTCACCATGGGGGCCTCAGTCTGCCTTCCACATCCCTTTCCCACCAGACACTTACCTGCTGAGCAGTGTCTGTGCAGCAGCACAAAGTATCTTTTAAGTTTAAGTTTTACTCAGCCCTGCCCCCCAATAATATTTTCTTCTTCTGCCTATGCCAGACCCACCAAAATCCAAGCAGGAGTCACTCAAAACAGTGCCCTGCATTTGGTGTCAGTTTGTCACACCTTAGTTTTTTGGAACAAAATATTTTTGGCTCATTGAACCTGCTTTTTCTTTTTGATGAAATTCTGTTTAGCCAAAACATTTCTGATTAGCTGTACTTTTGGCTTAGGAGTTTTTTTGCTCAGTTTCTAGAAGAAGTTGCTCTGCACCCAGCATTTTTAAAGGTTAAAGTGTGCTAATGGAGGGATACAAATCTTAATTGGCATTTTAATTACCCTAATTGACAGCTGAGGGTTACCTGCTGCCAAACAAAGGAGCACAGGAGGTGTTCCATGGCTTTTGCTGAACAGCACCTGCCTCCTCAAAAATTCCCTGCTCTGTAGATATTGAATTGTGCCAACAGGACTGAAGCTCCATAGAAAACCATAAAAAAGGGAATTTACATTTAATTCAAAGAGCTTCATTTATAAGCAAGGTCAATATTATTATTTTAGATTGTAAAGTATAGGTAACTCTCTCTTGCTTTGTGTAGTAACTTTGCATAAAAGTGATTAAAAGCTGAAGAACCTTTTTTTTTAACTCAGTTGTCCCCATCGTTGCCCACATCACTTCAGCTGTACCCATGGAAGTATTTTTGTAGACAATGCATCAGCAGTTTCCAGTTAAATGACAGGAGGCTTGCCAGGCTGCCCTAGTGCTTGAAACTGAACAGGTAGGATGTTTTAAGGAAAAATAATTTAATATAAATATCTTCATAAAAGTCACATATGCAACAAATAGTTTAGTCTATACCAGGGAGTACTTGGGAAGGCCCTAGGGGGTACATGTGGGCAAGCAGGGACGGAGTGCTGCCACCCACTACCCCATGCCACCACCTCCGAGGAGCGGGGCTGGGGCAGGTTGAGGGCATCAGTGCCCCTCTGTGGGCCACATAGGCACTGCCTGGCTGGCTGGATGCAGGAGGTGGTGGCAGGGTGGGGGGTTTGCACATGGAGGTAACCACCACCACCATTCACCGTCCTGTGCCACCAATCCATGTTCAGCCATGCGCCACCTCTCCCTCTGCTTCCGGCCACATGCGAAACACAGCTTCCAGCCACATGCTCTGTGTCCAACAACCAGCGGTACACTTATTTTAAAAGGTTGAAAACCCCTGGTCTATACCACGGGATGTCAAAGACCTGGCTTGCAGAGCCTCAGCATCCAGCCCCTTCTGTTGTTTCTAGGTCTAAGAATTGACCCACACACTGCCAGAACAGTCCTGCATGTGAAGTCCAGAACCTGGGATCTGTACTGCATGCGGTGCCTGCTTCAGCCATTCTGGATCCTCACTGCATGCAGATCCCATCCAAGCTGGTCAGGGACTGAACTGGATGCAGCACCTACATAGGGCCAGTCACGGATACATGCCATACAGGGTCGACATGGGGCCTCTCAGGGACACATGCCATACAATGCCTGCTCCAGCCAGTCCAGGACTGGAACCCAATCTGGCCATCACAGGACCTGCACAGCATGCAGTGCCTGTTTCAGCCATCCTGGGATCTGCAATGCATGGAGTGCCTGCTCCAGCTAGTCTGGAACTGTGATGCATGAAGTATTTAGGTAGGGCTGGTCCTGGATGTATGCCACATACAACACCTGCTTTGGCCAGTTGAGGGCCCACACTGCATGCAGTACCTGTCCAGGACTAGTTGGGACAGGTGCCACATGCAGCATGGGTCCTGAACAGGCTAGACCAGACTGCAGTGCCAAATGTTACTTATGACTACAGAGAAAGATAGAGACCCTGTCCTCATCTCTTTAATATCTGTAGTGAAGAAACAAGTGAAAATGAAGAGCTGGCATTTTCTAAGCAGTGCTTTGAGTGCACTGACAGGGCACTTGGCTAGGCAGGGAGCTGCTCCGGGGCTAGGATCTTGTGGCAGTGACAGCATGGTCCTGAGCTGGGGCAGAGCTGTGATCCACTGCCCGCATGCCTCAGGCACGGGTGTGCAGGTAGTGGATTGTGGCTGTGCTCCAGCTGTGGACCATGTTGTCACCACTGCAAGATCCCAGCCCTGGCTCTGGAGCTGCTCCCCAGCCAGCCACATGTCCTGCCAGTACTGCTGTGGCCAGTCTCCATGGAAACCCTGGCCCTGCGCTGTCATGGTGATGCCACTACTGGGGTCTTCATGAAAACTGGCCCTAGCGGACAGGTGCTACTGGGAAATGGAGTCTGGCCACCAGCTGGAACCACCATTTTGCCCACCCCTGCTCTATATTAATAGTATTAACATGAAAGTGTGTGTTGTCAAATCTTATTAATGCTCAAGTCTGATATCAGTACTCAGTGCTGAATTATTATAGTAAAGAGAATAAGTCTTGACTTTGTGATAAAATCACTTTCTACCAGATATTATATGTTTTTATTAATATCTTTGAAGTACTGCAGTATTCTCTATTAGTAGGGATTCAACACTGTCTTGTTCCACAATTTCCTTTTTCTAAAGAAATAATCTTCAGAGATACCTTTTTTGCAACAAAAAGATATCACTGCCTCTGTAACTGAATTTTGAAAGGAGGCTAGGACATTCTTCAGAGACTGAAATTTCAGAGGACTTTTTTTGTAGATGATAAGCAGTGTAGTGTGTACTGTATCCCTCCTAGCATTGTTTTGATGTGCATCACTTTCATTCCATTAGTAACTTGCACTTTGTTTTTAATTAAGGATAGGCTCAAAGTGAAAATTTTATGTTGATATTAAAACCTTCTCATTTGGATTGTTTAGAAGAAAAGAAAGAATCCTCAGTCTGGTATATAACCCCCAGATATTATCCAACAGATATTTCCTCAGACCTCAGGCCTGGACAACAACAGATATATACCAGTTAAACTGCATTTTTCTTGTACACCAATGTATATTACACAGGGATTGGGAGCAGAGAGATTATCATCATCATTATCATTATTATTTAGTTTTATGATCTGCAGTTATCCCAAGACACATCAGAATTGACACACATTGTTTTAACTTATACTAGTGTAGTTTTACCCCTATTTTTTCTCAGCGTAATTCTTCATCAGATTTAAGTAAATTACATCGGGCATGTCTACACATTCATTAATGTGCTTTTGCTGCTGTGAATTAAGTTTAGTACCTCTAATATGAGGTACTACATAAAGGTGCATTAGGCTGCCCTAATGTGCAGTAGTAAAAGCAAATGCCTTTTAAGTCATGCTTAATACGCAGTACACTAATTCTATTGTGCATTAGTGTATTAGCACTGTTTTTGCTGTGATGCTTTAATGCAGGGCAGGGCAAAATACAGCCCATGTGTCAGATCTGTAGATTAATTAATATTAATCTGCCCTTGGCTGCCTGTCAAAGATGACAGGAGTCAAGGACAGTAGGAACCAAGGGGAGCTGGCAGCAGGACTAAGCAGCCACAGCAGACAGCCAGGCCTCTCCCTGCCTCCCCACCTCCAACCCCTGCCATCCCCAGCTGGAAGCCTCTGCCTAGCAGTGATTTCTGGCCTGGGATCCTGGGGCGGTTCCTGCCTCCCTGTGCCAGAGGGAAATTCAGGTGGGGGGAGGTGGAGAGGGCAGGGAGGCAAGGGAGACTGTGGGTTATCGCCCCAGTCCTCAGGGCTGGGCTGGCTCCTGCAGTCCTGGCGTTGTAGCCTGGAACCACATGGTACTGGAGTGGTGGGCTGGTGGGTGGGTGAGGAGGGAGCAGGGAAATGGCAGTGGAAGGTGGGGGGAAAGGGCAGCAAGTGGACATGTGGAACACAGCAACATCTGGGCAGGAGTGTGGGGCCTACACTGGTGCACTGGATCCAGGGCTGGCAGGGCCCAGAGCAGGGCAGCAGGAGCATAGTGCCTGGGCTGGCAGGGGCTCTATGGAGCTGAGCTGGCTTCCCCCCTCCCTGCTGGTACAGCCTGGCCCATCTCCATAGAGCCCCTGCTAGCCTGCACCCCACCCCTGGGCCCCCACTGGTGCTGGCCTCAGTGCTATGGCATGGGTTCCACGCTCTTGCCCAGCTGTTACTGTGCTCTGCGTGCCCGCTCACTGCCCCTTCCCCCCACCTTCTGCAGCCATTTCCCTGCTTTCCTGCATGCTGCTGCAACTGCTCTGGCACCATGTGGTTCCTGGCTGTAGTGCTGGCCAGGCTGGTCTCAGCTGTGCAGCTGGGACATGGAGTGGTGAGGCGGAGGGATGGGGATGGGGAAGCAGCAGGAGAAGGGCAGCAGTGGCAGATGGGAGGGGGAAGTGGCCAGGGGCTAGGAGCAATAGGAGCATGGAGCCTGGGCTTGGAGAAGCACTGGCAGGGGCTCTGCCTGCCATGGGGGGGAGGGGACTGTGCGCAAACTCTCCCTCTCCACACGTGCCACAGCCCTCCTCTGCCACCCTCTCCCCACACACTCACATCCCCACACAAACCCTCTACCCACCCACATCCCACACATCCACACACTCCCCCATATACTCCCTCACCCCACATACACCCCCACATCCTCATGTCTATCCATCCCCCCACACTCCCACACCCTCCCCCATACTTCACACCCCCACAAACATATACCCATCCACACCCTCCCACAATATACAAGAATAAAACTTAATTTTAAGCTATTATACTATTAACCTTAATTTGAACAGAACACAATGGCTCTGAAGAATCTTTTAAATTTCTGTAATCTCCAAAGACAATGTTTCACACTCATTGTCTATGCATTTCTTTATCAGACAGGTGGCTCAGTAATCACTATCATCTAATACCTGAAGCCTTTCAGAGACGAGAAGGGGGTGAGTGAGGCCACCTACCCCATTATACCAAAATCCAGATATTATAGCTAAATACAATATCTATAAGGGGCAGCAACAAAACTCTGGGTCTGTACACCCCAAACAATGTAAAAGTTTATAGTCACAACTGATAGGGGATTTTTCCCCAGAACAGTGTGTGTCCAAACTGGAGACTCCATAGCCTTTACAAATACCAGTAGTAAGTATAATATTTTTATAGCAACAAGGCATAAAGGCAGTTTACAGAGAAGGGAGTAATTTCAGACTGACTCTGGTTTCAGGAACATGCATCCAATGGGAAGAAATGATTATGAACAGACTTTGAACTTCTGATATTTATTACCAAAACAGGATTCTCTTGGATTTACACCATTTTAGGAGCAGTTTAATCCTAGAGCAGAGGTGGGCAATTATTTTGGCTGGAGCTTTGCTGCGTTGTTGAGGGCTGGACACATACAATCTTTCAGAAGATATAATTTTAACTAATTAATCAAGAAAAAACAAATCATATACTAAAAATCAAATATCTACAATAAAATTTTAATTTTTTTTAAATGTTCTGATTTATGTTTTTTTGAGTAGTATATGTAGAGATGATTGCATAATAGCTCAAAATAAAGTCTTACTCTTGTATATTGTCCTGGGGGGGTGGGGTTATGCAGACAGGGTGTGTGGGGAAAAGGGGGAGTGTCAGGGGAGGGGGTACACTAGTTTCCAGGAGCCAGCTGCAGCTAGGGGGAGGGAGGGAGAGCAGGGGGCATGTGTAGCAGAGTTTACCCAGGTGGTGTACTGCAGGGGCAGATGCCATTCCCCCCCTTACTCTACCATCTGGCCTTCACCTGCCCCTGTAATCCTCTGCATGAAGACAAGCCCTGCCTGGGGTAGCCTGTGCCATGGTCCTGCCTGCAGCTACCTCGCACCCTCCAGACAGCATGGCTCTGGTCCCTGCCCCAGCCCCAGCAGGGCTAATCCTGGTGCAGCTGTAGCCACCTAGGTACTGCTTAGCTCCCCACACCTCCAGCAGCTCCTCCTCCTCCTGCCCCTGCTGTGCTGCTTGGGGCAGCAGGTAATGCAAGGAAGGGTGGCCACCATGGGGGCGCATGCCAGGCAGCACGCGCCCAGCCAGGTGGTGGGGAAGCAGCAGCCGGGTGGCTCCTGCCCCAGTGCACAGGGCTCCAGCTTCAGCTCCCAGCTGCCTTCCACCCACTCCATCCACCCTCGCAATGAGCAGCCACCTGCGGCCATCTGAGTAGGTGGAAGGTGAGACTGCCTGGGGCCTGGAGCTCTGCACACTGGGGTTGGAGCCACCTAGCTGAAGCTTCCTCCCTGCCTGGATGGGTGCATGGTGCTTGGCACATGTCCCCATGTCTACTGTCACTTCCCTACACTCCCTGCTTCCCAGAGCAGTGCAGTAGCAGCAGAAGGAGGAGAAGGAGGAGCTGCTGGAGGTGGGGGGACTTGAGTAGTATCTGGGCAGCTGCAGTGGTACCAAAAGCAGCTCTGCCAGGAAGCTGTGCACGCTGCCTGGGACTGGGGCTGTTGACAGTTGCAATACAAGCAGAAGTGTGGCATGGGCTGCCCCAGGGGTGGGACTTGACCCCATGTACAGCACCACAGAGGCAGCCATGGGCCAGATCAAATCAGTTGGCGGGCCGGATCTGTCCTGAAAGCTGTTTTTTGTCCACCCCGTCTTAGAGCATAAGAATGATCTATCCTTGAAGTCAGTCAAGTAGCTTTGGTCTAGGTAAACAAACAAATATTCATAAACAGGTCCCAAAGTTTGTATCGACTACTAGCTAACCTTAATGCATTGAAAACTGATGCTGAAATCTAATGGCAACACTATCTTTCATGGTAGCGGAGGGGGGAGGACTATGCTTTTGACAGAAACTAGAAAAACTGTTTAAAGCCAAAATCCATTTTTGATTTAACAGCAAGTTTCAGTTGTGGATAGTCCTGGTCAAAGTATTCACTGTGAATACAATCCTAATTTTACAAATATATCATAATTTATACGTATTTGTCAAAAAGTTCAGATAAACAGTTTTTCAGAGTATTGGTTGTTCATGAAATGTTGTCTTCTTTGAATTGCAGAGATGGTTTTCCTTGTAACATAGCGTACTTTGTGTTCCATGGTGGGATGACAGTTTTTTTAATTGGAAATTTACAAGTGACAAACAACTCTTAATGCGTTAGTACCAATGTTTGCCTGCAGCTATATTAAATACAGGAGGGGATAGGCTAGGATAGCTGCAGGAAAACAAGGGTACTTTCACATTAACAAGAGTAGAAATAAGTCTAGCACTTCCTCAAACACTGGTGCAAATAATTCCCATGTATATGAATGTTTTTATTTAGCCAATAAACAAGGAATACAGACATGTTCAAACCAAAGAATCATGTGAATCTGAATTAATTCTGGTGAGTTGGAGCTTCTACAGTATTTGATTACCTTGGAATGATATATTTATCTTTGTTGATACTTCTCCACAAACGGTAAGACACGAAGTGCATACTATCTATAAAACTATTATCTTCCCAACTTTTGAGTGCTGTTACTGGGGAAGCATTCCTTGTCAGTGTACAGTTGAGGCTTTACTGTACTGAGGCAGCAGCTGGTTCTGGGGAGGATGGGGCTGAGGATTCTTAGCCTCTCAAGTCCATTGACATGCTCCTAACTTGGAAGTTCACTAGTGAGGCAGCTGTAAGACTACCGGAGCCAGAGGGCTTGCCAGCAAGTGCTGGGGATGAGACCAGAGCAGCCTCTCTGTGAACCTCTGTGTCTGGAGCTTGTCTGTGAACTCAGATGGGTAGCATGCTCTCAGTTCAGATCTCATCAAGAAACTATAGACAAATCCTTTATGCTTTGTCTAAATGCAACTGAATCAGAGAATGTAGAAGTCTTTCAATTGTGAAAGTTTTGTTGTTTTGAATTACTCATAGAAATAGTTTTATTGAAGTAAAATGAGAAGTTTGTTGCCTAAGTAAGGCAAGGAGCTGGTTCCTAACATGGTTAATTGCCATGGAGCTTTTCAAATGACATGATAGGTGCCTATGGAAATTGGGCACCTAATTGCTTTTCCTACTTCGAAAATCTCTCCAGCTGTGTCTTGGTGTACAGGTTGGTGTGAGGAAATCTGACACAATAAGAATTTGCCAAATCTGTTATTTAAGGTTAAGGTAAAAACTCCTGCATTGCCAAACAACCCAACTACAGATGATACTACATTATGCTTCTGGAAGACCAAAAAGGCATTTAAAACCAAAAGTTTATATACTCATTTCTCAGATGACAAAAGGAATCCTCTGTAACCACCGCTGCTGCTTCTGTACTGGTGTCAAGTGGTCCCTCTGTTAGCACTAGCAAGTATGCATGAAAAGAAACAAGGCCTGACAGCCCTGAGATCAGCAATGCAGGCTTCATGCTGATTCCTGCACCTGTTCCAGCACAGCAGTACACAAGGGCTTTGAGGGCACTAGGCGAGAGAAGATGGTTGAAGGCCATCAATAATAAATGTTATAACAGCTAGAGAGAGAGAAAGAAGGGAACTACATGGTGATTTTCAAAGCTGCCTGGAATTCATGATCATATTCTTGAAAGACTACCAAGATGGTTTCTATGAATGTGTGCTACACTGTATATTTGTTAACTTCTTCCTGTATGTAAATGAGTGAAAGGACGGGGGTCACTGCTGCATACATCAGTGCCCAAGAGAAAAGCAAAAGGGAAGTTAGAAATATCTTACTATTTGAATTCCTTTCTGTTCAGGGGTGAGAGAGAATGGCACTTGTCTTAGAGACCTGCAATGGTGCAGACATTCTGGCTAACTTCATTCAAAACTAACTCTTCAACTCTCTTCAAGAAAAATGGGGAGATGTGCACAAATTCAGTTCAAATCCCTCTCTTCCTTTGTTTTAAAATTCCAAAATTGAGGCATAGGTAGAGCTTACCACATTCTCATCTAAAACATAGAATGTGCGTTCTAAAACACAACCTTTGATACCTTTAAGGGGCTGGAAACAATTTTTCCCCATGTCCATGTAGATTATAGACCTCATACAGCCTCAACAGAAGCTGTGAAATGCTTTAATTTGAATTTGTTGATAACATGATGTGGACTATGGGTTGATAGTGTCCCTCTAAAAAAGGAGAACCCAGGGAGCTACAGATGGATTAGCCTCACCAAAATACTTAGGAAGTTACTGAAGCATAACCTAAGGAAAGACATTTTCAAGCATATGCATGCTTGGATTTATGAAAAACAAATCATGCTGCCAGCATGGATTTATGAAAAACAAATCATGTCAAACAAACTTGATCATCTTTGACAAAGTAACTGCTTGGGTAGATGAAGGGAATGTTGTGGTATAGTGTATCTAGACTTCAGCTAGGCTTTTGACAGTGTCCCACAGGACTGTCTCATAAACAAGTTGGAGAAATGTGGCCTAGATAAAGCTACTATAAGGTGGATAGATAACTAGCTCAATAGCCACAAGCAAAGGGTGATTATTAATGGGTCCGCATCAGAACAACAAGAGGGTCTGAGGCATCCCGCACAGGGTCTGTCCTGGGCCCAGTGCGGTTCAATGTGTTTATTAACTATCGGCTGCTGTCATAGAAGGCTTCTTGGGTAAGTTTGCAGATGGCATGAAACTAGGACACTGGGCTATGGAATTCAGAAGGTTCTCGACAGATTAGAAAGTTGTGCTAGAGCTAACAGGCTGAAGTTTGATGTGGAAAATTCAAGGTGCTACACCTTGGGAGAAATAATGAAAAACACAAATCAGGTGGGTGACACCTGGGTGGATGGCAGCACTATGGAAAAGGACTTGGGAGTCTTGGTAGATCACAGACTCAATATGTCTGTAGTGTCAAAAGGTGAATGTGGTTTGGGGATGCGTGAACAGAAACATTAGATGCAGGGGTTGGACTAGATGACCTCTGCAGGTCCCTTCTAGCTGTATTTCTTTCTCTATGATTCTATGGTATTTAGAATAATTGAACTTACCTATCAGATTGTTACAATTTAAATCATTCATGAAAAGTAACAGTAAGGGATAAATTCTTGTTAGAAGAAAAGTAAGACAAGGTTTTCTGATAATTAGTTTGCCTTGGGTTTATAATACCTTTAGTACTATTAGCTATTGCTATAGGATTTACACAAATAAATAAATAAATAAATGGAACAAACCATTATTATTATTCACACAACTGGCTTATTGGTTAGTACAGCCATCCCTAAATTCTCATGAGTTCTTTAAAGCCTATTTTAATTAATATCCACTCGCTTAAAAATATGATGGCACACACCAGTTGCTGAATTTAAAAAAACTCTTACTTATACTCATAGTGAGGTTCAGTGACAGAGTCTTCCAACCTTGGCCTAAGAAGCAACCTTTAAAATTAAAGCCTCTTCTATTTTTCTGCCTTATTTTTCTCTCCTTTCTCTAGTCTCAACTTAATAGTACTGGCACTGGAAAAGGAAACCAGACTATTTCTTGCTGTCACCTAAATGTCTTTCTACCCCCTCATGTGCAGTAAGATTGTACTATCTGCATGCTGGGACTGTGTATTGGTAGACACAGTGACCAACAGTGTGCCTCAAAAAACAAAAACCAATATTGTAATTTAACAGCTTAAAGCTCATTTCCTAAATTCATACGAATAAAACTTTTTTTAAAGGCTTAGCCATATTTCTTCCTAGTCCTCTTCTGTTGGGATAGGAATCAATAGGAGACAATAGAAATACAACTTATTCATAGAAGCATGGAATCATATAAAATTAGGGTTTGGAAGGGACCTCAGGAGGTCATCTAGTCCAACTCCCTGCTCAAAACAGGATCATCCCCAGCTAGATCATTCCAGCCAGGGCTTTGTTCAGCCAAACCTTAAAAATATTTCTAGGTAACTTGTTCCAGTACTTCATTACCCTCCTAGTGAGGAAGATTTTCCTAATATCCAACCTAAACCTCCCTTGCTGCTATTTGAGACCATTGCTTCTTGTTCTTTCATCTGTCACCACTGAGAACAGTCCAGATGGAAAAGAGCTCCATCCTCTTTGGAACCACTCTTCAGGTAGATGAAGGCTCCTATCAAATCCCCTCTCAGTCTTCTCTTCTCCAAACTAAACAAACCCAGTTCTCTCAGTCTCTCTTCAGAAGTCATGTGCTCTAGCCCCCAAACCATTTTCATTGTTTTCTGCTGCGCTCTCGCCAACTTGTCCACATCCTTTCTATTGGGGAGCAGGGGGAGGCAAAACTGGACACAGTACTCCAGATGTGGCCTCACTAGTGCTGAGTAGAGTAGAATAATTACTTCCCTCAATCTGCTGGCAACGCTCCTACTAATGCAGCTCAGTGTGCTGTTAGCCTTCTTGGCAAGAAGGGCACACCTTTTCTAAGTCCCGCGTCCGACATCAGGTCAACCTGGGTCCCCGGCACGAGAAGCGCCCCCGTGCCCGCCTGTCGAGCCGGGAGGGCACCGGGGCGAGCCCGGAATCGTGCCCGGGCTCCTGGAGCTCCCGCCCGGCCTCGCTGCCGGCGTGGTCCCCTGCGGAGCTCCGGGGAGACACCCACTCGCAGAGGGCTGCCCGGGCCCCTGCCGCCTCGGCCCGGGCCATCCGCCCCTTCCCGCGGATGCTGACTCACATCCAATTTACTGTCCACTGTAACCCCCAAATCATTTTCTGCAGAGCTGTTGGTTAGCCA
>NW_017728947.1:50781570-50785832 GCF_001723895.1 Crocodylus porosus | reverse complement strand
GGCTTTCTGTTCTCCATCTCCCATGTAAATGAATTGTCATCTGGTTCCATCTTGGATGCAAATGAAACCTAGGGCAGTTGCTCCCTTATCTGGAGGGCTTTAGGTGCGTCTCCCACTGCATCTTCATTGTCTTTCATAACCAGTTCTTGTTCAGGTAGAGGAGCGGAGGGTGGGGAAGGGGAAATTCTTTGCGAGTCAGACAGGCTGTGTCCTGTGCCAGGGTTCCCCAAGAACACGGAGCTGAGAGGTAACAGTTGTAACTTATGCTGAGACAGTCCATGGCTCTCCTATGGCAGCACAAAGAACTGTAGTCAGAACGCTTCTCTCATTCCAACATGCCTGCTATCCTACAGGGCTGAAAGTGTGGCAGATGTGCATCCATCCTATCAGATAGTTGGAGAATTCCCTTACATAGCGTTTGGCCCCAGAAGCTAATTCTGTCCACTGTAAATTAACAGAGAGGTACAGAGAGACCACAGGATAAGAGAGAAATAGGCCCCTCAATCAGGGTGGTACCTGAACTCAGTTTTAGATTCTGACTATCCAATGTTGCTTCCATTTTGTTGCTCCCTTTCCTAATTCTCTTCTTTTCAATCCAATCCACATGATCAGGTTCAGACTGAAGGATCGTTATGTGCATTTGGAATAGTTAATGAAAATGGATGTAGCTTCATATCCTGAAATACCATGAAAAATGATCCTTATTTAGTCAAGCAAAATATCTTTAATTAGAAACAGACTTTCATTAGTGTCTTTAAAAAGAAAATTCAATTTGCACCTAACTTGAAAGATTTTTACACCAGTTAATTAGAAGCAACTATCTTAGCTAATGAAACCTAAATGCCTCCTTCATAAGATTTTACATAGGAGGATAAGAAGTGTAGCTCCCAAGCATACATAATAAGGCTTTCTCAAGAGCTCTTGAGGCAGAAATAGAAGGAAACACCCAGAGTTTATGGAAGAGCTAATATATCCTCAGTGGTAGAACAAAGCAGAAGTCCTAATTGAACTTACTATTCAGCTGTTCTCTCTGGAGGCAGAGACAGGTTTGTTAGTCCTCCCTAGCTACTTCAATGCAATGTGCTAAGAGAGGCAGGCATGAGCTTGAGAATCATTCTACTTGGAGAAGAGGATGGCAAGGTGCCCTTAACTGAACTTCCTGCCTCCTTTCAGTAGCTTAGGCACATCAAAGTAAAAAAACAGGATTTTGTCCATGGTGTAGAATCACTCTTTGCCTTCATCCCTCATCTCCGAGAATGTCCAGAGGCTGGAAGGCCAGGAGGAGTGAGCAAGAAACTGCAATGAGCTGACTTAATCCATGATCTGTCTCCCTCTGTTCCCTCGTAAAAATATCCTTTTCTTCTGTGTTTTCCTGTTTGCTTGCTCTGCTATGTTTTACTTGCTCTTAATACCACCCATCTCAAACACCCCAAAACCACCCTGGAAGTCATGAGTTAAAAATCAAGAGACTTCATAATAAGTATTGGGACTCTTTTTTGTGCCTTTTTAAGCTGTTAAAGTGCACTCACTTTCCAAATTTTTCTTCACAACCATAACAACTAGAAAACTTGCTTTTTTTTCTTTAATTGAAAGCAGAGATTCTCACTTAATCACTTGTCTCAGAAATTTGGGGATTTAAATCAACACGTACAGTATCACAGCACCTGCCATAAAACTGCATGAGCTGTCAACACTGCTTTTTTCCTCCTCTTTCTTACCCAATTAGCTTAAGATGTGGGAAGAAGAGGAGCAACCAGGCAGGACAACAATGTTTCCACTTTGAGTGAATACTTTGTGCTGGCCCATATAGGTCTCTTTTATGTGATTCAGTGGAGATACTGACCACTGTCATGGGATAGTTTCATAGTTTGTAGGCTTAACATGCTGTTAACCTTTTGTAAAGCATAGCACATGTCTGTAGTTGGGTAACAGAGTTATTTTTTTCATGGCTCTTCTGTATGCATCATGTTCTTATTGGATAGTGTCAGAACTAAATGTTCCTTACAGCCCTGCAAACCCTGATTTGAAGATGCAACCACCTCTGTAGAGAGTAATAGCTTGGTCATCCAGCACAGAGGATGCTTCTCACTTTTTGCACTTTACTGAAGTTCTAGGGTTTTAATGTTGGGATAATACCCAAGTCATAGAAAATCAGTAGCAAAAAATCAAGCATTCTACTTCAAACAGGAATTGTTTTGGTATGTCAAGTAACATGTTAAAACTAAAGGTTTGTTATGATTACTGAGCTATGTCTTTGCTTGGGCTTATGGGAAATGTGCTCATCTGCTCTGCCACAGGTTTGGCAATGCTGCAGAAACCTTGACAATGTTCTGCTGAGTGACTGATTATGGGATGACTGCAATGTCCTGTGCACATCACTTCCTTGACAGTCCCAGATGATGAATAAGATGCTGTATCCAATCCCTACTGCACTTTGGTTTTACTTTGTTATATTTTCATTGTTAATTTCTCCATACCTGACAGATTTCCCCCACTGAAGATACCCAACAGCTTTTTTGTTTTTAACATGGACTACACTGCAGGCAGAATATGATATAAGCATCATGAATTAAATTATGCTTATATCATATAAACTGGCTAAATGACTGTTTCTTCACTCCCTGTTAATCTGCATCATGCTCTCTGCCATGATATTGCATACTAGAGAGTCAGTAGGCTCTGCTGTATGACCAAATAGAAGCTGTGCTGTAGTTCAGAGTGTATTAGGAGACCAGTTTGGAAACCTGGCCTAGAAAAACAAAGAGTGGCATGGATGAAGATCAGAAGCAGAGATGTGCAAGAGCCTGGATTGGATTGGCATGAGGTGCTCAAAAATCAGGAATAAGATTCTTTGGCAGAGCAATAAGAGGAACCTTGAACGTTGTGAGAAACCTATGTCTGACTCAGTTCTATTAGTTACGTTTGCATGAATAACACAATCCATCAGAAAATTCTAATGTAACATGTTTTGGGAACAATATATATGCGTGTAGGCATTTTGCAGCAGTGTAAGTGACTCTTTACATGTAATTTTAGGACGAATGTATTGCTTGTGAAATTTGTGGTGTTCTATAATTTCAGAAATTACAGGATATATACAAAAAGGTATTTCACCAGCTACTTAAAAATCTCCTACCTACCATTATCATGCCTCTTTCTTCAGAAACCATTTCACCTAAGTGGAAATGAAACAAGAGAAGAAATACAGCAAAGGTTACTGTACAGCATGCATCTCTCCTGGTCTATTATTCCCAAGAATACCTTTGGCACCTTTTCTAAAAATGAGTAAAATTTGCATGTATGACAGAGCCCTGGATACCTCTTAAGAGCACAGTAACAGCAGGCTAGTTTCAGAGCTGCTGGAAAATGGCCAGACTGAAAGGATGGTTGTGGTAGCACAACTTGAAGATGGAGTTGCTGTCTGAAGCCAAAGTGGGTAAATACTGTGGAGGCAGTGGTAGGACATAGGAGTTGTGATACAAGTCTAGAGATCTAGGCGCTGCAGCAACAAGTCACACCCAGTCATCCTGCTCTTAAGGAAGGGTGAGGAAGGGTTAGGAGGGTTCCCAGGCCACTGTGGAGCCTAATGGGTTCTGGATCTGGGTGTGCAGGGGTAGCATGGTCTGCAGAGAGCCTGGGAGCAGGCAGGGAGGGAGACCTGCTCCTATGCTGCTGCTTTTGGCCTGATTGAGGTGGAGGGGGCTCTGGGGGCAGAAGAGAGGTAGTAGGGGGATTTGGGGTGCAGCAGGGGTGACCCAAGCAGCATGAGGTGCCCCTCCCCCCCACCTCATTGGTCTATACTGTAACTAGAGAGCTGGCAAACAGGACAGGCATGGAGCAGACTTGCAGCCACTAGCCATTAGGGCTGTGCGAAATTTTGCTGGCTGTTTTGATTCAACACTGTTTCGACTCATTTTGAGCTCGAAACAGCGAAATTGAATCAAAACAAAGGGCTTCAAAACAGACTTGAAACAAAATGAGGCTAGTTAAAATATTTTGACAGTTTCAAAACATTTCAAGTTTAGAAGCAGCCAGGTGGTGGGAGACAGGGGAGAACCAGGGCTGTGCTCCCAGTGGCTCCACAGCCCTATGTGGCTCAGCTGGGAGCACAGCCCTTGCTCTCTCTGCCTCCCGCAGCCAGGCTGGGGAAGCTGATCACAGCGCAGGGGAAAGGAACTCAGCCCAGCTGAGCTGAGTTCCCATGCCCAGTGCAATAATCAGGATCAGCTTGGCTGAGTTCCTTCCCCCAGCCCCATCGTAGC
>NW_017728947.1:50779303-50781400 GCF_001723895.1 Crocodylus porosus | reverse complement strand
CAGGGTTGCAGGCTCCCATCTGCCTGCTGGATGAGAGAGGCTGTTTTGAGCTTCCCCATTATAGCATATGGGCGAAACATCGAAAGAGCATCGAAACAGCATCACTGTTTCGATTAAACGAAATGGAACAGCGGTTTTGAATTGAAATGAAATTCAAAATGAAATGCTGTTCCATCAAAACCTCGAAACTCAAGTCAAAACAGAACAGTGCTATTTTGCACAGCACTGCTAGCTATGCCCCTGTACACCAGCCCTCTAGCTACAAGTCTGAGCAGTGCACATTAGAGAAGGTATTACCCCTGAACATGTGAATCATCATCATTAACACTGGTTAACCTTAACACACACTAACGTTCCTTCAAATTAACACTTGCTAACTCTAACAGGTAATCTCACCCTAAATGGATAATAATTCAAACTCATCTGAAAGACAGAGCTTTGCTTCATTCATGCTTAGGTGATAAGTTCTATGTGAATGCAAATCACTGTCATATTTTTATTAGCTTGTTTTTCACTTTCTTCAGGACTCAGGCAAATACCATTCACTCCTGATGATTTATTGTAAGCTACTATTTTGCTTGAATTTTTTCCCATCATATTTTTTTTCCAAACATCTGTCCCTGACAACATCTCACCTCCTCTGCCTGACTGGTAACTTAAGGCAGGTGCTTTCTCCTCACCATTTAAACAAACAACATGTCAAATGACCCAATATGAAAATTACACTATGAATCTGAAATGACACAGCTTCTCTGTGCCCCATGTATACAAGTTAATAACTGATGCAGTATTTTGTGTTGTTGTTTTACCCATAGAATAGGATTCAGATTGGCCATGCAAGAATTTAAAAGGAGTTGGGAGGACAAGTGAGTGTCAGAAAAGCTCAGACTTAAACTCTTTTACTGATGACAGTGTTATCCAAGTTATTTTTTAAAATAATAACAACTAAGGCATTTATAATAGCTATTGTACAAGGTGACTCCAGGGGATATGGCTACTATGAAGTAATCAAACCCAAGGGATTAGAAGCAGTCTGCTGAGCCTAATGCCTTAACATCCCAGAAGTATTTATTATCTTAAGATAACCACATTTTCTCTAATGCATTATTACTTAAATGTTAATGGGACCCTTGCAGCCTACAAAAGCTTATCAAGTCCAGGACCACATTGTGGTTTACTTCCGGTATATCTACCACTTGCTGTAATCAATGTCTGTTCTCAATGTCTGTTCTCAAGCCTTTTTAGTTGTTGACCCAATTTAATGCCTGACTGGAGATTGTCCTCCCAGCTGTAATTAAAGTAAAAAAGTACTTTATAATGAATTTATACCTCCAGAGCTCATGACATCTGTTTATTCTGTTCTCTCTGTGTGTGTGCCCAAACACATTACAAGCAGATACATACTTGATAGGGTTGGAAACTCTATATCCTCCCAGTAAAAATCACCCCTGAGTAAATGCTTAGATTTCAGTAATGAAAATCAAGCTAAGCCTTTAGCTGGCATTTTCCAGTACTAGAATAGAGTTCTGTCCTTAAAGCAATTTTCAGTGCATTACCCATCAAGCTTTACAATCCAACTTTACCTCTGTGGTGATTACAGTGTGGCCAGTGACTTTAACCTAATTCAGTCCCTGGTTCTTTGAGAGGTTGACACTTTATCTAGAACTGAACTAATCCCTACCTACAACACTATAATTAATGTGACACATCAGGGTTACTATGCTAGATTGCTCTGCAATAATTGCTGAAATTTCCTTAGCTGACACATACCAGGCATAACCTTTTCTAGTAAGAAAAGCAGTGTGTGATATGCATTCAACCAAGCCATATTTATTTTGTTTGGAATTGTCTATTTGAGTTTCTCTGTTTAACCCCACAAAGTTCCCTTCCCTTCTGGAACTCAGTTCTATGCCTGAAAGAGACCTACACCAGGCATCTATTCCAGCTCTGATTGGATCCCAGGCTGGCTTGATGGGAATATAATTTTTCAAACCCTAAAGCAGGTTGATCAATAAAACCAACCAAGTCCTGTTACATGAGGATAAGGGAAGAGGAATGCTCCATGAAATTAAAGATCAGTCGATTTAGAATAAACCC
>NW_017728947.1:50748712-50779046 GCF_001723895.1 Crocodylus porosus | reverse complement strand
CTGACTTCCTGCCCTTTGGGCAGGGGGCGGGACTCGATGATCTCCCGAGGTCCCTTCCAGCCCTAATGTCTATGAAATCTATGAAACATCAACTCCACTGGGCTGGCCACTGTGTGCAGGTGGCTTATACTTGTCTCCTGAAGCAAGTCCTCTTCTCTCAACTTAGTCACAGTAAGAGGACCAGCAGAGGACAGAGAAATGCCAGAAGGACACCCTGAAAGCAGACCTTAAGAAGAGTGGCAGCAACCCTACTAATTGGGAGGTGCTAGCTGGTAATAGGTTTCAATGGCGCTGCACCATACATCATGATACGGCCCACTTTGAAAAGAGCTGTCTTGCTCATGAAGCCAAGAAATGGCAAAGGAGGAAGAAAAGTGCACAACATCCTGGCCAACAGTTGTAACACCACCCCTCGCCCCTCCCCACAAAGCACCACTTGTCATATCTATGCAAAAACTTGCAGAGCACTGGCTGGACTCCTCACCCAACTTAAAACTCACCAGTAATTCCACCCCCACAGCAGACATCATCCTCATATTGAGGGATAACTGATGATAACTACATGTTGTTATCTTTGTTGCCCCCATCCATTTTCCCCTCCTCCTACTGTTTATTAAACCCACCTGTGATGTAGCTTAAACAAGGGTGAAACAGGGGCCTTAAACTGAAGTGGTGGGTTTTAAAAAACACCACTTCAGTTTAGGGCTGATTAACCCCCTATTATTTTTTTTTATTTCTATAACACTTAAGATAATGGGGCTTCAGTGCTGAAAGGATCTACATGTGCCACCACAATATAAATAACAATTTAAGGAGGCTGAAGAATTCAGTTTCAGAAAGTGTGAAGTAAGAGTATGTGTGACTCCTTTTATAATTGAGTGCTACAGAATAATTCAAACCTTGTTCTGAGGTACAGCTAAAATCAAAAGATTTTGCAGCCTATACAAGATGAAGATATGGTAGCCAAATGTCATGATGATTCTATGACACGATGACAGAAGGCAGAACAGACTGGCACCTTGGAGACTAACGGGTTCAGAAAGGCATAAACCAGACGTTGGCAACATTTTTGGGCAGAGTGCCAAAAACACCCAGAACCTTGACTGGTAAGATGTTGGCATGTTGGGGCAGATGGCAGGGCAGCAGTGAGGGGCCTGATCCCTGTTGTGGCAGCGCAGCCCTGGCCCCTTCCCTGCTGTCTGCCCTGAGGTGCATGTGCTAAGCAAAATGCCTTTGTGTGCTATGCTCTGGCACTTGTGCCAGGGTTTGTCTACCTCTGCCATAAGATTTCATAGGCAACAATCTACTTTGTCAAATGCTATGCTGTGCCAATGCAACATAACATCAAGACTTTGCACAGTGAATCTCTGCATCCCTAACTGGTGACTTCCAATTGCTTTCAGGCTCTGCAAAAATTGTGTACCTATGTTTAATAAAATTTGAAGTTATGTAAGCTAAAACAGTTGTAAAGGTGAATCAAATCTCATGCTTCAAGGAGTAAGGTGATTGTCTGCAGGACAGAGAATTTTCTTCTGCTATTACTGTTTTGTATAAATGATTGTTTCTATCTTCCTCCTAAAAAGGAAACTGCTGGAGATAAGGCATTACAATAGATGGACAAGTATTATGCAGTATGGCAAAAGATATATAAAGTGCTAATTTACCTATCTGAATAGTTAGAACCTTTTGTACAAATTGTGTTTGCTTACTTGCCTTTTTGTAACAAATGTGAGGTAGCTTGGAGAGGATCAAATTCTGTGAATAAACAGAAAAACAACTACAGAAAAATGTTCCTATTTCCACTTTCCTTTAAAAATTTTTAAACACATACATAAAACTCAGATCATCTCATTTTTATCTTTAGGTTTAAAATCACATATGTCTGGGCTTGACTTTTTCTCATGAAAAAAAGCAGATACTCAGGCATATGATACCCAGGGATCCAATTTTCTGTTCGCCATGGAAAAATGCAGTAAAACCTAGATTTTCTCATTTTAAGGAGAAAAACCCAGATTTTCTCCTTTAAAGGAGAAAAATGTAGGAAACGGCAGGCTTCCTCTTGCAGGTGGGCAGAGTTCCAGCTTGCAAGGGCCTAGGGGGAGTGAGAGAAGGGCAATCAGTAGGGTATGCCACGTGCATGTGCACATGGACACATGCACATGGCTGCCAGGCAGCCTGGAGAGCAGCTCCTTGCAGGTAAGCTGGGTGGGGGGGTGGAACTGAGGCCACCATAGAGAGGGAGGGAGAGAAGGAGTTGTGCACAGGGCTGGGGCTGCTGCCCAGCTGGTGTAGAGCATGGAGGTTGGGGCCTGGGGCTAGAATCCATGGGCTTGGATGGGGAGTGGGAAGGGGCTGTGGAGAGCTCATCCATGGGGCGGTGGGGGGCTGACTCCCTGCTGCTGCACACACTCCTGTGGGGGGCACATGTCCCCCAGATTTGTGCATGGGCTGGGGACAAGCTGCCTGCTTTGGGGTTCTGGCTCCCTGCCCTGCTGCCCTCCCCCCAGGGCCTCTGCAGCCTAGCAGGTATCATCTGGCACAGCAGGGCGGCGGGGGGGATGTTTGGTGCCACTGCCACCTCAAGCCTCATGCCACCGTGGTGAAGTGCCACCTGTCCACCTGGCAGCGGCAGAGGTGGTGCTGCAGAGTTATGCCTCTCATTGCTGCTTGGTGGACAGGGAGCACCTCACCATCCCAGAACTCCTAGCAGCAGCAACCAGCTTCCCCACTTGGCCGTGCTATGCCCTGCCACACTTGGTCTTGCCTGGTGGGCTGTGGAGGCTCCCAGGGGACAGCAGCAGGGTGGGAAGCCTGAGTCCATAGTGGGCAACTTGCATTCACCTCCCTCCTCCAGGCTCTGCGCCAGCCATTCTACCTGTAGGGAAGGGGGAGCCAGGCTCTGTGCTCCACTACACCAGAGCAGCCATCACCTTCCACAGGTGGCAGCTGGGGTTTAGGTGCTGCTACAGGGGGCAGGCAACTGTGGACTCCTCTGCAGTTGGGAAGTGAGGGGCAGACCACGTGGCATGTGGCTCCCAGCTGCCCATAAGATGGAGAGGCCCATACTAGACAAGAAATGTGTCCCACTGGCAAATCCTAGACTGGGTTCCACCATTATTAAAGTAGTCTAGGTGTGCTGAACTTCTGTTCTGTTATGGGTATAGACCAATTGTTTGTGCCAAACTTCTGTTTTGTTACAGGTATAGATCAGTTTGTGATCAGTTATATCAGTAAAAGTGTAATGTCTATACCTGGCCCACAAGGTCTAGCCCAATCTGCTGCTCAAAGCAGGACCATCCCTAGCTATATCATTCCAGCCAAGGTTTTGTCTAGCCTGGTCTTAAAAACCTCCAAGGATGGAGATTCCACAACCTCTCTGGGTAACCTGTTTCAGTGCTTTACTACCCTTCTTGTGAGAAAGTTTTTCCTAATATCTAGTCTAAGATTCCCTTGCTGCAATTTGAGACCACTTCTCCTTGTTCTGTTATCTGTGACCACTGAGAATAGTCTAGCTCCATCCTCTTTGAAACCACCCTTCAGGGATTTGAAAGCTACTATTAAATCCCCTTTCAGTCTAAGTCAGTGCCCGGGATCAGTCCCTCACCTGCCCCTAGTTACCTTACTGGTTCAGTGGATAATTCCAAATGTTATTTTCTGAATACTGTTTAACTCCTGCTCTCAAGACAGAACTGTTAATATCCACTTTTCTGTGGTGATCCTTACTATAGTAACCAAATGCTTCACAGACATTAATTGCATTTATTTTCTACAATGTTTCTGTAAGACGAAAAAGAAGGAAATGGGGCAAAAATAAAGTAAAGCTTCTGTTGCCCTCCATAGCAGCTTTGAGTGTTCAGCATTTCTGCAAATCAGAACCTGGATCCCTAATCAGCTCAGAAAATGAAGAACACAATCAAATCACAGCTTGTGAAAGTCTGGTTAAAGTGAATTACTCAGCATCATACAGGAACTCTGTGGCAGAAACTGGGGTCAAATCCAGTTCTCAAAGATGGCATTCAACTGCCTTAACCTTGAAGATATCCTGTCTCTTCCTGCAATTTCCTGCCTTGTTAACTATATGTCTTCCAATTTCTGCAACAAATGCAGCAAGGGTCTTACACAGAATGTTTTCTATCTACCACTCTTATATGTCCCCAAAAGACAATCCATTCTGGATTGAATATAGCACAGGTCCTATGACAAGAGCATTATGGTAATATGCAATTACAGACTGAATCATAATGGCTACACAAGGGGAAAAATTAAGATTGCACACAGCCTCTGCACCCCTGGAGTGATGCATGTTCACTGCAAACATGGTCTATAAAAATGTAACTATCAAATTCTAACAAGTCTCTACTCAGCATATGTGAACTGAGATTTTTCCAAAGGTTTTTAACTTGATCAAATGTGCACATTTTTCAAAGAAACAGAAAAAGGCATATTCATGATCCCAGAGTGACCCTCACTCACATATCAAGACCTATCTCCAAAACATAGAGGTGCTAGCGCTCCTTAACATAATGATCTTAAGCTTTTCTTAAATAAGATTAAGATAATTCTTTCCCTTGATCTTATTCCTAGAAATGGAAGGATGATTTTTGTTGGAACATTCCAAAAAAGTTACAGCTCCAAAATAAACACCTGCTATAGAAAAATTACTTCTAAATGGTTAAAGTTGAGTAAAGTTTTAAATGACTGAAAAATGATCTTTTAATGGGAACTGCTAGAGAGCTTTAATTATAGGTAGTGGTATAATTTCTCCTTCTAAAACAAGTACCTTTGGCAGAGGCCGACATCTAGAGCATATCCATACCACTTTGCAGTCCCAGGGAGTGCTATACTGAGATGCAATACATCCACCCCATGTATGCCACCTCTTGAACCAGAAGTGGTGTAGCTGGATTAGCACGGTACTAGGTCAATGCCAGTGAAGTCTAGACTACCTCTCAGCAGAGCTTATTCATGCAGAGTGTTACAATAAGGCAGCTACACTACTTCCAGTTAATGAAGTAGCATGTACAGAGTGAAAGTGACAAGTCTCAGTATGGAGCAGCCTGAAGTTGTAATTGAGCAACACAGACAGACATTGAGATACTATTTACATCTATTGTTTATAAAACCTATTTGTAGAGTTGAAGGAGAATCTAAATTCAAAAGGATCCTGAAGAGTCACCAAGTTTTGTAGAAGTTAATAAAATCCAGTCTATGTAGGGAACATGTATGTTATCCCTTGGACATTCTATGAATAGGTATGACATGAAATTAGGACAGAAAAAATACAGCTACATTACCTCTGTGGTGCTATCCCAGCATATATTGAGGGTGGCAAACAAGCCCCATCAATCACAGTAATGAAATTTGATCATCAGCACAGTAACATGCAAATTGTAAGAGCAAGACCGTAATACTTCCTTGCACAATGATTTGTGGATGACACTGGAACTGCCAGACAACCCTGTCAGTCTGGAAGGTGAATGCTTCTAGTTTTACATTAATACACTCTCCTCAAAATATATATTCCTGCTCAGAGGGGATGGTGAGCATTTCTGGTACAAAACAGATACAGTAGAGAATATATACCATATAGAGATGTTCCAGACTGTTTACTAGAAGCATGCATCATATGAACTCAGTTTTGGCTCAATCTCAATTTTGGCCCCACATAAACAAAACTTCCCTAACTCAGGAAAATTATCCATTGTTCTCACAATTCTAATGGGAACTTACAGGCTATAAATGTAATTTATTTCCACTTTAAAGCCTCTTCATATTTCAAGAATGGTGAGAAAGAAACATTACAACCTTGCATGATGGGAACAGCTGAAGTGGTTCAGAAGATAGTAATAAGAGCAAGTATTGTATGTACCAGACCAAACTGCATTTGGTGTGGTCTCTGAAGTTTTGGTTAAACCTGGCTTGGCTCAGCACTGTTGAACCATGCGACCCTGCCTCTCCTTCAAAACCAAACACTTCATTTATCCCAACAGGCATTTTATCCTTAGTGAAGCTGAGGGGAAAAGTATGTTTTCAAAGGTCTAAATACCAAAAATAAAACAAGAAATGGTAAAGAAATCAAGTTATTTTCTGTCTCTCTCCATGGATTTTGAAAATGATGGAAGAAAAGCTACTGTGGTTATTCTCAAACCATTTCCTATGTATCCAAAGGAGAAAATTAGACTTTCTCTTGTACCTTTGGAAATCTGATTTCTCATCCATATATGATTTGAATCCCACACTCCTCCCACAGTTAAATCTGAAATTTATTTTTGGCCCAGTTCAGTTTTAAAAAAGAAACAAAAGTTAAACCTCTGGTTTTGTGGGGGGCTGGAGATGTTAGTTGATTTAAGTTTCTTCTCATTGTGGAAGAAGGCAGAAAATAATTATCTCTATACCTTATCTTTTCTTTCTCACTTTCTTTTTTTTAACAGTTTAAGACCCTATTGAAAACACCAGCATCTTCACCAAATATAAAACACATATAAATTTACCAGAGGTGAAAGCCTTGAGTGGTTCCCATTAAATGCATCTCTACTTAATGCTGACTTTGGAACACAAGGTTCTGTTCTCAAATATCCACAGAGTGGGCTTTCAGCTCCTAGGCAGAGCCAAGGACAGATGAGTACATTTTTAAAATGGCTACTCACGCAGAAACTTATGTGAGAAACATTCTTTGAATCTTTCACCTTTCTAAAAGTCTGTACTTCCAAATATCCTTATCTGTCTAGGCTCAGAGCTCAGATCTCTTGGGGGATTCACTGTCATTTAAAATCCAGTATTTATTTTGGGTTTCTAAAATGAGGTCATTCTTTTTTACCATGTCACTGAGTTCATTTTACCGAAGCTGTCATTACCTCTCATTGTGCACACGGGAGACAGCTTTCAATTAGCCTTTCTTCTGTTTGCATTTTCCAAGGGAACTTTTATGACCAGTGCAAGGATTTTATGAATATGAGTTCTATATTCCCCCTACAATAGTCTATTATAATCTCAATCTTTGTTAGCTTGAATGAATCTTTGAGAAAACACAGTATATTTTTTTCCCTGCTCTTCAAAATCTAAAGAGTCAGTACCTAGCTTGGAACAAACTTTGGCAGCATAATGGCCTTCACACCAAAAAAGAGTCTCAACAGTTCTTGTTATTTTTTAAAGCTGTCACCATGTCCTCTGAACTCAGTTGAGTTACTGAGATACATGGCCTGATTTGGACCTCATGAACTCTCCGTTTCTACCAGTGTTACTCTTTAGACTAATACTGGATTACTCTTGATTTAAACCAGCATAAGCAAGGTGGCAATTACGGTATATATACATGTAATACTTAGAACAGTTTAAATGCAGTTTGAAAAGGAAGCAGCCAAATATACAAGGCTATTGAACTGGTTTACATCCACTTGGAATGGCTCAAAAGTATACCTGGAAAATGAAGTACTACTTTGAACTTGTTCATGGTAAATTGGTTATTTCCCAGGGACTAGCTATATATGCCAAGCTAATGATTTTCCTCATGGGTAGAACTTTCAGATGACCAAAAGTTGCTGGAACCAACTCCTATCCTCTCTTTGCACTAGCCTATCTCCAGCTTGAGCATATGACAGGCCAGAAGGAGGATAGCCAGCATACTGATGAGTTTTACCAGTTCTCAGCTGTTTGAAGACTCCATGGCATCACTACCAGCTAGTACAGCTGCTTAAATTTGCTCCAGAGCTGGGCCAGGTCCTGAACTGCACAGGGCAGAGAATCATGGGGAAGTTTAAACCACACCATCCTACCTGCACTGAGCAGACCTACAGGCAGGGAGGATTCTGGTTCAAATAACTAGCAATGGGTGGCAAAGCCCTTCACTTCTAAGCCACAGTCTGTGGTACACGGTAGGGGTGTGCAAAGTGGGCTGTATTCAATTTGGATTTGGATTCAACCTGATTCAGGGGACAGTGATTCCATTTGCTGATTCGGATGGATTCACAGTCCCGATTCAATTCAGCTGAATCTGAAGATTCAATTCTGATTCAGAGAATCAATGATTCGGCCATAGACACAGCCTTAAATTTTTTTTTTACATACTTCAAAGTACCAGGCATGGCTCGTGAATGCTGAGATGGTAGGGCAGATGGAGCATTGCACAGGAACATGGTGGGGGGCTCCCCATGTGCTTAGCAGCAAACCCAGAAGTGGACTGGAAGTACCGTTGATTCTAATTATTTCATTATGTGGGAGTGTTGATAGTAGTACCAGTGTGATATTTTGATAGGTTAGCCATCTCTTGCTCAGGCAAGGCTGTGTACTAGGGCTGTGCGAAGCTTTGGTCACTGATTTGATTCAGAGGAGATTTGGCCTGATTTGACTTCTGGTTTACTTCTGGGTCCACCACCAAGCATGTGGGGGGCCTCCCTGTGCTCCTGTGGGACGTTCCATCTACTCCACCATTTCAGCATTCACGAACCATGCCTGGTACCTCAAGGTATATAGAAAAAACATATAAAACTGTGTCTATGTCCGAATCGTCAAATCTCTCTGAATTGCATTGGAGGTTTCTGAATTGATTCGAAGAGATTAATGGGTCTCCTGATTCAATTCAGATTTGGAGATTGAGCTGTCCAATCAGGCTGAATCTCCTCTGAATCGAATCAGCAACTGAAGCTTTGCACAGCCCTAGTACACAGCCTTGCCTGAGCAAGAAATGGCTAACCTATCAAAATATCACACGGGTACTACAATCAACACCCCCCCACAATGAAATAATCAGAATTAATGGCTCCTACACCTGCCTTTCCCAAAACATAATACACTTGATTCAGTGCACCAGATGTCCTCATGGCAACTACACAGGAGAAACTAAACAGCAAATACATACTATAATGAACTCTGGCAGAAACAATATAAAGTATGGAGACACACACCACTCTGCATACTGGCACAATCCAGTGTGCAGGGCATGTCATCCAGCCTATGGGGTTCTATGTGGACCTGGCAGTGGGGGACTGATGGCAGCATTAATTTCTGTAGGTTCCCAGAGCTGTGGCAATTAACCTGCCACCAAATTCCTGGACAAATGGGGAGACCCACAGGCTGGATTCAGCTTACAGGCCATAATTTGACCACCACTGCTCTAGAGGAACATTATATGCAAAAGAAGTGCTTACTGATGAATCTTTTTTCTATGAAACATAGGTCAAATAGGAATAGCTAGCAATATATCTCAGCCAGCATGGTGAGCATTTTATTCTCCACCCACATGGAATCTATTACTTATATAACAGCATGCACACTGGATTGGTGAAAAAATGCAACCTTTTGTTTCTAATGGCATCAGCTGCTTAGGATTGTTCTACTGTAATTCACTTGCTAATGAGACTCAGTGATGGCATGAAGCCAAAGAGGCCAGAATACATCAATCTATCATTTCATTAATTACTAACTCCCTCCAAAGTAGTCTCTGCTCTCAGCTCTTCTTCGTCACAGCTCTCATTTTACAAGCCAAGACCTAATTTTTAAAAAAAGTACAGATTAGAGCTTTGAATTAAAAATGGAATGAATCTACTTGTAGGTCACACTTATTTTGGATACAAGTAGATAGAAGATCAGAGTTTTTCGTAACATTATTTCAAATTAATGTAAACATCACTAGATTAGAGTAACAGAAAATAAAAAGTAAAATAAGAAATCAAAAAATATACACACCAATAAAAATCCTGCTGAAAGACCCAAATAATTAATTGAATATGTGGGGGCATCTAAATTAGACCAAATACTGAGTCAGTCTCAAATTTTGCTTAAAAGCTTTTCCATGAGTGCATTAGCACTGGGAAGACAATGTCAAACTAACAGACTGAACAATACTACCTCACACCTCTCCAGTACCTGGCATGATTAGACCAAAGAATTAGAATAAGCATTAGAACCCAGATCTTCTGAGCCTGAGCCATAGGGTCTTTTCTCATTCATATAATACTTGAAGGCATAACTTCAGAGTCCCAAAATATAAATATAAGATGCTTTTTCTCTTACCTACTAATAATGCTTAAATTTGTACCCCCATATCTTCCCTGTTACAGTCAGTGATCTTACCTACATATACAACAGGAGATAATATTCTTGTCAGCATCAGTGACAAAGCAAACCACAGAACCTTGAATTCAGACTTGTTACAAGAATCAGTTAACAAACCAGGGATTTCAAACACCATGAAGAAGGATGGCCTTTGGGTAACAGCACTCATTAGGACAATATTTCTGACTATGAAATATACTTTCTTTTTTTATTTTTAACAAAGCCTTCACTTTTTGCCTGTAAAATGTATCACAGTCTTCTATTTTGCTAGAATCTAGTGAGCAGCCATCACTGCAATATCTAGGTGCTGAATTATGTTCACTTATATATGTAATTCCTAAAGGGCAGCATACAGATTTATTCTTTACTGTATGCAGTACCTGAATGGTAGTCATCATGCAGCTACAAAGCATTAAATGAGCTCTTATGTAACAATACCAAGTACCAGGAAATGTTTGCTACACATTTTTATTCCATCAAAAATAAAACTTCATTAGAGCTGTTCTACAACAGCTGTCACCTCCATGTGAGCATGAACCTACCAGTATATTATGTTCCCAGGGCTGGTCTCTATGGACCAGGTGAAGGTCAGACCCCAAATATACCCATATGTTATGAATAGGGACCTACTGAAATCCACAAGAGAAAAAAATAAAATTCACTGAAAAGAAAATGCTGGCTCCTCAGAGGGAGCCAGCAATCCTCAGGGCACAGCGGCAGTCCACCAGGGTGCAGAAGCGGGGAGGAGAAGCTGCCCACTTGAACGGCTGCCAGCAAGATGGCTACTGCCTCTGCCCTTTGCTGCTGATTGGCTGCGAGGGCTGCCTGACATGTGGCCCCACCCCTCTCCACCAATCAGCAGTGAGGGGCACATCGCTTATGCCTATGGTTGTATTGTTAATGCAGCATTAGGTATTGGGGAAGAATAACTAAACTTCCTAAATTGCCATCTGTGATAGAGTTAATATTTTTCAGCTATTAACATTTTGGCAAAGGTTACAATCTATCTGTCCATGCTGTCTTCTCTTCCCCCTTTTCCCTCCACTTCCTCATTCAAAGGATCCCTCATATTTAGCATTTGAGGAAGTTTCTGTTAGTTATAAGATCATTCAAAATGACTGTCTTGCCATAATTTTGGTACTCCTCACAGTAAAAAGACTATGTAGATCTATGAACCTAAAAGGGCAGAATCACAGGGCCCTGGGCCCTGTAAGGATCCTTTACAATATTTTTCATGCTTTTTAATACAGAATTAAACTGATACATAGTTGAGATGATTTGTTTGCAGAGGCTGCTGTGTGAAACAGTTCAATATGCATTTCACATAATGACACTATAGTTATTTGAACACTTTCTGAGCCATCATTTATGCTTCAGGAACAAATAATGAATTTGCAGATTTTATCCGAATCCCTGAAAGTTATCTGTCCAAATTGCAAAACTATTATTCCACAGATTGTCTTTCCTTCAGTCTCAAGACTGGGATTGCGTTGGATGATACAGGTCAAGATTATGGTATATTTCTAAAGCACAGGAGTGCATGTTTAAGCAGGGGCAGCAGATCAGCAGTAGAGAAGGGGGCTTGCTCATCATTAGGAATTCTGGTTTTCTCTGATGTAAAACATCCCCTAATTTCAGTTTCACTGTGCTCTAACAGATGACCTGAGAAAGGGAGCTTGGGAAGAGATGAGTCACTAGTGGCACCCCATCCTACACATGTTGGAAAAGAATCACCAGCATTCTTCCATCCTAAATTCTCAGGGTAGACCAGGATACGGACAACTATATTGTGCATTCCCAAAATGATGTGCTTATTCAGGACTGTGGCAGCTATAATTCAAGACTCGGTACATTGGCAGGGCTCAGTCATAATCCAAATCTAAAAGAGCACAAAGTACAGAAGATCAGGATTGAAGTCCCTTGGAAGAGCTCACTGGGAAGCTCCAGACGAGCAGCATTGGCAGTAGAAGCTTGACCAGCACCTGCCTGCAGGTATGTCTGCCTCTAGGCAGCATCTCTCAGCCCTTCACTTTTATGAGCACAAATTTCACCTACCAAATTTTTTTTTAGAAAGTCCTTTGCTAAGTCAATCAGTAGGCTGACCCTGGATGCTTGTTATAAATGACCTTTCATAATTCATTCTTGGCGATGCTTTGCTCCACCATGCATAAGTTATGAGGTCATCAATATCTTTCTGAAGCAAATGGTGCTTTCAGAGCCTGTTCACTGACTCCACATACCAACCATCACTCTTCCCACTTCAGACACCTCCAAATGAAGAAAGTACTAGAGCCGATTTAAAGAAGGAAATGCCTGATTCTTCTGTCAGTTACTATTTTGAGAGGGACTGTTACTGTATAAGGATATGGGAACATTGAGATACCACCAGTATTTAAACATAAGCCATTCATGGGCCCAGGTCTTCCAGGGAGATTTTTCAAGAACACAACTGGTAATCATACTTGGTTAGTTACGTGCCTAACTATCACTGAGCCACCAGATACCTATTCCCACTGCCCTCCTCCTGCAACAAAAATAAAGAGTGTAACTTCTGTGCAGTGGCTAGAGATTTACTTGTATAAATTCCAACAATGTAAGTGCAGGGTAAAACCCAGAACACAGCACTGTAATTTTGCCCTACCTGCCTTCTCTACTTACGTAGACCAAATGTAAAAGAAGCTGAAATATACAAAGATCAAAGCAATACAAAAATCTTTTATGTAAGAGAAAAATATACTCCTTTTCTGGGTCCCCGGTGCCTCTCTGTCAGCAATCCATCATTTCCTTTTGTCTTATGTACTCCAGGAAAATAATTTGTTGCTGACAACAGACATCAGCTGTGAGTGTAGCTTAACTGCTGGTGAACACGGTTTACTGCAAGTGTTCTCCAGGACAAACTATGTAAAGCACCATTTCCAGAAGCTAAGCTTGAAACCCATCCTCATACACCCCTCTCAAAAAGCTGGAGAACAGGCAAATGTTTCCATGAAAAGCCTCTTTCAAATCACTGAAGTTCACACAGCTGTACATGCTGCTTTGGTTTGCTAATGGAGGAGTGAAATGGGAAATTCCCCCTAGTAAAGTTTATTTAATCAGGAAAGAAAAGTGTAACTATAGTTTCATATTTTTAGAGTGGAAACATAAGCCCATAATTCATTATATAGGTTTTGAGGGAAAAAGGCTTGGCCTAAATTGGAAGCACATCTGATGAATCCAAAAGCAGGTCTGTGCTTCTGTGATTTATAGTGAGATAGTGTAATAGCTGGATAGAAGCAGATTTATGTGGCATGTGTGTAATTTAGCTCCAAAATGAGCGTCAGTGTCATTTATAATGAGCCTTAGCTGTGAGGTATGTTCTCCATTCTCTTGCTTGTCAGACATTTCAATTATCTCTTTCACACTTTGTTATAAATAAAACTGCAAAGAGATCTTTAAATCCAGACCAGCTGCAAAAGTCAAGGGCTTAAAGGAGAGAAGTTTCGCTTGTTTAATATTTTAAACTCAGTTCTGTTCAAATCTGGAATGATATCAATACTCAAAGAACAATTAGTTTACTACAAGCACAATAGTTCAGAGCTATTTCCTCTATAAAGTTATGTCATTTTATGAGCAACATTTGATCTTCACTTGAAAAAAACCACAAAAAAACCTTTCCCCTCCTGCTAAACAAAAAGAGAGTAATGTCCCCAAGCTTTTAGGATGCTATAACATCATGACTCGAAAAGGTGTACTCTGAAATTTCCAGTATTCAATAGCCTCTTTGTTTCTATCTAAAAGAAGAGTTCTGAATTCTTCTCCAAAGCATCTGCTTTCAGATCATGGCAATTATGTTAATATCTGGTACCCACTTAGCCTTTTTATAAACATGTTTTATCCTTCATTTTCAACCACAATAGAAATGTTTATAGATGTAATACTGAATATCAAACTAACACTTAGATAATATCCATCTTATAGAGCACATACATTATAAATACACTATTTTATGTTATCAAGGCATGGATATGATTTACAGATATACATTTTTTTCCTGGCAAATTAAAGGCTTCTTTTCTGAAGATCTGACTCCTCTGACTGTTAATTCCTGCTTAGACTGAAGTGAACACATGCTAGTTTTTGCATAAGCACTTGTTTTGCAAAGATTTTGTCCAGACATCTGTCTGTGATGTGACATTGCCTAGAACTGATCAATGACTGCTTTGAAACATAAAACATTTGACGTTAAGTATCTCTGAAGAAGGGCATTCACAAATTTACATGTTGGCTTCACACCTTTATTAGGTTCACCTTAACTTTCCTGGTTGTCTCTAGGTACAAAAGTGCTATGAAATTTACGTCAGGGTTTCTTCTGGTAGAATTCATCTGTAGCATTAGCTTCCAGGATCTGATAAATTCTAACAGGAAATTATTCAAAGACTTAGCAACATTTGACAGGCTAGGAATTTTTTGGATGACAGCTACTATTTTTCTTCCTTTTAAATGAGGGGTGCCAACCAATCATGCTTTTTTCTCCATAACTAGAAGATAATTTAATTAAAATGTAACCGTTAATTCATCTGGGGGGGAAGGTTTTGACTCAGATCTTAAAAAACAGCAGTGACAATACTTTCTTATTTTTAGTCCCATATGCTCCAGGATTTACAGTATCCTGGCATTACAGAGGAGCTCCAGAGTGACTATTACACTGAAAGCACAAATTAAATCCCTTAAATTAACCTTGAATGTCAAACAGAGTCTTACCAATTGTGTAATCTTTCAACAAGGAAAAGAAACTTGAATTTTTCTGAGCAATTTTCATACTACATTAAGCTGTACTTACAGAATTTAATAATCTTTCTGTGATGGTCTGGAAACTGCTATGTACTAATCTAAGCATATTGGGACATAACAGTTTCATGGATGCTTATATGCAAATTGATCCGAAGGGTAAAGGTCACTATAAGATACAGTGAATTTTTTGTAGGACTATATAGATCCGAATGTATACTGGGAATAGTGAAATTATTACTTTATGCCTTCAATGCTAGTATTCACCATGGACTGAGCAAGAAGACAACACAGTGACAGTGAGGGAGATTGTTAGTTTCAATGGTCCTTCCTTCTCTCCACCAAGTTGCATCCTTGTTTTGCCAAAGTTATGAGATACAAAATCAAAGACTGTCCGAAGCAGCAAGAATGACCAGTGGCAGGGAACACAAATGAAATCAGACAGGCCCTGAAAAAGAGTCTCTCAGGACCCCAGCATGGAAGCTGAGAGACATGGCATATGGTCTTTTATTGTTTTAAGATCCAATTTTTTCTAAAATACTTTTGTTCTCATAAACATTATTTTCCTTTAAAAAGGCTGTGGGGTCATTTTATCACTGGCATTGCTCCTGAAGGCAGCAGAAGTGCAGGATCTAAATACAAACCACACCTGCTGGGGTAGTCATTATTATTATAAACTGGCAAGTGCAAAGTCTGAGGGGGGGAGCTGTGTGATTCTACACTAGAGACAGATGGCAGCTATAGGCCTGAGATTTCAAGACATGTGCCTAGGGAAACCAAGAGGCATCACAACTGCAGTTCTGCTAATAACTGTAATACCTTCCTTCTTGGCTTTGTTCTTCTGAGCTTCCAACATTTTTCAAGCATTTACATATTGTAACAATCATGTCACCAGAAGACTTCTAATATCACCTAGTGATTAACCCTACAACAGACATCGGCAAAAGCGAGTTTTAAAATAGTTGTATAAAATCTAAACAACCTTAATCAGCCCAACAGGCTTATTTTGCTTCAAAGAAAAATGTAGAGATTCCCTCTGGTACGGGTTTCCTTTCTAAGCAGCAAGAGTCTGCAGAATTATGGGTTCAAGGGTGTGCTGTGTTCTGCAGGAAGCTGAACGTGTTTTGATACCAGAACTATTATGAGTGGTAATGAGTCTGTCAGAAGGACAAGGACAGATCACCTCCTAGTGTTTGTGTGTGTTCCCTTTCAGGCTAGGGATGGACATTCAAAAAGTCTGAGACTGAACTGATTTCTATTGTAGTTTCTTATAAACAGGTTATTAGCTTTCTGAGCACAGTTCAGGATGCTGGTTTTGACCTTAAGACCATAAACAGTCTGGGTCCTGCATACATAAGGGACCCCCTTACCCCTTATGCCCCGTATCGGTCCCTGAAATCAGCCAAGTGCAACCTTCTGCAAGTACCACCAGTGCACCAGGTTTTCCTGGCTAAAACATGTAGGAGGTTATTGCTGGTAGACACCCCTCCACTTTGGAACTGACCCCTTTGAGGCCCACCAGAGCCCAATCCCTGGCATCTTCTGGGAGCATTGTAGTCTTATATTTTGCACAGGCATTCAGCAAGCAAGGCTAAGTTGGGACATAATTTAGGGAGAGTTTGTTTTCTATTTTATTTTAATACTCTACCTGCTTTGGTAAGTTATTTTTCCTGTTATTGTAAGCTGTCTGAGCTTTTGTTGGGAAGGGTGGCATATAAATCCAATAAAATAAATAAAACAATACAATCACCTTGTTTTGCAGGAAATACCGTGAGCACACAGAAAAAGAAGCCTGGTTTACCTGGTCTAATATCCTGTCTCTGACTCTAATAAACTGCTGAGATAAAATTGTAATATCATCCCACCTCCACAACATATAAGTGTGCAGCATGTAACCCTGTGACTAAAACCTTTTCAGAGAAGGAACTGAGGGTATTTTCCGCTCCCTTGTCACTTCCTCTGGGTGACTTTCCTTTGTGTTTGCATGAAATTATGGAGTTATGGGGATGGAGCAGTAAAAGAATCCAATTACGCCTTGCAGCTGTTTTTATTTCTTGAAAAGGACGCTTTAAAATTAATAGTTTCCTCCCCAGTGTGCCTTATGCAGATGTCCAGCACCTGAGAATTGGCTGATGATACTACAAAGATACATTCATAGGATAAAGATGCAGGGATGCACCTGTGTAATGAATACTTGGGAGGCACACTGGGTAGATGGATGTGCTGGTAATATCCTATTTTCAAGTGACAGCCCATAGAAATCAGATTGCTTGTCAGCTACCAATGAGTGTGTTCAAACTGCAATAACTACAGACTCGTTTAAAGACAATCTATGTGATTATTTTGCTTAAGTGATGAAAATTGCCATGTAAACTAAATAAAGTAAGGGAAATGTTGCAGTCAGCGAGAAGTAATGTAATAAAATGATTAACTCCCAAACCACTACCCAACCATTAAAGTCTTAGACTCTCCAGTAAAATACCATGGAAGTGTAAATATTTCCACTTTCTGTCTCCCACTGTTGAGTAAACCTAGAAATTCTCTGTGGAAATTGCTACTGCTGTAAGTTTTTATCAACACAATTAATAATGAAAACAATAGCAGAGACAGTTGCTAATGGTAATACTATAATGTTCATTAACAGCAATGTAAAAAGACCGGTATTTTAATTGACTCAAGTGTCACTTGAAAGCACTACACACACACACACACACACACACACACACACAGCCTGAGCATCCTCTGCAGCATCCTTACTCTGCATAGAACCCTCCTGTGTTTCAGTGCAAGTTACATTCAAAGCCTGTTGCTCCTGGCAGACATTTTCATTTCTGTCCGTGATCATTCAGGCTTCTAACTCTTCAGCGTTTGTGCCTGAAAGCTTGCAAAGAAGAATTTTTTCCAACTATTTGAGTTGGTCTAATAAAAGATACCTGATTTACCCAAATAATCTTATCTGCCTAACTCTTCAGAGGAATTTTTGGAGAAGTTATACTCCCAACATGAAGGAGACTGAGATGCGGACACATTTTTAAAACTTGTCGTTCTGGGAACATGCACCCAACTGCCTGCAAAGTGCTAAGCCCTGTAACAAATACACTTGTTTTTGCAACAGAGTGCTGCTCAATTCACAAAATTTATGCAAGGGTTCCTCAAGTCTGAACAGAAGTGTCCTGAGTCTGAATAAAGGTTGAGCCCCAACTGGAACAGTAGCTCAAACTCCTATGATAATTTGCAGGCAGGCATGATCATCATTATTAGGCCACATGTGAGAATCCTCCTCCCCAGCAATACTAGTGAAAAGATGGCAAGTTCCTATAAAAACTCTGGCCTCTTCTCTCAAAATCTTCACAAAACAATGGTGGATAAGCAATGTTTTTTGTAAACGGGCATTCAAGAGACAGACAGGTATGATGAAATGCAAAGAAGTGAACACCCCAACAGAAAACATCTATGGGCAAGGTTAAAGTAAAGCGATTTTACCATGTTACTATCTCATTCCTGAGCTTCAGTCTTGAATGAGAATCCTAGGGACTTTTCAACATGTTTAAAGAGCTTCCCATGCTCAGGTGTTTTGCTGGATTGGACCTAGGCATTTGGCATGATACGTGCAATGCATCTCAGCTTTAGCTGCTAAAATGCTCAATAGGGCACAGTTTTTGCTTTAAAATGTCACTTTAATACACAAAACATTGAATATTATATCCGAATATGTATTTGATATTTGATGAAATCTAAGAATGTAGCTGTTTAGTGAAAGAAGGAATTTGACTTATTATTATAGCTGTACAATCACCTTTTACATTTTCTATATTCATTTATTTTTAGTCAAAAATGTAATATATGTTTTTTCAATGTTTAACTGAAAGCTGTGACTACACAGAACTACACCATCATATGTGAAAGGTTGACTCTTTTCATGTTTGCTTCCTGTGATGTGTTATTTTTGCATAAAAACAGTGGGCCACCAATATTAGGTTGACACACAGCTATTTGTCTCCCCTTCATCGAACTCAGATAAAGCTGTTTCACAATGCCTGCATGAAGCAGTCTACTTAAATGAAAGGTTTTATCTAGCTCCCTTTCTGGGAATTCACTGTACAGTGACTGACAGCTTAGAAAAATAATCACCAACAATAACACTCTGCAATGAATCTAGTGGATCTGCTTTGGATGTTAAACCAAGATTTGTTAGTTTTATATTTCAATAATTAAAGAGAGTGAGTTTGACTTATTGATAGAGAGGATCAGTGTCTGAATGAAGTGTGTGTGTGTATATATATAGATATATATATTTCCACAATGGCTAAACTCTTTATTCAGTTTCAGCTGCTAGCAGCTTTTGACATACAAAATTACATTTCAGTGTTTGACTGAAGGGGTCTGTTACTTTCCCAAATACTTGTTGTGGCAACAAGAAAAAAAGGGGATCCAGAAAAAGAAAAATATTAGATATATGTTTACATAATTTTTATTGTAACCATGGAACACCAAACAACTCAAGGCAAAATCCTTAGAGACTAAGGGTAGAAACAGATGTTGCCTGATGCCACTTTTGTGCCGGATAAACATTTATGGTAGCACGAATGACAGATAAATAAATAGTTGTTCCTACCCTTTGTTGCACCATCAATGAAAAGTACTAATAGATTGTGCCACTTTATTGTGGCAGGCATCTCTTTGCTTTGTGGCATTGCTCCTGAACAACCCAGGTAAGATTGGGAACCTGAAGACACCTGAGTACCTGCCTGACTTTCCCCACTTACAGAAATACCCGGGGCACATTTCTGCAAGCAGGGAAAGCCTGCATGAGTCCCAGAATGGAGGCATGAGGCCCAGAAATCCCAGGCACCCTATATCTCTAGGCCTGGGCCCATATGACCCTGGGTGTCCTTGCTGAGACCCATGCCTCTACATGAAGCATGGGTCAGGGCAGGTCCTGGCATGGAGCTACAGAGTAACAGAGATTCCCTGGCTCCTGCAACCCCTGCACCAGGACCCACATTGACCTATGCTTCATGTGGAGGCATGGGTCAGCACAGATCTTGGCATGAGGTGGTACGGGGAGTCAGATAACTTGTGCCTCTACATGAAGATCTGCACCCACCCATGCCTTTGTGTGGGAAGCTGCGGAATCCGTAGTCCCCAGTGTTTCCAAACCTAGACCCATTCTGACCCATGCTTCATGCAGAGGCACAGGTCAGTGCGAGTCCCAGAGTGGAGGCATAAGGTGCCAGGGATTCCCTTGCTCCCCTGCCACTCCATGCCAGGATCCACACTGACCTGTGCCTCTGAGTCCAGCACGGTTCAGCATGGGTCCTGGAAAGGAGACAGGATGGTGTGGGAGCAGGGGAATTCTGAGTGCTCCATGCCTTCTTACCAGGACCTGTGCCAACCCATGCATCAAGCAAAGACATGGGTGAGCATGGGTTCCCTCATGGAGGCATGGGGCACTGGGGATTCACCAGCTCCTCAGCTGCCCCACTGCAGGGCCCATGCTGACCTGTGCTTCTGGGTGAGACACAGGTCAGTGCAGGACCCAGCACAGGGCCACAAGAGATGCAGGAAATCCCTTGTCAAGTAGAACACATTGCTCATTGTCCCTCATTAGGCAGGGGGCCCAATGTGGGATAACAGGTGATCTGTGCGTTACCCAATAAAGTGGATCAGCTGCGGTAGAATATTTCCCACCAGAGCTGATCCTCTTCCATTTGAGGACGTCTGTTTCTACCCTAAGATATCTCAGTCAGGAAGGGCCATAATCAAGAATATACAGTAGAGAATAACTCATCAACTCAAAGACATACTTTGATGTATTCAGACCTTTCCTATATACAATTATTTAGCAAACCAATATTCTTTAAAAAAATTATCATTATAGAAATAAGCAAAGAATAAAATAAAATAAAAGCACCACCCCTGCCCCCACCAAAATGCTGGAGATGAGCAAAGGGAGAAGGCCAGATTTCTGTGTTTCCTAGCGTACTGCTACACGTGGGAAGTATTAATAGTTAGATACTAAAAATGTCTTTCTGTGGCAGATGGAAATGATCAACAGTCTAGTACTTCTGGAACACACTCTCAGAAGTGCCCTTTAATTGTAAGTGCCATTTTTAATATTTTAGAATTGTGATAAGCAATTTGATTGAATGTTTGTCCATTTCTTGAACTGATCTTTGACAGAACCTTTCATAAATCAGATAAAAGTCTCAATTACATTTGAAAGCCACAAAAGTAGAGGTTGTATTTAGTGCTGATTTAGTGAAACTCCAAAGTTGTGCAAAAAATTATCAAGTTTAATCACACACAACATGCACCTTCTCCCCAAAAACTGGCCCCCCCAAAAACAAGGTGCTTGTCTTAAATGGAGAAGCTGGTTTCTGTAGTGGAGTGGTAGAATGGAGATGCTGGAATGGCTGCTGGGGCTGTGCTTGTCTCCCAGCCAGCATGCAGCAGGGGCAGAGTCCACTCTCAGAGCTAGAATTTTAGCCCTCTCATAGCTGTTGCTGAATAGCCAGTAGCTTTTGGTTTAGCAGTAGCTGTGAGAGGATTAAAACTCTAGCTTTTGGCTGAGGAACCAGAGGAGGGTGAGTATACTCTCCCCCCTGCTCCATGCAATGGCATTGGTCCATGACTCAGGAAAAATTCTGTTTTCTTCATTGTGCCTTCCTAAAACCTGGTGTGTTTCTTATTTGGGGGACACAGAACATGAGGAATTATGTGGTGGACAAAGTTTTTCTTTTGTTTCCAGTCCAAAGTATTTGATTAACCACTCAAAGCTTTAAAAATCATTTAAATCAAATTATAAATTAAAATCTGCAACCAAAAAAATCCATATTTTACTGTAAAACAGTTTTTTCACAAAATTTCACCACACACAAAGGACATTTTGTTTTTTATGAAAATTTAGTCATTGATTTTGCAGTTCCCTATAAGTAGGCATGTGAATACATTATAATACTAATACAACGTCTCTATTATTAAACTGCTTCATGAAACTGGGTAGGTATCACTTGCCGAGATTCACACACATATTTTCCCTGGTTCTGATTTGCAATTTTCTACCCCCTCCAGATCTGGCATCACCTTAAGCTTTGAAGAAAACCCAGAAAAAGAAAGCTACCTGAGCTATGAGAACCCCTTCATTTCTCATACCTGAACCACTAATTCTGAATGGTTTCAATGCAAAACCCCGATCTACTCAACAGTTTCATAGATGCTCACAACAATCCTTTTGGGTAAATTGCTTTTAAATATTCGCTCATTATGAATCCCTGAACCAGGGGAATATCAGCTGCTTTGAAGTTAAGTACAAACATTTAACTGCTCCCATGTTCACAAGCCTCAGTTTCTTCACTACAGTGCAAGCCACAAATCATTCACTTTTGCAGGACCAAAAGACTTGAATTCTTCATATTTCTAAAAACTCTAAGAGATGGGAAACATAACATAACAGTTTAGTTTCCTTCAGTGAATAAAAATGCATATAAAGCAGAATAAGCTGCCACTATGTGAACAAGATACAAGGCCAAATGGAGCTATGGCCTGACCCAATAAATAGCATTCTTCCGTTCTTATGTTAACTAGCTTTTTGGACAAAGTTCTCTTTGTAAAATATCCACAGTTCTAATTCATTGTAAATAAAGAAACTGGCATAAGGTATAAAAGATTCACCCATGATGACAACTCTGATAACCAGGCCCACAGGTGCTGCAGTAATTAACTAGCCAGGCAAACCATCATGGCGGCGATGGAGGGAGGAGCAGGCCCAATGCGGGTTGGGAGAATAGTGGGCATGCTGAGGCCGTAGTGGTGGGGGGAGGGGAGGAGTGGGCCTGGGGCTGATGGGGGCGGGGAGGACCGAGTCCAAGCCGGGGGAGAAGCCGGCCCGCTGCAGCAGTGGGGAAGAGAGAACTGTGGGCCCGGTCTGATGTGGCCTGATGCAGCAGCGGCTGGTGGAGGAGAGGAGTGAGTCTCCTCCCCCCTCAGGCCTGGGCCCACTCCTCTCCCAACCCCCCTGTCCCCTGTCAGCAGTGAGCCCACTCCCCCCATTCCCCTGCCGCTGCTGGGTCAGCCGGCGCCTGCTGCTCCCTCCACCATGGCAGGATGGCTTCTTCCTACCCTCAGGCCCAGTCCTTCCCCGCTTTGGGCCCTTGGCCACTCCTTCCTTTGGCCCTGCCACTGTGGTGGGGAGGGGGGGGAGTGGGTCTGGACCCCAAGCAACAGGAGGTAAAGGGGGAGTGAGCCCAGATGGGGTGGGGGCAGGGAGCTCCATCCGTGCATGCTCCCCCCAACCTCGTCATTCCTGATGGGCAATTGGCTAGTACACATATAAAGGCCATGTAGATATCTTGCACGTGTGACTGTATATATGAGACAGTGTAGCAGGGAGAAGAGTGAGAGGTGTTGTGGGGACACTGGAACTAAAAACTTTAATCACCTATATCATGTTGAATCAGTATCCCTATTATCCCTCCCCCAGCCTGACTATGAATCACTATCCTATTCTATACTCCTGTCTTTAGTGGTTTGTGTGCAGATGGCACCACCTGCTATAAGATCTTTATTTTTGTTAGGCTAGCACTAGTGTATTTGGACTTTGTATTTTAAGAGTTTGATCAGAGAAGAAGAAAAAGGAACATCTTGGATTTTTTTTTTCTTCTTATCAACAACAACAAATTGTTTCAGAGGCATCCCTGGAAAATAGCCAGAACTCACCAAAATGGGCAGGATCGAGACAACTACTACCAAGAAGAAACAATGGCTGGTGGTGGTTGGAGACTCCCTTCTGCATGGGGTGGAAGGAGGTATCTGCTGACCTGTCCTGTTCTCTTGGGAGGTTTGCTGTTTGCCTAGAGCCCAGACCCAAGATGTCATGGATGGACTACCAAAGCTCATCCAGCCCTCTAACTACTACCCCATGCTGCTCATCCATGTGAGTACCCATGATACTGCCAGGGGAGACCCTGAGCATATCAAAAGTGACTACAGGGCTCTCAGTGCAAGAGTGAAGGTGTCTGGGGCTCAGGTTGTGTTCTTGTCAATTCTTCCAGCCAAAGAAAAGGGCCCAGGCAGGAGCAGGTACATCCTGCGTATCAACACCTGGCTGTGCAGGTGATGCCACCAGCAGGGCTTTGGCTTCAATCACGGGACGTTCTTCCAAGATGAAGGATTGCTGGGAAGAGATGCAGACAGGCTCGCTGACATAGTGAAAAGGGATTTAACTTAGGTTCACCAGGGGATGGAAAACAAAGCCCTGAGGTAAGTGGGGAAAATGGGAGACCTGGAGGAAGAGGAGGCAGGAGGAGGTAACAGGAAAGGTGTTCTCATACCTCCTGAGAAATCAGGGCAATTGACTAGTTACTTTAGGTGGTTGTACATGAATGCACGGAGCCTGGGAAACAAGCAGGAAGAATTGGAAGTCCTTGCACAGTATCAGATTTATGACGTGACTGGAATAACGGAGACTTGGTGGGAGCTTGCATGACTGGAGCACTGTCATGGATGGGTACAAACTGTTCAGGAAAGATAGACAGGGGAGAAGAGAAGAACAAGTTGCACTTTATGTAAAAGAGCCATATGATTGCTCAGAGCTCCAGTATGGAACTGGAGATAGGTCTGTCAAAAGTCTCTGGGTTGGGGACAGCAATAAGGGCGATGTCATGGTGGGGGTCTGGTATAGACCACCAGACCAGGAGGAAGTAGTGGATAAGGCTTTCTTCAAACAGCTAGTGGAAGTTTCCCAACCACAGGCCCTGGTTCTCATGTGGGACTTCAGCCACCCTGACATCTGCTGGGAGGGCAGTACAGCAGTGTACAGGCAATCCAGGAATTTTTTGGAGAGTGCTGGGGACGACTTCCTGGTGCAAGTGCTGGAGTGGCCAACTAAGGGCCATGCTCTTCTTGACCTGCTACTCATAAACAAGGAGGAATTGGTGGGCAATGTAGTAATGGATGACAACTTGGGCAGCAGTGACTACAAAATGATTGAATTCAGTGTCCTGAGGAAAGGAAGAATGGAGAGCAGCAGAGTAAGGATGTTGGACTTCAGAAAAGCAGACTGTGACTCACTAGGGAACTCATGGGCAGGATCCCATGGGAAGCCAGACTGAGGGGGAGTCCAGGACAGCTGGCTGTAATTTAAAGAAGCCTTACTGAGAGTGCATGAATAAACCATTGCGATGCACAGGAAGACTTGCAAGTATGGCAGAAGACCAGGTTGGCTTAGTAGGGAACTTTTCAGTAAACTAAAACACAAAAAGGAAGCTTATAAAAAATGGAAACATGGACAAATAACTAGGGAAGAATATAAGAGCACTGCTTAGGCATGCAAAGATGAAGACAGGAAGGCCAAAGTGCAATTGGAGTTGCAGCTAACAAGGGTTGTGAAGGGTAACAAAATGAGTTTCTACAAGTATGTTGATAGCAAAAGGAGGATCAGGCAAAGTGTGGGTCCCTTACTGAATGGGGAAGGCAACCTTATGACAGAGGATGCAGAAAAGGCTGACGTGTTCAATTTCTTTTTGCCTCAGCCTTGACAGGTAAGGCTAGCTCCCAGACTACTGCACCGGGCTGCACAGTTGGGGAGGAGGTGAAATTGAAGAAAGTCCGGAAGAGGGTGACAAAAATGGCAAGGAGACCGGGGACATGACTTATGAGGAAAGACTGAGGGAACTGGGCATATTTAGTCTAGGGAAGAGGAGCCTGACAGGGGACTTAATAGCAGCCTTCAATTACCTGAAGGGGTGTTCCAAAGAGGATGGAGCTAGACTGTTCTCAGTGGTGGCAGATGACAGAACAAGGAGCAATGGTCTCAAGTTGCAGCAAGGGAAGTTTGTGTTAGATATTAGGGAGATTTTTCTTACTGGGAGGGTAGTAAAACACTGGAACAGGTTACCCAGAGAGGTGGTGGAATCTCTGTCCTTGAAGGTTTTTAAGACCTGGCTAGACAAAGCTTTGGCTGGGATGATCTAGTCGGGGATGATCCTCCTTTGAGCAGGGGGTTGGACTAGATGACCCCCTGAAGTCCCTTCCAACCCTAATTTTCTATGATTCTATAGCAAATAAATATAGATGGGCCAATATGGGCTTCAAACTTGACATTACAGTTTTACTGTATCTGGGACACATCAACTGTGAGAAGATGGAAGAAATTCTAGAAGACAAACCTCCTATTTAATCTCTATATACTCTTACTTAAATTGTAAGAAACTGGGGCCATACCCTGGGTCAGGTTGTAATTATAGTGCATCGGAGCACACTTGATTAATCGATAATTATTGCACTCCAGTAGACTTCAGTGTCATGTGTATCAGTGATCCTGCGCTAAAAAAGGGGGTGGGGGCACTTTAAAGCTCATTTGACAAGCTTTTCAAAGCATTCAGTGCTGTGGTACTTGCTTGTGTAAAAATGCCCACTGGTACTAGATTTAATGCGCTTTACCTAGGAAATGTCACATTTCCCAGACACCCTGGGCACTTTTATATGTGCTCCAGGGGTAGGGGAGCAGTGCTTTAAAGAGGTTCTGAGAGCTGTAATGAGTAAAGCACCACCACCATTTTGAAGTATGGGGATGCTGATACATGAGATGCAGGAGGCTGCTGAAACATAGTAATTATGACATTCCAGTAGATTTGATTAATTGAGTCTGCACTGACACATTGTAATTACAGTGCATTGAAGCAGGCTCCATGCTCATGTTCCTGACCCCCACTATGTTTCCAGGAGGACTTACTCAGTCACACAGGTGGCCATGGCTCTTGGAAATCTTGTCCCAGGCCAGGAGCTCACTGCTGCTGCCAGAAGCTCCATGCCACTCCGGTAAGGCAGCTGCTGCCCACCTTGCAGCAGTGGGGGTGGGGTTGCAGAGTTGTGCCACTCGCTGCTGCTGGGTGGGCAGGGGGCACCTCACCAGGGCGGTGTTGAGCTCCCAGTGGAGGCAATGAGCTTCCCCGCCCAGCCCTGCCATGTCCAGCTCTGCCTGCAGGGCTGCAGAGGCTCTGGAAGGAGGGTAGCAGGGTGGGGAGCCTGATCCCGCAGTGGGAAGTCTGCACCCGCCCCCCTTTGGGCTTTGCTTAGGTAGTGCCACCCATAGGGGAGGAGGAGCCAGGCTCTGTGCTTTGCTTCACCACTGCAGCTGCCGCCTCCTGCGGGCAGCAGCCAGGGCTTGGGAGCTGGCTGAGGGGAGCAGGGGGCTGTGAACCTGGGTCTCTGGTCCTGTAGCTTTGGCAGCTGGGGGCTCCTTCTAGCAGGGCTGGAGGGGCAGGGGCTGTGGTTGGGAGTGAGGGGAACCAGCAGGTCTGTGGGCTGTGGTTTGGGAGTGAGGGGTCTGGACCTGCATCCTGGTGAGTGAAGGGGGCAAGGGAAGCTCTGATTTTTCATGATAAAAAAACACAAATCAAATACCAAAATTTCTAGGTACTTATAATTTATTTCATTACAGTGATTGAGGCATGGGTAAGCTTCCAAGTTGCTTTAAAATTGTAAATATATCAATGAAACACTGTGTTCAACTGACACATATATATAGCGGCATTTCATTTTAATCACGGATTTTGGGGGTTTTATCAGTGAATTTGGTATTTTTATCAGAGAATTTGAGATTTTTAAACAAAGAAACCCAGGATCCCTGTTGATTGAAATCTTAATGGACTCAGGTTTGACAAATATCTTCTGCTTAAATTGTCTTGGTATCCAGGATTGGTCCTTGTCTAAATTTCACAGTGCAGGGTGATTGCCTTACTTCAAATAAATCAAAGCAGTGTGGTTTTGGTTCAGAAATAAAAGAATCTTCAAGAAGAATTTTTCATTAATCATTACTGTCACTCTGCCCTACATTGCTGAACTGTTGTGCCATCTCTAATCTCTAAACTATCATCCACTGTATTTTCAGTGGAATTGTAAAATATCAGTAGATGCTTCTACCCTGGTTTACTTATGATCATCTGTCTTTGTGCTAAACACAAACAGACCCAGACTATATGTATTTAACATCAAGTTAGTCCAATTAAACATGACTTCTATTTCTTGCAGAGAGCAAGCTCTATGGCTAATGCCACTTTCAAGAGTTAGCAGCTCCAAAAAAAAAGTGTATTTATTTGGCAGTCAGGTTTCAATCCCTAATTTGGAATGACTGCATAAAACACAGACCACTGCAAAATATGAATGGACAAATTCGAGTTACAAAATGACAAAGCAGCCAGACCCAACAAATTTCATTCAATGAACATTTCTTGTAGGGAATCATTCAATTTATATAGATTAAAAATTAGTCTCTAGAATCTATTTCTCTGTTGTGACTATGACCTTAGGCCTTACCTCAGTGGTTAGCACTTGAGCAGTTGAGAGAAGGGGGCAACTGTGACTATGTACTATTTGTGTTATACCAAGTGCTTACAAAGCACAAGGCAGGGGAGAATCCAGTCTACAAATTTAATTTTATTATTTTCTAACTTAGGACAGTTAGCTTTTTATGTCTCTGGATTCAGTGGTCATTGGGGCATAGTAATCCAAGTGGGGATTTTCTTAATCAACCCTGATAATAGGATTCTAGTAAGAATATATTCTAGGGTGACCATCTGCCTTCCAAAAATGTTGTGGATCCTCAATTATAAGATATTTTGTCTTTATTTTAAAATATCAGGAGTTAATTCAAGTAAGACTTCATTGTATAATAAGAAGCACATTTTAAGCAGAAGGAATATTAGATAAACTCTTTGCAAATGTAACACTATATCAGGATTAGAGAGCCAATGTTAAATGGAAAAGGGCATTTTATTTTATGTTTTGCTAATGGTACCAGAAAGAACTGGTGTGCTCCAGGCAACAGACAAAATTATTAGAAATTGCATATGCTGGGAATTGGGATGAGAAACTTCATCTTTGATCGCCAAGGACACAGGTACCAGATGAAGAGCTCCCATACGCAGCCACAGATTCTTTCTTCTCTGTGTGGCCCTGCCCCTACAAAGGGAATCATTTCCATGTGGGACTGGCTTATGCTATGTTCCCCAAAGCACCTACGATTCAGGATCATTCAAGTGTGTGTTCTGATGCAATCTGGAACAAAATCACACATTACAGGAAACAGACAATTGCTAGATGCATCTCTTTCACACTTGCACATTTATATATAGAAATACATAGGTATTTGCATGTGCATGATACACACACACACACACACAGAGTTTGCTGATTGTTAATAACCATTTTTACAGAGAGATGGACAGATGGCCTAGTTGTGAACCAGGGACACAAGACCACATTTCTAACTATCAATAAACATACCAGAACAGTCTTGTTCCATTGCCTGGCCAGGGACAAGAAAGAAATGGTGCTTATTTTTCAGAATCACTCAGTTCAGTCCATTTCCACTTTCCATGGATGTCACTCAGTTTTCATTCATATATATCCAATGCTTTACTTTTGTAAATTTCAATGGTATTTCTATTTATGCATGTAGAATAGTTATTTGTAACATAAGATTATAAGCACTACCTTGGTCACTGCAGTTTGACAGATATAAGATTCTCCTGAAGACAGATCTGGCTCTCCACCTCCCACTCCTTCCCCAAGGCAATAAAAACAAGGAAGAGCACTCACATAAGCACAAACTTTCTGCACTTGACAGCAGACTCACTGTTATGTCTACAGGCTTATAATTTCATGCAAACTCCTTCAACCAACCGTTCTTATTTATAGCACTCCTTAATTATTGTTTCCTTAGATTTGGGGTTATGTGGAAGGACATGCAATTTGATTTGTGTTTGCCTCCCTGATGTTGGTATTTATTCCTGCATTTGTTAGTGACTATTTAAAAATGTTTCATTAAACTTGTAATAAGAGAACTGAGGAAGGAAATTAAAACATCACTGTGGGATTCCATTGTTCTTTGACTTTTGTGGATACTGGAGAATGAAAAAAAGTTCTTTGGATAACATAGATTTCATCAAAAAACCCACCTTCCCCATAATATTCACAACTTCTAATTCTAGCATCAGGAGTCTTCCATCTCTAGATGCAACCTACTTGCCTGATCTAACCAGTGTTTGTAGTTAAGGCCAGGTTTTGTAAAAGCAGCTCCCCCTTAATGGCTAGAGACAGACATTCAAAAAGCCTGAATTGATTCAATCTTTGCAGGTTGGTTTAACCTGCCTAGATTGAATCAGTTTGCAACTACAACTACACAGACACTCCTTTCAGCCTGAGGAAATGCAGGCACATGCTCTCAGGCCAGGAGCCAAGGGTTGCTAGAGCAGCCCTTGGCTGCAGAGAAGCTGTCCTGAGGGGGTGTGACCAGCCCTGGCAGTAGCGCAAAATGAACTGGCCAGCGAGGAGGTTTAATTCCCCACCCCTGGCCAAATTTCAGCTGGCGTGGCCGGCTCAGGCAGAGAGGGCAGAGAATGGGGTTATTCCACCCTCCACCCTCACTGACCCCAGGGGATGGCAGCAGGGTCTGCCCACCCTGACCACCACTGCCCTTGCTCACTCTGTGCACAGGGCAAGTGGCAGTATAAGG
>NW_017728947.1:50745353-50748231 GCF_001723895.1 Crocodylus porosus | reverse complement strand
GGTCTTGCAGGAGTTTGTGACTGTTCGACCTTGTCATCCCTTGGGGCGCTCTGGTGAACAGATGTTCCCCCAGATCCTGGTAGATGTTCCCCCAGATCCTCCAGGGCACTGCCATCATGGTTGCTCCTCCCTTTCTACTCTGGGGGGAGCGCCAGAGCCCACCTGGCAGAGCCCCTTAGGCAAGGGGGCAGGGAGAGGGGTTATTTCCCCCTCTGCCCTTGGGGGACTCCAGCGGGGTGTACCCACCCTGACCACCACTGCTACTCACAGGAGCAAGTGGAAATAAGACCCCTCCACTGGTGTCTGGTGGAGGGGACAGGAGGGGCCTTATCCCACCACTTGCCCTACGCATGCAGCAAGCAGGAGCAGTGGCAATTAGGGCAGGCAGACCCAACTGCAGTCCCCTGCAGTACAAAGGGGAATAACTCCCCTACCTCCCTGCCCCCTCTGTCTCAGGGGTCATGTCAGCTGGTGTTTTGCTGTGTCTGGCCCCACTGCTTGCTGTGGGAATGTGGGGGAAGCATCAGGTGGACCCTGGCCCTGCTCTGTGCTGGTGGGACAAGGAGCGAGGAATTCAACCTTCTCCTTGGTCAGTTCACTTCAAGTCAGGGCAGTCACACCCCCCACCACTGGAGCAGCCAGTGGAGACATGCAGGTCTGCGTTGGTAGGATGGTGGGTGGGGGTGGGGAGGGAGAGTGGAAATAAAACTCTTCCCTGCCCCCTTCCTAGTGCCAGCATCTGGCTAGGCCCTGCCCTTGCCCATCCTTGCTCTTGCTGTGGGGCAGAGGGGCAGGGCCAGCCCTGCTCCACTCAAGAGAGCATGCAGGGATCCTGGGGGACTCTGGTTTAACTTAAACCAGGAATGGGTGTGGGATAGACATTGCATAAGCCAGTTTGAGCTCAATCAGTCTGATATTACATTCAACCAGGTTTATCTCAAACTGGTTTTGGCCATTTTGAAACTGGTTTATGTGCACTTATGTTCTGTTACAAGTTTAGACCAGTTTCTGATCACTTAAACTGGTTTATGAGTAATGTCTGCCCCTAGCCAATAAGACAGAGTGTGTTTCATAACCTGCTATCTGATAATGCTGCCTCTAGAGCCAACTCGAATTTTACCCAAGTAAGGGCACTAAGGCTTCTATCACTGCAACAATTACATGGTTGCATTAGCTTTTGGGGGGTATCATCTCCCAGGCAACCACAACCTATTGCTCTCATGTTTCCATTCTGTTATGTTAGTTTTATGCCCTTTTGATAAATGGAATGTAACAGTTTCATTTCTACAATATACATTCTGAAGTATATCTTCTGTATAAGTATATGTGCAGAGGGACACGGATGGTCTATGCTGTATTCTCACTGCTCTTCAGTAATGACAAACAAGAGTGACCAGTTGTTTCCAAGGGGAAAGAAGCAATCTACACAGAGTAGAAAGCAGCCTTCACTCTTCTGATTATTGTTTGCCTGTGGGGAATAGCAATGGGATTACTCAAATCTGATAAGCCCCTCTCTGTTCTCTGCCTGAGCTCTGGAACAGAGCCAAGGGGTTGCCTTTAAGTCATAGAGCACTGTAAAGAAGTCCTTCCTGGATAACAATGCCATTCATTTAAAGAGGAAACTGACACACAGTTTAGATTGTCAAAAGAGTGAATCCCACTGTGTTATTCCCATTACATTGGTTTCCTGGCAGTACCCTTGGGAAGTGGGCATGGTTGATCCCATATGGTAGTATGTATGATTTGCTTTGTTTTGTTGTTGTTGTTTTTTTCTCTTGAACAATACTGCTCTCCTCTCTCCCCTTATAATTGGGAATAACTTCTAAATTTGGAAAATAAAAAAATACCGGTTTTCTCAGTGGAAACTTCCTGATCTACAAAATATTTCCAAAACTAACAAACTGTACCATCCACCATTTTCAGCCCATGCAGTTATCCAAATAATCAGTCAAGATTTAGGAGCATGGGATTAAAATGTTGACATGAAGTGAGTTATAATTGCTGTCCCTTTACAATGTTCTCTGTAAATCACATGTTTTCTTAATGTATCTATAGAACTAATGAAAGTATAGTCAGACTTAGTATATCTGAATCAATTTGTAAAGTGCTACTACTGGGATTAGAATTTCAGATTAACTAGTGGACTGTACACTTTCCCTATACAATTGTTTTTTGTTTCCAGCTTCCAGACAGGTATCTAGTTATGGGAAATGCCATGCTATCCTTAAGGGAATGCAGCTTCCCATACTCAAATCATGCACTACACTCTGCAAAAAACAGCATGGGTTATAAATTTACCAATATTTGTACTATCTCCCTCTGTGACACATTTAAATTCACCCAGAAAGAAAGCCTGTGATTAATATAAATTCTGACTATTATTACAATTTGCACAACTCCCTCAAGCATTTATTTGAGATGTCTTCCTCCTTATATTAAAACTTTCCTCTTTGAGATCCTGTCCAATTCTTTTTCTAGACTATGTGGCCTACCTACTTATGCAATGTGATCTTTAACATGGTTTAAAAAAAATTAAATGTTTTTTACAAAATCCCGTATAAACCTATGTGCTCTTTACTGAAATTAGCTGTCAGATAACAGTTTATGTACTAGGAAAACCACAGAGTACTGAGGGAATTAGCTAAGGTCAGTGCAGGACCCCTGGCATGGCTTTACAAGCACTCGTGGTGCTCTGGTTGTAGTGCCAGAGGACTGGAAAAGGGCCAATGTAGTTCCCATCTTCAAAAAGGGGAGGAAGGAGGACCCAGAAAACTATAGGCCAGTTAGTTTTACCTCAATCCTGGGTAAGCTTTTTGAGAGAATTATTCTGGCACATGTCCACGAGGGGCCAGCAGGGGAGATTATGCTTAGGGGCAAC
>NW_017728947.1:50739814-50743905 GCF_001723895.1 Crocodylus porosus | reverse complement strand
GGACTCGATGATCTGCTCAGGTCCCTTCTGACCCTACAAACTACGAAACTATCTGGATGATTAGCTAACCTAACATTAGCTAACGTCACTAACCTAACATTCTTCTGAATAGGCAGAGGAATTAAAACAGAAAAAAACATTGCGTTAGAAGAAAGCATGTGCTTTCCTTAGAAATGTTTCCTGATTTTTTCATCCCGATTTTGTAGTGCTATATTGATATCTACAGGTTAAGAAAAATTACAAATGGTTTGAACCATTTTTTAATGAATGGTGAGGCCAACCTCCTTCAGGAGATGAAAGATGACTTATTTGAAAAGAAGTACAAAACAACCTGGGTAAAAAGATTCTGAAAAACCCATTTTTTCTCCCTGTCCTTCTGAGCTTTCTTAATGTTTAACACTTTTCCTCATTCCAGATACTGTGGAAGATTATTCCTTAGCAATCTTGCCAATCTAATAAACAATATTTTTCAAAGTTTTTAAAATAGATGGAAAAAAAGAAAAATGGAATTAAATGAAATGGCCTGACCTACATAAAAGTGATCCTCTCCTGAGAAACCAGGTATGGAGGACTGTTTCACAGGATTATGTTCTCTAGACTCACATGTGACCAAGTCAATGAAATATTTTTTGCCACAGTAATATCTACTTGCTACTCCGTCTGACAAGGGATTCAGCTGCCTCTGTTCACATCAGCCTCGCACCCTTCTGAGCCTCTGCTGAATGTTCCATCGGCTTGAAGCTCAGCAGGTAGAAAGATAAAAACTGAACCAGTGGGACATGGAGAACACAGATCACAGCCACCCTGCAGAAAAAAACCAAAATGCAAACAAAAACTTTTTTATCTACAGAAATCCTGCTCTTCCCCTATTTCTAAAGATTCTAGATGGCAACACTGCCAAAAAGAACTGATAAAGGACAGAAATGATGTAGAGGCACCAGGCTTGCAGACAACAAACTTTTTTCTTCCAGAAAGCTAATAAATGAGGAACTCCCCCTCCCCAGGGAATCCTCATAGAGATCTTCCCTCCAGCACTGGATTTATACATGGGAGAAGATGACTGCATTTAAGTATAATTTTATACTGGATTTCCCTCTATGTAATCTTGCCTCCTTCTATTTAACTTCTGTCAAAAAAATCAAATACAAATATTAAGCTCACACACACACACACACACACACACACACACACGAGCAATATGAAATAGAGGTGTTATAAAAAGGCACATACTATCCTTCCCAAACATTATTTGGAAAGGGAGGGCAATCAGTTTCCCCGATGCTGCATTTTTTTAAAATAAAATATTTATGAAAAAGGAAAGTTTGAATATATAAGCATGTCTCCCAGGGAAATAAGTGTGAAAAATCTGGCTTTAAATTGGCATTTTTGCTTGTTTGCCTGCAACATTAAGTTTAATTCTGATCTCAGTTCCAACTACTTTGCACTACAGTCACTACTGACTTTAACAGAATTATTTTTTATTTACACCAGTGTGGGAGTACAAGCAGGCCCATTATCTCCACAACAATGATGAATCATTATTGATCCTGTACCTTGAATGGAGAGATATGCAGATGAATGCTGAAACCAGCATCAGGGATAGGGGCTGAGGAAATCACATGCTGATCCATTTGTTTCCTGTTTCTCTCAACATTAAGAGGAGAGAGGCATATTAAGAGTTTAATCATTAAGGATTGGGAGTCAGAGAGAGCATGTTTAGAGGAACAGAAAACATTTACTGGCTCATCTAATACCATGGCCCAGAACAAGCTATCTGAATCTAGGCAAATGCTTAAAACTCTTATATATATTTCTGTAATAATACACATTTCCCTAAGAAGTGAGAGATGTAAGTTTTAAATAATATTAAAAAAAACCCTTACCTAAAAATTAGTATGAGCCCTGAATATAAGCAGAGCTGAATATAATATTTTGGAACAGCAAATGAATAAAACTACTGTAATATTTATTACATGTCCATACATGTCTGACAGAAGGAAATAAGTGCATCAAAAGGGCAATTTGGCCCTTTTGGCCTCAACAGGGAATGATCAAATAGCCACCTCTATCCTTGGCCAGCCAAAAAGTTGCATCACCTCAATAAACCACTCATTTGTCATTCCCAGACTAGATTGACCATTATATCCAGATATGAATCCGCACATCCTGAACAAGTCACCTCATAAACACAGTAGCATATGAAGTTAGTAACACAATGGAAAGGAAGATGGCATTCTCAGTACTCTGCTGTCTACTTTGGATCCCCACTGAACAGAAACCTGTTTAAAAGCTCCGTTGTTATATTCAAAATCCTCCACTGAAATGGCCCAAGGTGTCTCTGAGAATGCTTCTTTCCCTGAAATTATGACTTCTCATAAATACTATATTCCATTGACACAACTAACTGTTGGAGGATGCATACATTAATGATAGAAACAGTTTTCTCAATACCTAAGAAAATACTTCCTATAAAATCATAGATTTTACATTTATAGCATGATTTATATGTTAATTAAGACATGAATGGCAACCCACTGCTTGCTCAACCAATTTATAGTGCCATAAAATAGCCCAGAGACTGGCTACTCCATGCCAGATCCAGCACCTAGGGATGGTCTGGCACAGGTCATATGCAGTGTATGCTTGGCATGTGGGTCTGCTCCAGGTCAGATCTTTGACATTCCTTATACAGAATGACTTTATGGCTGGTTTGCATGGAACCTTAAAGTGAACATGTGGCATGCTCTGTCTTTATGCCTACAATCATCTGACTAAATTAACATCTGCCAAGGACCACACAGTTACACTCATACAAAGTCACACAGAAAAACCTACTAAGACCAATTACATTTTTTCTCATAAAAGCAGAGAAGGATGAGAGAGATAAAGATATTTTTATTGCTATTTCTGGTTTTAAGTAATTGGTAGGTATTCAGATACTGTAGTTATAAAGGTCATATAAGTAGGAGGGCAGGCAGAAAGTAACTCTCTACTCTCTCACAGTTCCTTCCACATGAAGACCCTAAAGCACTATAAAAAAAAAAAATGTTTCCAGTCTGAGAACACTCTAGCTAAAAGATAAGGAAAGTGAGGCACAGACAGCCTCGTAATCCCAACAAAGATCAAAGGGAGCAGGAGGGCACACAAGCCCCCATGGCTCACCAAAAGCATCTGAGAATGTCTCCTAGCTAAAAGGGAGGCATACACCCAGTGGAAAAGAGGGGACATAACTAGGGAGGACTATACTGCAGTTGCTCGGAGATGTAGGGGGGCAGTCAGGAAGGCCAAGGCAGAGATGGAACTGGGACTAGCTTCCTGGATTAAGGACAACAAGAAGTCCTTCTTTAAACACGTAGGAGGTAAAAAGAAGGTTCCGGGTAATGTGGGGCCCCTGCAGGACACATTAGGAAACTTGGTCATCACACCAGACGATAAAGCCAACATATTTAACAATTTCTTTGCCTCAATTTTCCTAAGCAGGGACCAGAACAGCCACCCCCCGCTGGTCCCCCCTCAGGCCCCAGGGGAGGCACACCTGGGCCAGGGATTAGTGAGGAACTAGTTAGGGCTGGGAGGGAGGGACTGGACGGTCAGCCGGTCCGGCTGATCTCCACCCTAGAGTACTAAAGGAATTAGTGGAGGTCATTGCAGGACCCCTGGCATGGCTTTATGACCACTCGTGGTGCTCTGGTGTGGTGCCAGAGGACTGGAAGAGGGCCAACGTGGTTCCCATCTTCAAAAAGGGGAAGAAGGAGGACCCAAAAAACTATAGACCAGTTAGTCTTACTTTGATCCTAGGCAAGCTGTTCGAGAAAATTATGCTGGCACACATCCATGAGGGGCCAACAGGGGATTTCATGCTTAGGGGCAACTAACACGGGTTCATCAGTGGCAGGTCCTGTCAGACCAACCTGGTGGCCTTCTATGATCAGATTACCAGATCATTAGATGCAAGGGTAGCACTGGACATAGTCTTCCTGGACTTTCGGAAGGCCTTCGACACTGTCTCTCACCTTGTTCTCATTAAGAAACTGGGGGACTGTGGTGTCGACAACAACACAGTCAATTGGGTTGCCAACTGGCTGGAGGGC
>NW_017728947.1:50733951-50739249 GCF_001723895.1 Crocodylus porosus | reverse complement strand
GAACCAACTTCCAAGAGAAGTGGTGCTGGCTCCTACCCTGGGGGTCTTTAAGAGGAGGTTAGATGAACACCTTGCTGGGGTTGTTTGACCCCAGTAAACTTTCCTGCCATGGCAGGGGGTCGGACTAGATGATCTGCTCAGGTCCCTTCCAACCCTAGAAACTATGAAACAGATAAGTTGTTTTCCCCAAGGTCACACATAAGATCTATGACATAGATTGGGATAAAATCCATGTTTCCTGGTTCCTAGTTTTGTGTCTTCCCTTCATTTCTGATGCTTTCTAGACTGTAGCCCCCAGAAGTCCTTTTATTTTATTACTACCTGTTGCCCCACCTGAGATTGGCACCTCCTTATGCACACAAATAGGACATGGTAAAAAAATAGCGTTACTGAGTCTCTTTCTTTAATGAGACATTCAGCCTAACTCTGTGCATTAGTTAGATGAATGTTTATTAGCTGACTGCAAATAAATTACAGGATAGACAGTAGGGGTATTCGATTCAGATTCAGCCTGAATCAGGGACAGTGATTTGATTCGTTGATTCAGATCACTGTCCCCGAATCAATTCAGTCGATTCTGAAGATTCAATGCTAATTCAGAGAATCTGTGATTCAGCCATAGACACAGTTTTAAATATTTTTTCTACATACCTCAAGATACCAGGCGCAGCTCATGAACACTGCGATGCTGGGGTGCATGAAGTGTCCTAAAGGAATGCGGGGAGGGGGGCCGGCATGCTCAGTGGCAAACCCAGAAATGGACCAGAATTACTTCCAGTCTACTTCCAGGTTCTCTGGGGAGCGCGCTGGGGGGCACCTCTGTGCCTCCCCAACTCAGCTAGCAGGCACAGGGGGACTCTGGGTGCCACTGCAGACCCAGGAGGCACCAGCCACCAGGTCGGGGGGGGGCAGGGAGGCCCCCCACTGTGCTTCCTCATGGACCCAAAGGTGGACTGGAAGTGTTTCTGGTCTACTTCCAGGTCTGCTGCCGAGCTCACTGGGGAGTCCCCCAAGCTCCTGTGGGATGCTCCATGTGCCCCACCATCACAGCATTCACAAGCCGCCTGGTACCTTGAGGTAAGTTAAAAAAACTTAAAGCTGTGTCTATGTCAGAATCTCCAAATCTTTCCGAATCTCTCTGAATCGATTCAGAGGGTTCTGATTCAATTTGAAGAGATTCAAGGGTCCCTTGATTTGATTTGGATTTGGAGATTCGGCCACCAAATTGGGCTGAATCTCCACTGAATCAAATCAGGGACTGAAGCTTCACACAGCTTTAATAGACAAAAAACAGATGTATTTTCTTCCATGTTCCTTCTATAAATAAAAAAAAGAGTTCAATTTATTTTATTAATGCATAACTGTCACTAAAAGTGTACCATACCTTATGACATTCCCTGGTGCACTGTTTTTATTACCCACATTAGACTGCTCTCAGGTAAATCTGTTCAGCAATTTCATCAGGCAATATAGAAACTGCAGGGGATAAAAGATTGTTGCAAGTGGCTGTTCGACATTCTGAAAAAGATTTCTTAATCTATGTGAGCTACCACACAGTGGAAACTGCATTTATGCAGAACAAAAATATAGCTCACCATCCTGCGAAGCAATTTCATGACCACAGACAGGCAACTCTCAAAGAGAAGAAAATTCATTAAATAGCAAATATCCAAAAAAAGATTAAAGCTCATCATCATAATGCTCCATAGGGGTGATGTTCTCTGACAGGCAGAGACCAGGAGTTGGAAGGTCACTTATGATCCCACCATCATTGGCTAAATGGGGGAGCATGATCTGCTAGGCAGTTATCATCTCTGCTTAGATTACTGTTAATGAGATGCATTATGCTTTAATTTATTTGGTCAAATAACATCCAGATATGAAGGAGGAATACAAGGAACTAGTTTTGTATGCACGTAATGGAAATCATGCCAGAGGACTAGTGTTATACAGTAACATTTTGACATTCATCATTTATTTATTTATTTTAGTTTCCTCAACCTGTTTTTAATACCTTAGGGCCACTCTGGCACCAGAGCTAAATTATGCGAAACAATAAAGAAAAACTGTTATCAGGAACCAGAAAAAGATTTGCTAAAACTTTAAGCCTGTTGTACTGACCAAAACGAGTGTCTAAAGTATTACCCAAACAATGACATCCTGATTATGACTTCTTGGTCTTTATAGCTTGACAAAATGCTTTTAATCAGAGAACTGTACTGTAACCACCACTGGAACTGGAACTGGAACTGTAGCATTAGTCTGGGATTCTAATCTAGTAATTAGGCAAATTCTGAGATTTTGCTCAGCGTTGCTGGTGGAATAAGCACTATTTTCCTCCAGGTCTCTCTCCTTCCTACACTGGAAGAAGTTTAAAATTCACACTCTGCATAGCTTACATTGTTTTTATTCACTGAGGTAAATTACACTGATGCCTATGCCTATAGTACACTAATGCCTATAGTAGAAAGATGACCAACTCTGCAGAGGAAAGAGTTTGTAGTATGCACTATCACAGCATCTCACCACAAGGTGGCAGGGGAGCCACCTTGCAAGTACTACCTGCAGTAGCATAACTAGGGATGGGTGACTGGGACACCAGCCTCATGTGTTGATTTGGACAGGGCGCAAGAGTGAGGACTGCCACACCTGCTGCCACTGGCCTGGCCACTGTTGCTGCCCAGTGTGCAAAAACAGCTGGTTATGCTTCTGGGTACCTGTTTGCATTGCGCAGAGACTATCCTGGCATAAAACTGACTATACAAGACACCTACACATTTTTAACCTATACCAGCATATAGCTGATTCTGACTTTGAGGGGTAACTTCACCCTACAGTAGAATGACTTAAACCAGCTAAGGATATATGCTTTGCATCAACACATATTTACATCAGTGTAAATGTATTCTGTGTTGACACCACTCAATTTTTTTTCTGTGTCACAGCTCCCTGAAGCAAGAAGCTCTTCCTCTTGTTCAGGTGCTGCAGAAAAGGCAGGGAATTTCTAGCAGGATGGTCATAGTATAAATACCATCTATATGTAAGCTCTTTACTGCTGGACATACACCTATCTTGGGATAAAATAGTGTGTGGGACCAGGGGTCCATACTATGTGGAGATGATTTCCCTGGTAGCTACTCTGAGATCCAAGGGAGGAAACACTTTTTGAGCCCTGGTAATGAAGTTATAGAGGGAAACAAAATGGGACGCAACAGTTAAAGACAAATGGGGAGAGTAGGAAGATAGCTCTGATAAAGCTACAGCTAGATAAGTGCCCCTGCCACTACAGGACTGTTCTCTAGGGGCATGGACATACATAATACTTAGAACAGTTTAAATGTTGTTTAAACCAGAAGCAGACAGACATAAAAGGCTGTTAAGCTGGTTTAAATCCACCTAGAACAGTTCAGAAGCATATCTAGAAAATTAAGTACCATTTTGAACCAGTTCACTGTTATATGTGAACACCAAATATTTTGTGACATGGATCCAGTCAGTCCTTCAGGCATCCCACACTGCATTGTTCATCTCCTGCACACACTGTTACAGCCAGCTGCTCTCGTATAGAGCCAGAACTCTACAGTGCCTGTAGATGTGTGGGACACCTGTTCCAATGTGCTGTAATTACAGTGCGTCGGAGCAGATTTGATTAATCAAGTCTGCTGGAGCATGCTAATTAGCAGGGGCAGGGGCACTTTAACTGAGTTTGTTGAATGAGTTTTAGTTAAGGTGCTCCCACCACCATTTTGAAGTGCATGATGCTGAATATACAAGAGACTGTGAATGCTTTAATTAGAGCAGCTCCTGACAATTGCTCTAATTAAAACATCTCTGTGGAAGAATTCCATCCCAGTTTCTTCCCAGTCACTACTATTAGGTCTTTTCCTTGCCATTGTTTTCTCACCTGTCTGTCAATTTGGTTGCCCTAGGTTACTGAGGACATGAGGAACTTCAGGTAGAGGGTGGAACCTCCACCTCTCTATTGTGTTAGCCCTTTCCTCATGGCATAGGGGCAGGGGCTTGATGCCATGTCACTCTCTTAGGTAACCAGTGATGCTTTTTAAATTGATTGGTTGGCATCAAACAACACCTGGCCTTGGTGATGTCAAAAGGGCTATATAAGCTAAGACCCCCCCAGGAGGTGGAGCAGGAGCCATGTTAAGTCACATATAGCAACTGGAACATCTGCAACTCTCTGTCTCTCTCTCAGGATTCTGAGGAAGCTGAAGTGAGTAAACTATGTGGAACTTATCTAGATACATAGCTTATTGTCATGCAGAAGCAGGTCTACCAGCTACTAAGCTGATAGTTTGCTCTGGGTTATTCTTTGATACTTCTGTATTCTGTACCCTTCCTTAAGCCTACCCTCTTTAGTCAATAAAGCTCTCCACTATAACAAACATGGTGGATTTCCTGGGAAAGGAATTGGGGCATGCCTTTAAGCTCCCTATGCTCAGTTTACTAAGGGAAGCTATTCTTTGTGCTTCAGCCCCCCCACCCCAAGTCAGCAGGACTGGCTGCTGGGGGTCCCCCCGGTCACTGACTCAAGAGGCACCAGACACCCATGACAAGGCCTGTGTACCTCAGGGGGCACAGGGCCCAAATACAGGCCAGACCCCTGGGTGACAGTGGCAGTTACCCCAGGCTTAGGGGTGTGCTCCAGGAGGGGCTCAGCCAGATGCAAGTTGCCCCAGGGAAGGAACTCAGAGCTTGGTAGGTGTTCAGGCACAGTGAGGTAGGTGGGCTCAGTGCAGGAGTGCTCCCTACTGGTCTGCCATAGCCTCCACCCCCACCCCGCCCCCAAAGCACATACAAGATGGCCCTACTGCCTTTTTTTCTTTTTCCCCCTCCTTTTGTTGGCACTCTTTATCATTGAGCTTCCTTGTACTGATTTCTAACAACAGTTGGGTCCTCATTCCATTCTTGACCACAGCCCATCATCATACTTCCCTCCCAGTGCCTGAGAAGCAAAAGGCCTGGGTCTAAGCATTTCCAGCTTCCCCCTCTCCTTTCAGATGAAGACACTCATTGTCATTTTCAGGTCAGTGAGAGCACTGGTGCACCCCCTGACAGCCAGTGTCTCTGGACAGGGGGGCAGGCAAGAGCGCTGGTGCCCCCCTGAAAGTGCCAGCCAGGGAGTGCACCAGGAGAAACGGCCGATCCTGCCAACCTGGAAATGTCAACAGCATGCTGCTGCCAGTTGCAGGTCAGCAGGATTGGCTGCAGGGACCCACCCCCCAGCCTGCAGAATTGGCTGTGGGGGACACCCCCTGGTTGCTGACTATCCACTGGGGGGGG
>NW_017728947.1:50717986-50731612 GCF_001723895.1 Crocodylus porosus | reverse complement strand
TAAGACCATAAGAAACATTGCTACTTTATGGTTTTCTTTAAAAGAAAAAGAAAACAGCTCTCCCATTATTTTGAATTTAATTATTTATTCCCTCTTTACCCAATATTCCTACATGTCTAATACCAATACATAGTTTCTCTTTTTCTAAATGGAAGATATACCTCTCTCTCACTGACATTTTATACCTGCATGACATTTCCCAGTCACATATCTTGTAGCAGGGGATTATAGCCTACCCTTGCAAGAGAACAGATATAATGAAATAGGACTTTCCTGTCACACTGTGTTCTAAATAACTGATTGAAATTGGACCTTAAACTTTTTTGCACAATATCCCTTCCCATCATCTGGTAATGATCAAATTATGTGCAGCAGGATGAAGTGGCTGTACTGGTGATTTATTATAATGTACATATTTTATCCTGGAGACAATCCTGAAAGCTAGGATGGATGGTGGGAAATGGTTTAGTGAACTTGTAGAAGATATTGAAAAGATAATTATAGACCTGGGAACTGTCAGCTGGAGACAATGTGAATTGACAGAGAACAGACATCACTTTTTTTCAATATCCCTGATAGTGTGAGCACCTTGATTAAAATAACTTGCAGAGCTAAGAGCTTGATTTACATTTTATTTTTTTTCATTGAACAGGTAAATATCTAAAATATCAGCTGACACAGATAATCTTTACAATGAAAGTGGAAATCCTTAACAAACTGATTAATCAGCATAACAGGCAATTTAAGTTGCACTTACCTTCAGAGTGTCCTACGTCAGGCTCTGCCTGAATGCTTGAAGATTGTCCCAGCAGGGACACCTTACTGGGAACTACCATCAATTCTGTCCCAGTTGGGACGCTGGACTTGTAGTCTGGTATTATCCCCAGCAGGGGGATTCAAGATTCAACAATCAGTTTCGGAGCCTGGGAAAATTCCAGCCCAGGGATTAGCTGGGCAGCTCCCCTTAAACCCAGGTGTCTCTTAGCCCCCTGCAGGTGGTAGAAAGAGGCATGTGCTGAGTGAAGATGGCTGGGGAGAGCCTGCAGCATGGTCCCACCCTGTGGGTGCCTGCTGAAGCCTTTTTGCGTGGCCAGGAAGCCAATGGAGCACCTGAGCATCAAGGCAGGAGAGAGCAGACCCCTAGAACGAGCCCTCAGAGTTCATGAGCCAATTGACAAATCCCTTTGGATGGGGAGATAGCCCCAGGGAGCCCCTAGAGAATGGGATGCTGATTCCCCACTGGGTTTGGAAATTTGGGGGTCAGCAAAAGAGTGGGATAAACCCCCTGTGTGAGTGGCCAGGGAAGAGACTATGGAGGAACAGTTGTCAGCTTGGGGGAAAGAGATGCCAGTAAGGGAAAGTTCCCAGCATGCCTATGTGGGCTAAGACCCAGGGAAGCACGGCCAGAGGGGAAGCCTTGGTGTGCCTAAGTGCCCAATGCAGTGAGACCAGAGGTGCTGCCTGGCCTGCCTGTGGGTGAGTGCTTTGAAACGGGGAAGAAAACCAAGGGGAAGAGAAGTTCTGGCCCAGGTGTGAGATAACAACCCAGGAAAAGGGATTGAGGGTGTATAGCCAGAGTGCACAGTGAAAGTTTCAAGGCATGTGGCTGATAGGGGTTTCGGGACCATGTGGTTGCTAGTGTCCATAGCACATGACCTGGGTATTCAAGGGCCATGGGATCCCGGGGTGCACAGGCACAGAGTGCTCTTTCTCTGGGTGCTTAATTGCATAAATAGCTCAGTGTGCTTGGAGAGGCAGAACACAGGCAGAGAAGTGTGTATGGAGATATCTAGGAAAGAATCTGTGTTTTGCAGGGGTTTGGAGTAAGAACAGCTTCTGCAGACTGTGAGATGCCTGAGCCTACGTGGGATAGCCCGAGACAGCTGGAGCCCTCAAAACATGTGATGAGAGGTGTGAGGGACTGCCCCTCCCTCCATCCATTGGGTATAAGTCGGGGTACCTTTTATTAATTGTGAATAAGTAATTAGGGGATTAATATAACAAGTATTTACCATAGTGTATCAATTATTAGCTTTGTATCCATCCAATTGATCATTTCTTAAGTGTAGTTATTAACTGCTCTTTTTGTATAAACTCAACCTTGTTGTATTGTAAATAGAGTATTTCAAACTTTTGATATCATATAATATTTGTTTGCATATTATAATTATTGCCTGTATATAATTAAATTATTTAAATAGTTACTCCTGAGTCTGCAGGGAGTCCCCTCCTCTCAGGGATTCTCTGGCCACTCCTAGGTGAGCTAAGCAGGGGTATATCTACCTGGCACCCCAAGTCCCAATCATCTGGACACTGCCACAGGTAGCACCATGCACCAAGGGTTACATCAATTTTTAATTTATTTTCTAGATAGCATTTTTCCAGATATTAAATTCCTGCTGAAGTTAAAGAAAAGCTATATGAGCAATGGTTCTGGTGAACTAAGTATAGCGAAACATCTGATTTAATTAAGAAGAATAATAATGTAACAACACTTTCTGCTCACATAACACATTGTCTCAGAAGATCTCAAAATACTTTGCAAATATCTATATTATAAATGTCTCAAGTCTGTGTGAGCACACGAATTAATGACTTTCAAATTGCATAACTGCAGAAAAGCACCCCGTATAGCTTCAACTAGGACCTGCCTTTTTATTTTGTGGCTTATGGATAGAAAGGTCTTTGTCTCTTTTTGTGTGCATCTGTGGAAAAATGTCTCATTTATTTCAACCAATAAGATCACAGTATGCAAATAATTGGCAGGGGAAGAGTGATAGTTAATTGAGTCCTCTGAGGTCACAATATCACTTCTCAGCAATGAGCTACATTAATCTGTTCATAAACTAATATAGGAGGAGAATATGTTGCTTCAATGGGCAGTGAATAGGGACAGGAAGAGCAATATTTAAAGAAGGCACAAAAAAGCAGGTGAGGTGATGTATTACCTTAGTAACAATGTGTAGAGAGAGTGATAACTCTCTTGCACTGACTGGCATGAGAGTTAGAGAAGAGCAAGTCAGCAAAGCAACTAACCAGTATATCCTGGGTCAACTTTCCTACTTTTCCTTAAGGAGAAAGTTGTTTGCTTACAATTCACTTCAAGTACTTCATATTTCTGGCATACTTGAAGAAATCAAATGAGTACATATAATTTTCCTTACATATTATTCTGGAAGTTGTAAATTTTAGAGGCCTATCCCCAAGTCCCTGGTCAGGCATCTGAAGAAATAGAATATAATGAGAGAAAGGATTGGGCTCCTATCTTGCATGAAAAAGTATATAGAGCGCTTAGAACAAGAAATCAGAAGTAGGGTTGTGTATTCAACTGATCAAATAAAGTTTAGTCAGTTGACCAGTCAAATATTCATTATGGTTAAGAAATGTGTTTTTAAAAAAAAATAAAAAATTGTATTTCTGTCAAGAAAACTACAAAAAATGTAGGTTTTGTAAAGTTGCTATAATCTTTCACTGGTCAAAAACAAAATGTGATCAGTTGACCAGTCAACTGACAATATTTGACCAGTAAATTGACCTGCTTGCCCACCCTAATCAGAAGTCCCTCTCAACCTAAATCATGTCCCTGCCATGATGTCTATGCCTATAAAAGCTGAGTTAGTTTGCTGAGACCACCACTTATTTTGGCCAATACTGTCTCATCAGTTCTTGTATTTTCTATCTACATCCATCTGCTGTCTCTTGTAAGGCTCTTAGCACAGAGCCAACTTTTAGTTTTGCATTTGGATAGGGTTTAATACAATGAGATCATGACTGGGTGAGTCAATTATAAGTAGGCAGGTGACAAACTGCCTACTCTTCTCTTTTTTTTTCTGTTTTCTCCTTCCTTATATTTATCTCCAATTTATAAAAAAAACCTACAGTAAACACACAAATATGTTGTGCCAATTCTTTACCATATTAATTTGCTGATATATTGTAAATGCATCCCTTACTCCTTGTCTTTGAACTAATAAGCCTTTAAGCCATGGATTGCTAAACTTTCTAGGTTTGTATAGTGAGTGTCCACCACAATTGGGCCCAATTTATAGCTGGGGTATACTGGGAGTACCCTAATGTTGCTACTCTTGCTACTGTTAATAAACAAGGCTAACATTTTTTCCTCCAATCTGCCACTGACCCACTTGTGTGATCTTGGGCAAATCATTTAAGCACTTTTGCTCACTGGAAATGGCGATAATCATATTTCAATATCATTATAAAATATCTAGTATTGCAAAACACTTTCACTCAAAAGTTACAAAGTTTAAAATATTTGCTTGTCATATCTTGGTTCGCAATTCAGGGGTTCTCCTCTCTCAAAAGAGATTTTTTTCAAAAGTCAACTCCTTGGCTGTGCGTGCGCACACACACACACAGAGCGCAGGTAGCTCTGCAAGAAAAAACACTTCTGAAGGCAAGGAACCTTTACCCATGTGTGATTACTCATTTAGTACACAGGAATAGGCACATATATCCTTACTCTATAGGTACAATTTAGCCACCAAGTTGGATCATTTGAACTGGAGTGCCATTGAAAAATGCAACAGCACTGGAATTCTGGCTTCATACTAAAATGTAAAAGCTATCAATTACTGCATATCAGAACCTTTCCTTTAACAAAATAGCTTAAAAACTAAAAATGTTTTTAAAAAAAGTATGAAATTCTAGAATTGACTTGCTTGTATTCAAAATAAAGGAGGTTTATACATAGGCAGAACAGCAGTTTTGCAGTTATAGTTGTACCTGACTGATAGTATTTAGTTCAGATACAAGCATAGTAACTATTTTCAATGTTCAAAAGACATCATTAAAAATGTCCTAATGTTGAGATCTATTAGCCTACAGAGTAACTTCCCATGGGAAAAGGTGAAAGCCCCACCACTTGAATGATTTAAAACCAGACTAGACAAAGTACAGAAGAATATAATATAGGAAAAAAAAATAACCTGGATCAGAGGGAACAGACAAGACAGCTCAATGTTTTTTTTTCTCCTTTTCTAGGATGCCATGCTACTGCATGACTCTACAATGAAGTTTTTTTTTTTTTGTCCTGAGGCACTACGTATAGAATATGAAGCTGTGTAGTGTGCCTGATTAGAGTGGATCCTGTTATAAATCTATAAGTCAACCTTAGTCATACTAACATATCTTTTCACATCAGATTATTTTTGTGAGTAGTTTTGGGAAAGACCTAAAATACTCTGATGTGCTGCTAAGCAGTTTTTACTCCAGCCAAACCACAGAAATAGCAGTAGACACATAACTTAAAAGATAAAGCACAAAGAAGTAAGATAAACAACCACATTAGCAATGCACAATTCTAATTTTCTAATTTGCAATTTAAAAAAATAAAAAATAAAATTGTAAAAACTGTAAACAGCTCCCTTCATAATCTAATGCCTAATGGCATTGGCTGTTTCACTGAAGAAGCTAACTTCTCCATACAAATAAAAGACATCTGAATAGCAAAAGAATCAACTTTACAGTACTTAAAACAACAAAACAAGCTTTCATATCCTGTGACAAATACAGCATTTGACACCCAGGGGTCTGCATACTGGTACTCATCAGGATGTTACTCCCATACACTGTAATGACACATATGAAAAAGATATAGAAGTTGAATTTAGCATGCTATTAATAAATTATTTTCTATTGTTAATTCATTAAAAAATAGTTCGTCCTACATCAATACCCCTCCCCCCATTTGATTTCATAATAAGAGTAAAAATCACTTGAGTGTCCTGATATATCTGTACGATCAGTTAGCCCACACTGGAAAGATCAAGAAAGAGACAAATGTAAGTTCATACAACTGGATAAGCAGGTTGGCTGGTTTGAAATATCAAAACTTTTAAACAAATAGAACAAGCAAATGAATCTCCTCTTCATGACACCCAAAAGTGTGTGCTCCTCTTTTAGTGCTGGGTTTAACATGCCATGGCAAAAAAAACCTTAAAACTGAAGACACTGAGTACCGATACACATGGCCCAACATGTTCTAATTGCTGAAGTGTCATAATTAAAATGCTCCCAAGTACTGTAGTGTCACATGTATCCAATGCCCCACTGTTCAAAATAGCAGTGAGGGCGCTTTAACTAAAACTCATTAAATTAATTTTAGTAGAGTAGAGCAGCTACGCTGTTAGCAGTCGCATGTTATGGGTTTAACAGAGGGGTGGGCAAAATACAGCTTGCCAAACAATATTATCTGGCCTACAGCTGCTCTGGCATTCAGTGGCTCTCACCCTTCTCTCTTCCCCATGCTGTAGACAGCTGCAGCAGCAGCTGCCACTCCCCTCCCCACCCCACCCTAGCCAGGCCTGTCCTGCCCCCCAGCCCCCAGCATATGCTCCAAGGCAGGGGGCACTGAGCTTCTGGCCTGGCTTCTATCTGGCAAAGTTGTCTGCACACAGCACCAACCCTACAGCCATTCACAGAGTAGGCAGCTTGGCCCCCAACCAGTCAAACCTCAAGTAAGGTTCTCCCTGCGGGGGGGCAGGGTATGGGGGCAGGAGGAAGAGGGCCAGGAGCTGTGGATTATCCAGATCCTGCCAGGCTACGGCCTGGTAGGGGTGCAGGCACCACTAATGTGGTGCCACGCTGTGTTCCAGCTGGAGCAGCTGTCATGGCTCCTGCCCAAACCTTTTCCCTGAACCCCCTCCCCAGTCTCAAGTCCCTGGCATGCAGCTGGGCTGGGCCAGTGCCATACTGTGTTCCTGCATAGTGCCTTGGGCCATGTGGGTGCAGCTGGTATGACTCCTGCCTGACCTAGGTGCTTGCCAGGGACTTGAGGTGCAGGGAAAAGGGGCTCAGAAGCCATGGGTTATCCAAGCCCAACTGGAACAGTGCTGCACTGTGTTCCCTGCTTCTCCCTATACCCCATTCCCTGTTCCGAGTCCCTGGCACATTGCTGGGTTAGGCAGGAGCTGCTCCAGATGCATCCATATGGCCTAAGGCAGTATATAGGAACATAGCATGGCACCAGTCAAGCCTGGCAGTGTGCTGGGGACTTGGGACAGGGGAGGGCATGCAGGAAGAAGGCAGCTGGGGGGGGTGGGGAGGAACAAAGGTTAGGTTCCCTTAACCCAGGGGTGGGCAATTATTTGGGTTGGAAGGCCACTTAGGGAGTTTTGGTGTGCTGTTGTAGGGGGAAGGGGTCTGTGACAGAAGTTGAATTAAGCATATTATTAATAAATTATTTTCTGTTAATTCATTAAAAAATAGTTTGCCCTACATCAATCTCCCTCCCCCCTCACCAAAACTCCTTAAGTGGTCCTCTGGCCCAAATAATTGCCCACCGTTGGTCTAATACCATTTCTTGCCTGCACAGCTCTGACTTATTGCTAGAGGGCTGGCAAGCAGGAGAGTGGCTAGGAATCAGGACACCTAGGCTCTATCCCTGCTCCAGGTGGATGGGGTTTAGAAGTGATGTATCTTGGGGTGTTGGAGAACTGAAGATTGCTTGTTATCTCCATGGAGAAGACTGAAGTTACCCTAACATGAGTTGGGCAGCACACCTCCACTTCCCCAGTCTCCTGCTGGCTCCAGGAAGCAGTAGGGAAGTGGTGGGGGCAGGGCTGCAGTGAGGAGCATGGGGCTAAGGCTGGCAGCCAACAGAGCCTACAACAGCATGAAGCTCAGGTGGGCAGTGTGCGAGTGTGAGGGAGAATGGGGGAGTGTGGGGACCCCCCACCCCACAGTGTGCAGCCCCAACAGGCGGTGGCATTAGAAGCAGAAGCAGCAGGCTCGTGCTCAGGGCGCTGGTTTCTGCTGGGGTGCGACTCTGCCATTGCTGCACATTGTGGAGTGGGGTGAAACCTGTACTGAGCAGTTTGTATCACTGGTGCTCCTTGCACTCGCATGGCATGGGAAAGAAGCCCCAGGTGGCCCCTCAAAGTCCCAACTTTCCTCATACTCCACAAACCCCACATGTACATACCTTGCCCCCGCAACCCCCCCACATATATACAACCCCCAACATACTCTATACCTTCCCACACACACAGCCACACCCCCTCAAACTCCCCCACATGCCCCCATACCTTACTATGCACACTAACCCCCGGAGTATTTCCAGGAGCCAACAGGAGGGACATCCGGTGGCAAAGGTCAGGGGTTGGGACTTCGGGTCCCAAGGTGGTGACCAGGAGGTGGGACAACTCTCGAGGGGTGGAGCTCACCAAAACTCATTAAGCCGGCTCCATCTGAAATAATTGTCTGCCCTATGCCTAAGTGTAATGTGCAATTTAACCTAAGTCTGTATGTCTTGTGTTCTGTTATTACACAGCAGTAGGAATACTTTCTAAAATACCTTGCTGTCCCGTTTTCCATCATCAAGGACTAAAGACTTTTAATGTTTTCTTCTTCCTTCTACATTTTCCACTGAAATTTTGACTAGGTCATCTGATTTTGTTGGAGTTAGAAAATACGTAGTTTAAAAAAACCTAGCAAACTTTTACTTGTTCTCTCTCATTGTATCTGTTCTCTACTATGTTTCTTCAAGATTTTCTTAAGAGTTTTTATTCATATACTTTATGTTGATACTACCTGGAGTAGGGATTTGGACTAGATGCTCAATTGACAACCCTTTTTGCCTCATTTTATCAGCCTATGAAGGATCTCTACAGATAATGTTAGATTTTATTCTGCAAAGCACTAAATAGTTTCAGACCTGTTTATGTAAGAGATCCCTTCTCTCCCTATTTTACTCAAGGCTGCCAACTTGTGATTTAACTAGCAGTTTTGAGTTGTTCAGCATTCAGAGAATGTAATTCCTCAGCAACTGCAGGCCAATGATTATTTGATTTTTTAAAAATAAAAACGGCAGTTAAGTTTCTTGTCCTCATGGCTGCAGAGGAAAAATTGAAAATGTAAAACTAGAAGTGTCAGAGACCACAAAATATTTTTTTTTAAAAATCAATCAGTGTTTATTTTTAAATCTCATTATTCTAAACCTGAATGGCAGACCTTGGAATTGGGAAGGGGAGAAGGAAGGGATGAGGAATGTTTGGATTTTGCTACATTGCTGAGTTCACATGAGTTTCTCAGGGTTGAGCTCTCACCATCTAAGCTTGGATGCACAGCAGACAGGATGTTTTCTATGACAGATCTTCAGTTTTGGAACTTGCTTCCCACCCTGATCTGCCAGACCCCAGACTGATTAATAATCTTGCAATTTCTAAACACATTTTTTTAAATCCTCTTCACTGAGGGTATTGATGAGGAGAAGTCTGAAGTGGAAGAGTTTACAGACAGTCCTTTATGTTAGGTTTCTGATTTCAAGGATAGCCACCCACAGGACAGGATGGGGTCCTCCAACTTTATTGCAGAAAGCTGAAGGAGTGAGAACACCTTGCATTCTAGGTCACCTTCTCCATTAGCAATATTTTTGGCTAGTAGCTGAAATTATTGAGAATTGTCAGTGTTCGGCACCTCTTCTAAAAGAACCTGTAAATTCTGTGAATACTTTTTATAAGTGGTGATGATGCATGAGACAGAAAGAGCATAGCTTCATTTTCTGATCCCAGCCTGAATTTGAGAAGCTGACAAGTAGAAAAATCATCTTGTGGGTAAGCACATTTGATAAGGAATAACTGAAAAAGAATAAAGATAGAATCCTGCTATGTCATTTTTAAATATTAGACTTGAGACAGAATAAGCTGAGCTAAGGTACTTCTGTAAGATGTTTAATAAAAGGAAAAATATGGGCCAAAAAGATTCCCAAATTCCTGAGTGCAACGATTGGGACTTTATTTTCTGAAACTGCACTAGATCTTGTTCTTGAGCTATGCTGCCTCTCAGTTAAAATGAGCCCAAGGACTATTGTTTCAACCTTCTATGTAACAGAATTATTGACAGTGCCTCACTTTCTTTCCACTGTTCCTGGCTGCAAATGTAACACTTTACATCGGCTACATGGACTTTTTAATAGCCTCTGTTAGTGAGCAGTCTACTTAGAGAAACAGATATTTTCTAGATCAAGCTGGGGTGAAAAAGCCACCCCAATTTCTCTTGGGTGCAGTTAAAATAATGTCTATTTGGAAGTGAAAAAGGAAAAGGTAGAGACAACTCACATAGAGCTTTTTGCATGTATTCTTCAAAAGTGATCCCATGAACTTCTTTTGAAAGAGAAGTGGAAATCTAATATGAAAAGAAGTTGAAGAGATGAAGAGACTGCCATGGTTTGAGCAAAAGAAGGTTAAAAAAAAGTGGGGTCTCGGTACAGATAAGGGATGCTAGACTGTTAAATGGTAACATCTTATTAGCTAATCAACAGACAAAATGTATTAAATAATATGCAACATGTATATCTGAACACAGTTAAAATGTAATGACATTATCTTTATTTTGAAGCCCTAGTTCTCCCTCAGATTTTCTTGTTAGTAATCACCATTAGTCATCATAACATGACTAACCTCCATGTGGGTACCAAGGGGAACTTTAACAAAAAATGGGCCTTAGATTGTAACCTTATCAGGGAAGAAAACTTTCATGCTTTAATGTGGCTTCAAAGTGGGTTCACTTAGAGTGTAGTTTACACAGCCAGTCACCTCCAACCCCAGATATCAGAAGAGACACTAAATTTTCCTGTGGGAGGAAAATTCACATTATGGGAGCATGAACATGTGCCCCTTGCTAGTCTTAGCTGAATCTCAGGGTGCCTGCATCTCAAACTTTATTTTTACATAGCTCACTACTGGTACCAGTGTCACAGATGGGATTCAAGGTGAAAATACAACTATTCTGCTCTTGCAGAAAGTGGTCACCTGCATACATAGTAGGCAATATGATATTAAGAAGAAAAACTCCCTTTCTTGCCAGCTGACAAGTAGCTGCATATACTAAAACAAACATCAACACTATTTTAGAACTCACCAAGCAACAACTGACGAATGCATGAGTTTACATCCATATATAAACTTGTCTGCAAGCAAAACATTGCTCCTACTGGGGAAATAAAAACCTAAAATGTGATAATAATACCCTACATTTGGCAAATGGAAACAGTGACAGATGGATTTTTCTATTTACTTGGCAACTGGACGGTATACTTTTTGACACTGGCTGCAAACCAAGTGGAAAAAAGAATAATTGGATAAGTAGCGATTTTAAGCAAGACTGTTGCATTAAAGGATACATGCTGAGCCAGTGATGGATTTCATTGCTAAAAAGCTTGGATGTTCTTAATGGCTTGTTAAAATGCTATTATGAAAATGGCTTAAAGGCCCTCCCTCTAGTGAAACGTAAGGGCATTTCCTCCTACATACAAATGTAACTATCAAGCGTGCACACATGCACATATATAGCATCCCAAAGTGGTGCAAACTACTGTGGTGAATAAGAGTAAAACTATTCTGTTTAGTAGCCTATGTCAATGAGCTGGGAATCACCGTTTAATTTAAGATGGACAAGCACCTTATCACAGAATACATCCGCACATTTAGCATCCCGATTACCTGTCCCCATGAAGTGGTCAAGGACTAAATGTGCTAACTGTGCCAAACAAACCTTTCAGCCTAAAAGTATTTCCTCTTCTTAAAATCAAATTACAACGGAGGGATAGCATAGAGATAGCTTGTACTGCTATTGCTGCCTCTGCCACTTGCCTCTTTTGGATATAGAAATTCAGTTTCCAATCCTGTTGATTTTTACCAATGTTAAATTTCTTCTCTTTCACTTGCCCCATCTCTCTGTCAGTCTCTCTCTTTCTTTTTCTTCTTTTAAGTTTTCTCCTTCATTTTCTACAGGGAAACTGACTCCAAACAGCTTGGCATTACAGAGCAGCTTATCCAAAACTAATCAAAGATGTAAAAACAATCTTGGGAAACAGGAATATTTCACACCACAGCTATTACAAAAACAACTAACTCCATCTTTACCACCTGCAAGCCCTAGTAGAATGAGGTTTTCTTGTATTTCACATACAATCCCAGCTAACATCAAGCCCTAAAACCCAATTCTTTGTACATTTGTGCTGGTGTAAGTCAAGAGTAACTCTGCTAACGTTACAGGAATCACAATTCCTACATGAGAAGAAAATCAGGTCCTGCATCTCAACAAAATGCACCTGATGCACTCGTTAACTCTAAGGCCACTGAGAAATGGTAAAAAAGAAGGTGCGGTGGGATGTAATGCACAATCCCAATGACTGAGTCTCTTGCCATGCACATAAGCATAGCAGGAGGTGCGACTGTGTGATTAAGCATTACATCCCATAATGTAATAATGTACCAGTAATCTTTGCTCCTGTGACTGGGAACACCACAGGAGCAATGCTTCCCCCCTGCAGCTGGGCCCAGGGGCGCCCTGTGCGCTCCCATGGCTGGGAGCCCTATCAGTGTTCAGAGCTCCCAGCTCCAGGGTAACTCACTGTGCTCCCCCGGGTGGCACTTCCAATCAGTTGACCAGTGCTTCCAGACTCTGGAGCACATAGAAGTTAATGGCCTATGCTCCCGAAGCTGACAGCATTGGCCATACATTCAGTTAAAGGCATGATAGGAACCAGAGACAGAAGTTATTTCACAAAATATGTGTAACTCACACATATTTCGTGTGATGACTTTGTTGCTTATTCCAAGTTTTATCATACCATTAATTGAATGAGCGTGTGGCCAGATCACCATTTAAGATGTGATTAACAAGGCCGGAAAAAACACTCTAGCAACAGAAAACCTTGCTAGGTATGATGCATTCTAGGTATGATGCAGTAAAATATGTTTTTTCACCATTTCTTTAGGATAGAAAGTACTACAACCGTCTGTCAGAACAACTCTATCAGAACCATCTGTCTGAACCAGAGATATTTCAAAAGTTCTCTAAAATGAAAGAAATCTCCATGGGTCTACATGTAATGTACAAGTCTCAAACCAGCTCTGGTAGGTGCTTGCAGAAAGAGCACAGGCAGCAAAGATTTCTCATGATGTTTGGCAAGTTAACATCAACAGTTTTTGACAGCATACTTATTCCTTCTACCATAAGCCACAGAATGAGGAAATCATGTTTTGGTTTGAATTTTCTTTTTCGTTTTGTTTAATAAATAAATAAATAAATAATAGAAATAATAAAAAGCTTTTTTAATTTTGTTGGATGGACCCTTTGCAGGTGTCTCAGAAATTATACAACTTCAGAAAAAGCTCTGTCTTAAAAAAAAAATAGAAATGTTTAAGAAAGCATCCAACATACAATCAGTTTTGTTCATGGCAGCTGCAGTTATTCTCAGTTAAGTTGACAAAGGCACAGACTCCCAAAGGAATATAAGCACCTCTCTCTCACAGAAAATAAGATGCATCACTAGTTTGGAATTCTAATATAATAACAGCCTTAGTCTGTCTGTCTATCCATAATGCCTTGGGCCAACTGTGCACGCGCTGTTGAGAGGGTGTGTGCTGACTGGCTGCAAGGGCCTGGAGTGTTACAGACAAAGGGGGCAAGGGAATGAGGGAGCCACCACACTGTTCCCCCTAACAGCTGGGAGGGAGGGGGAGGCAGTGGCAAAGACTGGAGAAAGGGAGGGAGGTGAGTGGGAAGGAGAAGGGGGGTTCTGGTGGTGCCCCCCCCCACTGCTGCTGTCAGTGCCACCAACTGGCTCTGACAACAGCTGGCAGAGACGGGGAGGTGGTGGGG
>NW_017728947.1:50714581-50717886 GCF_001723895.1 Crocodylus porosus | reverse complement strand
GGGGGGCATGTTGCATGCTGCTGGGTGTTGGCAGCCACCGCTGCATGCAAGATCCCCTCCCCCCTGTTCCTGGAAGTTGGCAGTAGCGCGGGGTGGAATGGCAGGGGGGTGCGGGGTGCACGGGGATCGGCAGGGTGAGGGGTCCCATGGGGCCAGATGCTGGGGGTGGGGGGCGCACGGGGCTGGAGGCAGGAAGGAAGCACATGGGGCACTGAGTGGCAGCGCTCCATCCCCACCCACTGCCTGTTCCCCCCCCATCGTTAATGATGGGCAATTTGCTAGTAAGAATATATTTTCCTCCATGGCATGTTATAAGAAAGTTGCAATTACAACTGGTTAATAATCTTTTGTTAAAATAGTTTTCTGTCAGAAAATACTGTCTTGTTAAAATCTAAATATTTGGTTGGAACAATTCAATTTTGATTAATTTTTCCTAATAATTTCTTTACATCTTTAATAAAAATGGAAAATTTTATTGCACCTTTTTCATTTCTTTTAAATTTATTTTTAATATTTTAATACTTTTAGGTTGATATATCTTTGAAATATGTATTTGTTTAAAAACTATCAAAATGAATCCTTGCATTATTTTATAAACAACATATTTTTAGAATTTTTGTTCTATGGTATATTTCAACATTTTAAATTTTCAGTCCAATTCCAAAGAAAAGGAAAATTTTCAAATGTTAGAATTTTCTGCAAGATAAAACTTCCTTTTCCCTTCTGGCTCTAATTTCCACATTGTTAAGGCAAAACGGCCATCTCTGTAGGCCATGTCTGGTCCACCACCAGTGTAGAACTCAAGCATTTCAAAGGTAGGTAAAAAACAGGGTGGCTTAGTTTCCACAATCCTGTTGATCTTGCTATGATGGGGTGGGCAAAATATTGCCAGTGGGCCAGATCAGGCTCATGGTGTGATCCTATCCAGCCTGTGGCAGGTCCCTCAGCCCCTCCTACCTCAGGCATGGGGGGAAGCCAAGGTCATGGCATGTGCAACTGGTGGTGCCACCCCTGGACTTGAAGGTGTCACTTGATGCAGCCCATCCTGTCCCCCCGCATAGCTCAAGAGGATTCTGGGAGCTGTAGTCCATAGGGCTGGGTGGCCAGGCAGCCAAACTCAGTTTCTTGGCAGTCCCCACTGCTCCCACCCAGGAGCAGGTGCATGACCTGCCGCTACTGCCAGACACGGCCCCCCCACCGAGACATCCTAGCCTGTCTGCTCCACACCCACTACCAGGGCACTTTAGCAGCAGATGGGTAGGCACTGTCTCCATGGAGATGGGCCCAGGACCCCTGTGGGCAGGGTGTACTTGGCTGGGAGAATGCAATAGGGCCATGGGTGGGCAGGTAGGGAGCAGCATCCAAGAGCAGGATGGAAGGGTGGGGCTGAGATTTCAGGGTGGTGTCAGAGCAGGGATGGGGCCAGGGCTGGGGCAGAGCCACAATCCACTCCCCACTTATCCCTGTGATGGGTGCCAGTTCCACAGGCAGCAGCTGTGACTAGCCCCTGTCCACAGAACTGGTACCCACTGCAGGGATGCATAGGGAGCAGATTGCAGTTCTGCCAGCAGATCAAGGGAAGTAATTATTCCCCTGTATTCTTCATGGGTGAGGCCACATCTGGAGTACTGTGCCCAGTTTTGGGCCCACCACTACAGAAAGGATGTGGACAAGTTGGAGAGAGCTCAGCACAGGGCAAAAAAAATGGTTAGGGGGTTGGGCCACATGACTTATGAGGAGAGGCTGAGTAACTGGGATTATTTAGTCCACAGAAGAGAAGACTGAGGGGGGATTTGGTAGCAGCCTTCAACTACCTGAAGTGGGGTTCCAGAGAGGATGGAGCTAGATGGTTCTCAGTGGTGGTAGATGACAGAACAAGGAGCAATGGTCTCAAGTTGCAGCAGGGAAAATTTGGGTTGGATATTAGGAAGAATTCAAATCCTACAGATGCTAGAACTTCATCTTGTTTTGTGCCACATCTAGACAACAGTGGCATTACTATTTATTTAATTCATTCTCTCTGTAAATATCAGCTAGGAGAAAAGAGACCCATGTGACATTATTATAACATAAACACAGCTAACACAGAAACATTACAATAAAACCCATAGTCTGTTGCACCTTCTGAAATCCAGTGTTGTTATTTTGCTATTATCATGCCTTTCTATTGTTGGAATTCAGTCATAGCATGATTCCTTTGGCCCAAGTTTCCAATCACTACCATATTAACAACCAGTTCTTCCTTATTGGGCAGAAAAAAAATGCAGGACAGAGACCCCCCACCCCCTCCCCCAGCTGCATTCTCATATTTCTGAAATGTATTTACTTACTGGACATTTGATCCAAAAGTTATCAGGGAAGTTAAAATTACCCAGTTCTACTCTTCCTTACATTTTCTTCCAAAAGTTTAAAATATTATTGTTACCAAATTAAAGAATGCCTCATTCATCTATTCTTCCTGATTTGGTAGTCTTTAGTAGACCCTCACCGTAATATGACTTCTGCTGTTTTTTCCCTTGGACTTGGGAACCAGCATATTATACTTTGTGCATAGTATAGTACCAGCTCCTTTCTTCTCCAAATGGATCATTCCTCAACAAGGAATACCTGTCAGTGTTGAAATCTAGTAATTGGAGTTATTCCACCAAGTTTCTGAAATGCCAATTATGTGATAATTTTCTTTAGATATCATTACTTCTATTTCATCCTGAAAACTACTGGTCTCATCTTACTGTAATTTCCTTCCACTCCATTATAAATCATTTTAAAGTTTTATTTTTACACATGAAATCCAGCAACAATAAACACCCATATGTTTGAACACCTAACCAGCTTACACCAGTCACTAATGCCAGTGTACAAAACAATGTTAGACTACATAATGTTCAGTCTGTATCCTTGAGGTAACATACTGACAGGACAGATCAAAAGAAAAACTTCATGCTCCTTCCCCTTCTCCAAAAGTAACTTAAATTGTAGCAGACATTACCTATAACATTTGTAAATATTAGGAAAGAGAGAGTAATTATCCAAAAAATAACAAGGTTCATGTAAATAAGTAATATAAATTAGCTCTATTAATTCATAGATTTCATAGACATTAGGGTTTGGAAAGGACCTCGGAAGATCATCAAGTCCAGCCCCCTGCCCAAAGGGCAGGAAGTCAGCTGGGGTCATAGGATCCCAGCAAGATAAACATCCAATTTGCTCTTGAAGGTGTTCAGTGTGGGAGCTTGAACCACCTCCGATGGCAGGCTGTTCCAGACCTTGGGGGCTCAGACAGTAAAGAAATTCTTCCTTATGTC
>NW_017728947.1:50708775-50714141 GCF_001723895.1 Crocodylus porosus | reverse complement strand
ATCTTGTGGTCAATGATGACCCCCAAGTCTCTTTCTTCCGTAGTGCTAGCCAGCGTAGCACTGCCGAGCCTATAAGGATGCTGCATTGAATTATTATAATATATTAAATTTCAAGCATATTTAGTAGAAAATAATGGTTTAAAAGTGTTAATCTGTGCAGTACAGAGATCACCATTCATTCATAACAGTGTAATACAGTAGATCAAATTCAGTGTTGTAACTTCCAGCAAAATTTCAAGTGACATACAATATGACTTACAGTTTCTAGAAATCCAGTAAAGCAAACAAACCATTCATACATCCAAACACTGAAATTATGCAAGACAATTTTTCCATCCTGTAACTGAAAGAGGTTATCGTCTTTTTATACTGGCGTCTTGCAGATTTTTTTACCTTTCATGCAGTTCCTCAGTAGTTACCCATTACCCAAAGCCTTTTCCATGAATTTCATTTTTATTTAACATTCAGAAAAGTTCTATCCTAATAAAAAGTTAATTCTGCCTACCCCTAAAAACCTTACTAAACTTGCCTATGCTACTACAGGGTAATTCTCTGTAAAACTCCTAAGTTAAGTCTTCCAAATCTGCATGAATAATGTCAGGATCCTAAGTCCATATTTATGTATCAAAGTAAAAGGTGCACTAATTTTTTATGAACAGAAGTCATTTCAGATACAGTAGACTAACTTGTTCAAACACACACAGTTTCTGCAATTCATTGTGGTGGAATGAGTTGCTGTGGAATGACTTGTGCTAAAATGGACCATGTATCCAAGTTTTTAATCATCTAGGCTAGGGACAGACATTCAAAATGCCTGAGCCTGAATTGATTCAATCTTTGCAGGTTAGTTTAACCTGCAAAGCTTGAACTGCTTTGGAAGTGGATAGACATTCCCTTTTCATTCCAGAAATGCAGGCACATGCCTGCAGTGGCTCAGGCTAGACATCAGGGGATGCTAGAACAGCCCTCCCTTCCCTGCTATAGTGCTGAGCTGAGAAGGGGCATGGCCAGGCGGCAAGATGCTTTGATTAGAGATGGGTCCTTCCCCCACCCCCAGCAGCCCGGCAGGGAGTCGATAACACAGTGTCTATCACCCATAACTCAGTGTTTATCAGCCCATTAAAAAAACAAAGTCTTCTCTCATTAGTTCAAGCTCTTCTTAAACAACTTTTTTCCAAGGAAGGAATGGAGGGACGTACCAGCTACCTGTTGATTATCTCCAAAAAGCCCTAAGCCAACACTGTGCCATTCTCCTGTCTCCTACAGCATGGACTGTGGCCAGCATGTGGTCTGCTAGCTAATGCTGATAGGTGTCCATATAAGGCAGAGGGGAGAGTGTAATCCCTGCTTGAGCAGGCAGTGGTGAGGGGGAGGGAGGGAGTAGGAGGAAGACAGGCAGACCCTGCTGTGCCTGCAGCAGAGAGCCCTGCCCAGCTCAGAGAGCATGCCAGGATACTAGGGGACTCCAATTTCACTTAAACCAGGAAGGGGTCTGGGACAGACATTGCATAAACCAGTTTGACCCAAATCAGTTAGGTCTGCTACTACATTCAACCAGGTTTATCTCAAACTGATTTCAGCCATTTTCAAACTTGTTTATGTGCACTGAACATCTGTTCTGTTACAGGTTTAAACCAGTTTCTGATCACTTAAACCAGTTTATGTGTAATGTCTGTCGGCCTTAAGGGTTGCATGTATTCAGTTTGCACATTATAGACCAAGCACATTATAGGTTTTTTCTGTGGCTTTTCCCCCCTTCCACAATAGCAGTTTTAATTCTCTATTTTCAGTAGAAAGCCATTCATTTTTTTGGAAATGGTGACTTGAGAAAGCATTTTTCTTTGTCCATGGTTACCATTTTGCAACATAACTAGCAAGTGTGCATTTTGTGAAGAATTTGTTATACTTTGTGTCTTCACATACTTTTCTTAATATCTGAAAACAATTCCTTAAGATGTTCATCACCTTGACCTTTGCAATTCAGTTAATCTCTAGCTATATAACCAATTTTTTAAAATAATGGCTGTGCCTGAAGCTTGAGGAATTTGCTGGTGTGCTGATCAAGATAGAGTACTTTGAAAACAAGAGCATATAAATAAAGGACAAGAGATAAGGCTCCTTAAATCCATGCTGTATGCAGAGATAAACTGGCTTTAAGGGTGACTAACCAGGAGAAATGCCCAGGGGCACAAGTTCTGGGGCTCCCTATTGACTAAGCTAGTGTAAGTCATCTGATGTGTGCGTGGGAGGCAGAAAAAATCTACTCCATCTTTGCCTGGGGACTCCACACCAGCTCATACATGCTTTTTACTTAAATGCTACTGAATAGTCCATCACCAAATATCTGACAGCCTAGAATAATTCTAAGGAGGCCAATAAAATAAAAATTCTCAGTTTCTATGGGCTGAGAGAACTGTTCTCTCTTCCCTTCTTTAGAGTTATTGTAAAGGTATAACAGGATCTGAGTGCTGGTCTCCAGTTTATCACAAACCTCCTGGGCTGCAGACAACAGCTTGTATTACTTAAATGGCATCATCATCTACCTATCTCTCATCACCATCATCCCCCTCGCACTGATATGCAGACTGATATTTAGAAACTCTGTAATTATCTGTAAAATACAGGCAAGGCTGCTGCAGTTCAGAGCTTTAAGGATGTGAAGCAGGAAAGAGAGAGAGAAAAAAAATCCCTGCTGCCTCCAAACTTATTTGCAGTAACTGCCTGAAAACCCCAAAAGGAATAGACATTCAAAACAATGACTAAAGACTTGACTCTGTAATGTGGTGCTCACTCTTGCAGGGTGCTCAGTAACCTCATATGCTATTGACTTTGATGAGATGGGAGGGTATTCAACACTTCCCTGGAGTGTTTAACATCAAGCAGAGCAGAGATTGAAAAGCAACAGGCTGATATAATGTAGACAGGTATGATTATCTTGGGGCATGCATGCTATTAGGGAAATTTTGTGTTCATACTTACATGTTTCTGTTATAGGTGCCTTAGACACCCTTGAGAGACAACGGAATGATGCCCTTCATTACACTGAAGTGAATCAAGGAAAATAAAAAGGCAAAGGAGCATCTTTAAGGCAAGAGTCTAACATCTGATGTTTAGCCCTATCTGAATTTCCTTACTATGATGGGTTTTCTTCTGATCCTCAACATCAATTTGATATAATTTTTGTGTGGATTAATCTTAGCAAAATATTTTGTACATTTCAATGTACTGTCAGTATATCTAATTGTACACAATATACATTATAATACTACTTGTCTCTTTTGTACAAATCAAATGCAGGACTCATTTTATACTCAATAGATATACAACATTAAATTGCATCCTGTCATAACAGTTGTTAGACTTTTGTAAAGAAAATAATAAAAGCGTATTTTCAAATGATTGCATTAATGCAATTTATCTTTCCTACTTCAGTCATGCTTTGAAATGTGCTTATTGATGATGCTCAGTCAATTTTCTACACCTCTTTACATTCTTGAGAGTTGTTCCTTGGCTCCTCATGTGTCTAAAAAATGGAGATTCCAAAACGCAGTACAGGGGAATCATCATACTGGATCAATATACTAGTCTGCCATTGGTCATTATTAAATGCTTCAGAGGAGAGTGCAAGACCCTAAAATGGATAAATATGAAATAATTTATTCACAGAAGAAGTTGCTTCCAATGCTGGGCAATTAGTTTTTATTTGTATTACCACAGGATCTAGGACCCTTAGTCATAGATTAGAGTTCTATTATACTGCATGATACACAGACAAAAAACAGGAACAGCAGAGAGTTCCTGCCTCAAAAAGTTTATGGGAAATACTTGCCTCACATGTTGATAAATGTGCATTTATACTTTTTATACCATTAGGTAGAATAAAAACCTAACTGCAGATGTTACACCATTAATTGTAGGATAAAACTCCACAATTTTGAACACTAGGAAAAAAATAGATCAAAGGTGCTCCTTTACTGCTGCAATGTGCAGAGGGAATCCTTGCTTGAGAAAAAAAATACCTGGAATTTTCATAGATTTCATAGACATCAGGGCTGGAAGGGACCTCGGGAGATCATCGAGTCCAGCCCCCTGGAATAGGTGGGGTAGGAATTTCTATTGCATGTTTGATCACTAGACCAGTATCATTAGACCAGTATCCAGCAGATTATCATTTCCCAACTTTTTTTTCTTCTTAAAGCATTAACCAAAATACAGGTTTCCCTTGATTTATGATGTACATGCATTCCCAGAGAACAGTGCATAAATTGAATTTGCATAAAGCAAACCCACTTTACAATGTAACAAATAGGGATAGTTTCCCATGGCAGTGAGGAAGGGAGGGAGGGGGTGAGGCTGGGACTAGTGAAGGGGCAGGGGGAGGGGTGCCGCTCTTGGGGCTGCACAAGGCAGCAAAGCAGAGGGAACAGAGCAGCACTCATCCCACCCCTGCTGCAGCAGCCCCGGGAGCAGCCAGCTGCCTGTAGCTGCTGGGCTGCACCGTACTCTGCCTGTCCCCACTCACCTCTGCTCCTGGGCTGCGCCATCCCCTGGTGCAGGCAGCTAGTGTTGGCTGCTCCCGGGGCTGCTGCAGCTGGAGCTGGGGTGAGTGCTGCACCCCATGCTGCCCCGGGTTCCACTTGCCCGCACTCACCCCAGCCCATGCTGGAGCAACCCTGGGAGCAGCTGACAACAGCTGCCCACACCACAGCACTGTACAGCCCAGGAGCTGGGGTGAGTCCAGGAGCGGGGGGACAGGCAGAGTATGGTGCAGCCCAGCAGCTGCAGGTAGCTGGTGCCAGCCACTCCTGGGGCCGCTGCAGCTGGGGCTAGGGTGAGTGGGGCCACGGCCCTTTTCCCTTCCCCCACAGACTTACCTGCTTGAGGGGGTGAGGGGTGCATCTGTGCTGATCACATAAGAGCAGATAACGAATTATGGGTCTAAATACGCTCATTGCATAAGAACAAATTCATATATAAAGAACCCACAGAAATGGAGGGAAACCTGTAATACCTGTTTCAGATCTTTATTTCTGCACCAGTTTTTTTAATGGGCCATTTCAAGGATCACATGCCAAAGGGAATTCTATGCTCTGATAAATAGAGAAGGTAACAAGAAACTTGTAAGATTGCCTGCCCCTCCCCAAAAAAATCCATTTTATACGTTTTAGAATAGAAATTCTTTTTGATAGATCTAAATATAGCAAAAGTATATAATTCTCTAAATGAGATAAGTTAGTGTCTAATTTTAAAAAAAGCAATACTAAATTCATAGTTATAGTTTCATAGTTTCACAGTTTCTAGGGTAGGAAGGGACCTGAGTAGATCATCTAGTCCGACCCCCCGCCATGGCAGGAAATAATACTGGG
>NW_017728947.1:50688895-50708675 GCF_001723895.1 Crocodylus porosus | reverse complement strand
TGGGCCGGCTGACTTAAACATGTCCAGCCCCTCCAGAAGCCCCCTAACTAGTTCCACGCTAACCTTTGGCCCAGGTGTGCCTCCCCTGGGGCCCGAGGGGGGCCCAGCAGGGAGGTGGCTGTTCTGGTCCCTACTTAGGAAGACGGAGGCAAATAAATCACCTTCCTAACTGCCCCCCCTACAACCCCGAGCGACTGCAGAATAGTCATCCCTGGTGATGACCCCTTCTTTCCATTGGGTATACGCCTCCTTTCTGGCAAGGAGACATTCCTGGATGCTTTTAGTGAGCCATGGAGGCTTGTGTGCCCTCCTACTCCCTTTGATCCTCATTGGAATTACCTTCCTTTGGGCTTGGAGGATCGTCTCCTTAAGGAGCAACCACTCTCCTTGGACATCTGGCTCCCCTCTGGGACCTCAGTGCATCCCCAACTATCCTCCTTAACTTGTTGAAGTCTGCCCTCCTAAAGTCTAGGGCTGCTGCCTTACTGCATGTCTTTGCCACCTTGCGCTGGATGGTAAATTCCAGCAGGCGATGATCGCTGTCGCCCAGGTGGTTGAGCACCCACAGCCCCCTCACCAGGTCATCACCTGTGGCCAGCACTAGGTCCAACAAGGTGTCTCCCCTGGACGGGCTGTGCACCTTCTGGGTTAGATGGAGGTCCTGCACTCTGTCTAAGAACCTACGTGAGCGGTCAGACCTGGCTGACTGCTCCTCCCAGCAGATATCCAGGAAGTTCAGGTCCCCCATGACTACCACATCTTTAGCCTTCACTATCTCTGTGAGCTGAACTAAGAATTCCTGGTCAAGCTCTTCCCCCTGGTTGGGAGGTCTGTAGTAGACCCTCACCGTTAAGTCTCTCTCCTCTCAACTGCCTTGTACTCTAACCCAAAGCACCTCAGAGTGCTCCTCTTCTGACTCCTTGCTAATTGACGAGGATGTGTATTCCTCCTTGATATAGAGTGCCACACCGCCACCTCTCCTTCCTATCCTGTCTCTCCTGTACAACCTTGAATGAATTTCATGAATTTCTGTTCCATTTCATTAGGAACAACCTTGTAGTCATTTTCTCTTTCTTTTTCCTCATCAGGCATGACTATCTCCAGAATGACTTGGAGGCAATGTGGTCACTTTTACATATTCCCTGGAAAGGAGGAGGGGGGCTTTAATTGGAGCAGCTCCAAGAGCCACTCTAATAAAAGCACTTCTGCCTCTCATGTATTGGTGTCCCTGCTCTTCAAAATGGTGGCGAGGGCACTTGAACTAAAGTACATCAGAGCAGCCTCTGCACTTGTGTATAGGTGCCTTGTGTGTGCCCTATTTTCTACTATATGGAACTTACAGTTACAAGATCTGCACCTTATTCCAGACTCTGTAACTTAACTGACTTCCTGTCTTACCTTGCATGTTGTACCTTGTTATTAATTTTCATAACAGTTGCCATTGCAGATAGGAACAACTGGGACCTCAGCATGTGAGGCATTGTATAAAACACAATAAAAGTTCAACCCCTGGAAAGCTTAGTCTAAACAGATGAGCTCAATACTTCAGGAAGCAGACAGATATTCAGCCCTCCCCTGCCCCGCCAACTCATGGTGTTTTATTAAAGCACCATGAGTTACAGCACTCCCTTGACCCAACAGATGTTCACTTGTTGGGCTGCGGGGGATTGAGCTTGCCTGCATCGGCCCTCCTGGCTAGCAGGATCAAGCCTGCCTGCATCACCCCAACTCAGCCCCCTGCCCCCACCTCCCAGCTCCAGGGTCATCAGGGGGGCAGGGGGAGGCAGAGGAAGGGAGCAGCTCTGAGCTACCAGAGCGGGAGTGCTGTCTGGTTAGAGCTGGAAGTGGTTGGGGATGAAATACAGCCCCCACCCCCTGCCTCATGGTAGCCCCCCAGACCCTCTGGCTGGGAAGCTGGGGGGAGCCGGTCCGGGTCCATGAGGTGAGGAGGCTCTGTTCCACCCCCACCCCCATCCAGCTTAGGTTGGACAAGTACAAACGGCAGCTCAGTTCTCCCATTTTGCTTTGCCTGGCCTGAGCTGGTGGGGAGGGGGGCAGAACAGACAGAGCCCCCTCACCACATAAGCCCAGTCTGGCTCCCTCCAGTAATCCTGCCAGAGGGGTTGTATAGCAGGACACTAAGGTGCCTGCTACTCTCAGAGCAGAGGCATAAGTGTGGGTTGCTAGGGCAACCACTGGGGAGTCAGCTGACAGGAAGGGGCAGGGCCTGGCACATATAAACCCCAGGGCTGAGGCCAAGAGGGCAGTTCTCTGCTAGCAGCCAAGGGAGAAGGAGCTCTGCCAGAGCAAGCAGAGTGGAGAATCCTGATGGCATGAGCAACTCCTGTTTGCTGTTATGGGGTGGAGAATTCCCTGGTAGGGATTGAATGATGGTTAGCCATATGGCTTAGATTTTATGTTATAGCCCAGGGGCTTGAGTTTTCTGTTTGGAGTTTTATAAGACTGGTGGTTTGGGTGACTGTTAAGGGTTGGAGGAGACCTCAAAGGGGATCCCTGGTGACATGGAGACCCCAGCCCCAGAGCGAGGGGGCCAGCGAGAAGCCCCAGAGCAAGGGGGCATTGGAGCGCCAGGAAGGCGTGGAATGAGACAGAGTGAGACAGGGCTGTGGAAAAGCCAGGGAAGACAAGGGGAGTGCCAAATTACAACAAGGTCCAGATCAAACCACGTCAGTATCATATGCGAGGCTTGGGCTGCAGTGTAGGGGAGGAAAAGGAGCCGTAGATAGTGTCCCCTGGCACCAGGGCAAATAAATGGGTAGCCTCCCGCTAATTAGCATCCATTAATTAATCAAGATCAAGGCATGGCAGACGAGAAGGCAGGCAGTTGGCCCATAACAGGAGAGCGGAGTCAACAATAGACAGACTCTAGTAAAGGTACTCCTGTCACAGGCTGTGAGAGGCCGCAAGGTGTTCCGTTCCAGCCCTACCCAACTCCAACATGATCCAAGTGACCTACTTACCCAGTCTGCTTTCTGAGAAGGCTTGTCGGTAAGTCTCCTTGCCCCTCAAATTTTCCTGAAAAACAATGGACTTGCAACAGAAAAGCACTCAAAGATTTCTCTAGCCCAGTGGTTCTGAACCTTTCTAGACTCAAAATACCCCCAAGAAAATGTCAGCTCTAAGCAGTCATGCATTTTTTGACTATGGAAAAATAATAGAGCAATTCATCTGTGGCAAAGAAATCAGAAAGCCCACAAGGGGCCAGAATGCTTTTTGGCACTATGGATTCCTATATGAAATTTCTCGTTTTGTCTTGTGAATCATGTTTAAGTGATTGCTAACCTAACTGTACAACACCTTTAAAAACATCGCATGGCCACCCTGATTGACAATCACTGCTCTGTTCCCATATCTCTCACTTATAGTGCATCCACTACTTCTTGGAGATACCCTGCAGTACAATATCATAATAAATACCTCAGAAATGCATGTCATATGGTAAAAAGAGATTCATGCCATATAAGCAATGAAAAAAAGCGATAGGATGTAGTTATTTTATCATTAAACTAACGTTAGTCCAATTTTGGAACAGAATTATAAATCACATAACACCTATGGGGCAAGCAGCAAAATGGAAAAACACTGAAGGAGCTGCTGTGGTGCAATTTATAGAGATCCCTAAGTATAACTGAGTATTTATGACTTGTCTTCCTATTCAGCACCATTCAATGAACTGTAAGGTAGGACCTGGCTCACAGGGGACTAGATGCCCAACAGATTGTGTAGTTCTGGTGTTATGTTAGATGCCCTACATTAGAAAAGCAAAAAATATGAAGAAAATATCCTGCACATGATTTGGAATGGTTCTAAAACCTGTCTTCCTTTAGCAGTACAATTGTGAGTTCAGCTACTAAGGCTCTGAGGATAGCTGAAGAGTGATTTATCAAACAGACCTCTGGAGAAATACACTTTTTATATGTTCTCTAAGTCCTCAGGAAAAACAAGTAATCCCTTAAGGACCACGGTAGCTTCCCAGAGGCATCATTCTGATAAACTGAAAATCTAGGTTGATCCCAAATGTGGAAGTCAGGATAAATGTTTTACAAGACATTATAAAATGCAACAAGGCTCCCTTTTAAGCCAGGATAAAATGGATTGCTATGATTTTATTAATGCTTTATCCATGTAAAGCTCTGATTAAAACATGGAGGACATGGGATATAAGGTATGCTTCATTCTGCAACCTATGTTGGGAAAGTTTACCTCAATGAGCCTTTCACTACCATCCATGTTCATGGACCAGCAGCAGAATTTTGCTGCTTTCAAGAAGTAGGCATCACTTTTTCCTGTTACATATATTTTGTGATTCTTAATTTAGTAATTGCTTTCTAAAATATGAGGCTGTTCAGAAAGTACTTATCATTAATAAGTTATATGATGCTTATGCAATAAATTGTCATAACAGGTCTTTATATCATGATCAGTCAGTTATTTGAACAATGTGAAAGTTTTGTAGCAGCATTGTATGTAATGCATACATGTACTTTTCTTGTACAATATTAAAAGTGTCTATGTTTCCACTATCAACATTTTACAGTTGGGAATTTATAAGTGAGCTTGTTATTTTGGGCTGCAGCTTGTGTACAAGCTTTGGGCTTGTGGGTGGTTTGGAGGTAATTCTGATAAAAACAACAAATATGATTAAAAAAACTAGAGGGATCAACTAGCAGAGAAAGATTAAAAACTAAACATGCATAATTTGTTTGAATAACAACAGGGGATCCATAATAACTATCTACAAGTTCATGGACAATATAGAGCCCATGTGATGAAGAGAAACAGTATTAAGAAAACAGAAAATTAGGAAGAATACAGAAAATCATCCTAGTGATGGCATTTCTTAAAGACTCCAATATTTTTCCAGTTAGCTGTTTAATGGAGCTGGCATGCAGGAAGAACAGGAAGTTAATTTATTTAAGTGCTTCTTTCCCTGCTCTGTTTTAACACACTTTTTTCCCCAGTCCTCTGGACTAAATCTGCAGGATTTTCCAATCACCTTAAGGTCCCATGTTCACAGCAGCTGTCCTCACTTTGTCACGGGGCTAACAGCAGACTTAAGCAACATACCCTGCTAACCTGCTGATGTGAACTAGAAATAACTCTGGACTAGGTAAATATATTCTCCATCAAACATCAAGTACCCAAATATGCCACTTTATTCAAAGTGGGTGCACTACGTGTGCAATTAATGTGAAGCAATAAACTCCAGAGCAGTAGCAAGCCAAAGTAAATTGCTGCTGGGGGCAGCATCTACACATGCACCTGGGACAACAGCAGGGTGACTAGGCAGTAGGCAAGAATCTGGTCCCCTACTACCTGGAATGACTGGGTGCAATTTATGTCTGCAGTCATCTTCCACATGTGTGTTTCATTCCAGTTAATTACTCTGCTGTAAAATAGTACTGCCCCCAGCAGTATTCTCTTGTGGCAGAGTTAATTAATTTATTGAACCCTAATACCAGCACACTTGTAGAGAGTGATGCTTTACTGGAGAGCTAATTAACTTGAGCAAATACTAAATGACTGTGCAGTAACAACTGCACAGTTAGGCACGTGTATAGATGTGTCCTCTGAGTATTACATTGAACAATCCCACAGATTTTTCTGGGACTGCTGAGAGAGTGAGGTGCTATACAGGAGACAAAGATTTCTTAGGATAGTATCATTTATTTTTCCAATTATGTAGCTGGGATAAAATTAGACACAGTTGTTTCAAAAAAAGATATTACCCTAAGAAATCCTTTCCTCTTGCATAATTTCTGGACCACCACAGCTATATGTTCTCTTACACTCATACAGGGTAATTAATGAGAACTTTTGCAGGTATTTGATTCATACAATGGCAACAAACAAAAAGAATTACAATTGGTAAAGAATATGAAACCGGATATTGTAATAATAAGAGCAACATAACAAAATAGCAGCCATGACTCGAATATATATATATTAAAAAGTATGTGCTGTTCAGAGAGAGAGAAACAAGGGAAAGGATGTTGAGGTGGCACTGTACTTTACTGATGCTGACAACTAAAGAAATAATTAACAACATGTAAAGTGGAATCGGTTTGAATCAAAATTATTTTGAGGAAAAATCACAGTACAGGGGAGGGCAGTATAAGAAGTCTGTAACAGTCCTTCAGGGTTCGATTTGGAAAATAACAGAGCACTCTTTGACATTAGGTAGAGAGAAGAATGTAATTGGGAATTGTGTCATTATGGGAAACTTTCAGAAAAAAAAAGATTGGTGGATAAGCGCTATTAATAATGATAGAACTTGGATATTCCTGGATGTATTATCCCTACAGATTTCTTCAACAAATAGTCACTGAACCAACAAAAGGTGATGCTGTTTTAAACTTGGTTTTGGTAAATATCAAGGACATTATAGAAGAGTTGGCTACAAAAAACCCACCAACCTTGGACCGAGTAATAACAAGTTGATCCTATTTAAATTAAATGAAAAGTTAAATGCAAACTGATTAGTAACTCAGAATTTCAATTTTGAAAGAGCAATCTAGCTCAGTGGCAGTCAACCTCTTTGGCCAACATGCCACAAGTAAGCCCAATCTCCTCCCTATGTGCCACTCTGCTCCCCTTCCCTGCCCATCCAGTTGATCTGCTCTTTCCTGTCTGCCCAATTCATTGCTCTGCTTTCTCCTCCTTGCCTTGTCTTCACTGTCCTCTGTGCTCTCTTCCAGATCTGCTGCATGCCAAACAAAACAGTTGTATGCACTACACAGGAAGAATTGGAAGTCTTAGTACAAACACAGAATTATGATGTAATAGGGATTATGGAGATGTGGTGGGATAGGTCACAGGAGGGGAGTAGAATCATGGGGAGGTAGAGCTTGTTCAAGAAGGATAGGCAGGGAAAAAAAGGAGGAGGTGTTGCCATATATAAAGGTCATGCAGTACAAAGTAGAAGGCAGGACTGTTGAAAGCTTCTGGGTAAAGGTCAGAAGGGAGAGCAGCAGGGAGGATGCCATAGTAGGCATCTGCTACAGGCCATCAATTCAGGAGGAGGAGGTGGATGAAGCTGCTTTTGAACAACTGAAGGAAGCTTCCAAATCATGGTTTTGGTTCTTATGGTGGATGTTAAATATTGGGACAACTGCTGGGTTGGAAACACAGCAGTACACAAGCAGTGAAAAGTGTGTTAGGAATCACTTTTTGGTACAGGTGATAAACAAGCCCATTGCGGGGGTGGGGCAGGGGAGATTTTCTCAACTTACTGCTCACAAACAGAAATTGGTTGAGAATGTGAAGGTAGATGGTAACTTGGGTGACAATGAGCACAAAATGATAGAGTGCAAGGCCCTAAGGTGAGGATGGAAGGAGAGTGCCAGAATAAGGATGCTGAACTTTGGAAAAGCAGGACTTCAACAAACTCATGGAACTGGTGGGCAGGATCCCTTGAGAAACAAGTCTAAGGGGAAAGGAGTCTAGGATTGCTAGCTGCATTTTAAGGAGGCCCTCATAAGGACACATGTTAAGCTATCCTGATACAATAGAAGAATAAGTAGTGCAACAGAAGGCCAGTCTGGCTAGACAGTAATTTCATCAGTGAACTGAAACTCAAAAAGGAATCCTAAAAAAAGTGGAAACTTGGTCATAGTACTAGGGAAGAGTATAAAAATATCACGTGTATGCAAGGAGAAAATTATGAAGCCCAAAGCATGATTTGAGGTGCAGCTGGCAAGGGGCATAAGAGGCAATAGAAAAGGATTCTATCAGAATATGAAAAGTAAGACAAAAAGAAACAATGTGTCCTCTACAGAAAGAAGAATACAATCCAGTTACAGATGATGCAGAGAAGACTGGAATAGTAAATGCTATTTTACTTCAGTCTTCACAAGTAGAGCTAGCAACCTGTTAATAAACACGGTTGACAGCAAAGATAGGGAAGAAAACAATGAGCCTCAAAGAGTAAAAGAATAGGTTACAGATTACTTAGAGAAGCCACATGCATTCAGAACAGCAGGGCTGGTTGCACTCTACAGTACTGAAGGAATTGGCTGAGCTAATTTTAGAACCATTGGGTATGCCCACTCATGCATATGATCTGGGATCAGTTTACTTTCAAGTAAACTACTCATGAGTAAATGTTCCTGGGCAAGCATCTACATGTGCAGGGACATGGGAGCAGATTTTCAGCTCCTAGCAGCAAACTGCTCCCACTTCCTGTGGCCTTGTAACAGGCCCCTGCCACCACCAGAGGGAGCTCTACTCTCCCCCTGGGTGCTAGCTTAGTGGCTTGGAGGGAGCACCAGGCCAGGAGAGAGTGGTCTTCTTGCCAGGGCTGGGACATTGCTCCCTGCTTGCAGGGTGCTGCCTGCTGCTGGGACAGAGACAATGTTCCCCTGCCCTGGCAGCAAGGAACTCCCAGCCTTGGCTTCTTGGTCAGGGGAGGTGACTTGGAAACAGCAGAGGAGGGGAGCTGGCAGTAAGCCCCTGGCTGGGCAGGGCTTCCCCAGCCTGTTCCCCACCCTGCTCCACAATCGCAGAAGTGAGCAGGGAACAGGCTCTCCAGTTCCCGCCAGCAGGGAGCTTCTAGCACCAGCTCCACAGTCACAGGGGTGGTGCTAGGAGATCCTTATCTCCCAGTGCCGGCCAAGTGACCATGGAGTTGGTGCTGGAAGATAAGGATATCCCAGCCTCTGCTCCCTGATCAAGATCTTGGATTGTGGGGCTTGGAGATCCCTGCTGCCGGGGAAGGGGGACATAGTCCCCACTGAGGCTCCAGTGGCAGAACCCACCCCAACAGCAGGCAGTTCCTGGAGGCAGGGAGCAATCTCCTGCCCCCTTGTGGCCAGCTGACTGGAAGCAGATTTGCTCCTGGTCAGGTGTCTACGTGAACACTATGGCACGGTAACTACTCATGAGTAAATTTACTACTTGCATTTGCAGGTAGCAAATTTACTTGTGATTAGCAAGATTTACAATGCAGTAAGCATGTGCACATGTAGACACACATGCTTACTGCACAGTAAACTATGCTACTTTACAGTAAAATGTGTTGTGTAGATGCACCCATTGACTATCGTTTTTGAGAATTTGTGGTGGTCAGGTCAAGTCCCAGATGATTGGAAAAGCGTATGTATAGTGCCCAACCTTAAGAAAAGGAAGATCTAGGGAACTACAGACCAATCAGACTAACATCAATTCCTGGAAAGATAATGGAGTAGGTCCTCAAGGGATCTACTGTGAAGCACCTAGAGGACAACCAGCTGATCAAGGAAGAGTCAGCATAGATTCACCAAGAGTAAGTCATGCCTGGCTAACCTGATTTCCCTCTAGGATAAGGTGACAGGCTCTGTGGATGGGAGGAGAATGATGAATGTGATATACCTTTACTTTAGCAAGGCTTTTGACACTGTTTCCCATGACATTCTCATTAACAAGCTAAGTAAATACAGAACCAGATACAAGTATTGCAAGGAAGAAACATAACTAGTTGGATCATTGTGCACAAAACTCATTGAGCATCATTGTCTCAATGTCTAGTTGGAAGGAGGTACCAAGTGTAGGGTTCCCTAGGGGTCTGTCCATGGTCCAGTACTGTTTAATATCTTCATTAATGATTTGGATGATATAATCAAGTATACACTTAGCAAATTTGCAGACAACATCAAGTTTGGTGGACTTGCAGATTCTCTGGAGGGTAGGGCTAGGATCCAGAATGACCTGAATAGACTGAAGAAATGGTCTACAACCAAGCAGATGAAATTCAACAAGGACAAGTGCAAGTCATGGACTTCGGATAGAACATATGAATGCAAAAACACTATGGGATTTTTCATATTTTTCCCATATGAATGGGAAATGACTAGCTAGGCTGCAGTATTGCAGAGAAGGACATGGGAATTACAGTAGATCATGAGCTGAATATGAGACAATGGTATGCTTTTTTGCATAAAAAAATGCTAATGCCATACAGGTTTCCCTCACTTTATACTGTACATTTGTTCCTGGACAATGGCACATAACTTGAATTAGCATAAAGGGAACCCACTTTACAATGTAACAAGTAGGGATACATTCCAAGACCTTGACTATACTGATCCCCAGACCCATTTCTATCACATTTACAAAACGATATTGGTACTCACCAACAGCAGACAGTACACACAAGAGCAGGGTACTATCATATCAGGGATGGCAACTACAGAAACACATACTGCAGACAAGTAAGGAGCACAGATCCACTGAGGAGACTATATTTTGGTGTGCGTCACTCCCACAGAGCAACACATAAAGCAGCTGGCTGTGAGCTTCCACCACACTGATTGCATAAGAGTGAATTTACTTCACATATAATGAATTTTTGGTATAAAAGGGTCATTTCATAAGAGCAAGTTTGCACATACAGAACCCACATACAATGAGGGAAACCTGTACTGGGTTGTATTAACAGTACTAGCTACCTAGAGAAACTGTGGAATCTGATATTTTCAGTCAGTACCACAGCAAGGAAGTTTCGTGCCCAGGGCAAGCCCGCAGCAGCAGCCCACCCTTGCCCCGTACACAGATCCAGGGGGCTCCCCCCACAACTTGCCTGGCTCTGCATGCAGCCGTGGGAGCTGCCTTCCTCCTGTCCCCACACCCTCCCCCACCGCAAATGAGCCACTCAAAGCTGTGTCCTGTGCCCCGCCACCTTCCCTGGCTGGGCAGCACTTGTTGGTGCCCCTTCACTTTGGTCCTGAGGCAGTTGCTTCATTCACACACCCCACACCTCCTTGCTATGGTACGGTTTTCAGTAAAAGTTAGAAAGATACTTGGTCGGAATGATCTAGTCCAGTGGTACTCAACCCGTTTTGCCAGTGGGCTAGATGGGCAGTACCTGGTTCATCCACAGGCTGGATTCAGCTTGTGGTCCTGATCCAGCACCCAAGGCAGGTGCAGGAGGCACCATCCGGTTGCACAGAAGGGGTGGAAGGCCCATAGGAAGAAGGGTGTGGCTTGGCCCTGTGGGGAGAAAAGAGGCGTGGCCCAGACCCAACCTGGCACCGCTGGGGAAGGGACCACAGCCCCCAGTGTGGCCCCAACTTGGTTATATGGGGGAGGGGGCATGGCCTGGCCTCAGCATGGCCTTGTGGGGGGGGAAAGGGGGCATGGCCTGGCCCCAATCCAGATGTGGGCAGGAGGTGGAATGGCCCAGCCCTGTGGGGGAAGGGAGGATGGTTTGGATTTGACAAGCTGTATAGGAAAACCTCGCTTTGCAGATTTGTGATTCGTGGTTCATGGTTTCAAATATTCATGATGCGCCACGTCAACCCATGCTCTCTCCCTGTGCAGCATGATGACACTTTGTTACTGCGCTCCACAAGTAACGGGTGGTTCAAGAAATGTAAAAAGAGGCACAGCCTACATAATGTGAAATCGATGGGGGAATTGGCATCAGTAGACCATGAAAATCAGTGCAGGATTATTCCCCAGAGATTCTTAAAATCATTGAGGAAAAGGGTTACAAGTCTGAATAAGATTTCAATGCAGATAATGCTGTACACTATTTGTGGATTTCCCCATTCATGGGGATCTCAGAATGTATCCCCCATGAATAGTGAGGATCTCCTGTACTGGGTTTGGGAATTTGGCTGGGGGGAGGGTAACCATATTAATGGCCACTGCTCCCCTACCACCAAATTTTCTGAACAGTGGGGACCCCCCTTGGCCACTTGCAATAGCTCTATGGACCTTTGGCCTGTAGGCCAGAGGTTGAGCACCCCTGGTCTAGTCAGGGAGGATCTTGCCTTGAGCAGGGGGCTGGAGTAGATGACCTTGTGAGGTCCTCTCCAGACTTACTTTCCTATGACCCTAAATGGGCAAACAGAATGGGTGTTGAAAGGAATTCTTAAGCTGGAAGGAGATTACAAGCAGAGTTCTTCTTCAAAGACTAGTCTTTGGTCCAATCTTACTTAATTTTTTCACTAGCTACCTTGATAAAAAATGTAGGATCAGACTATTAATGAAATTTGCTAGTGGCATAAGTGGGAGGTATCATGAACACAGAGGATGAAAATATCATACAAGAATCAGATAGCCTGAAAAGTAGAATAGTAATAAAGAGAAAATTCAATAGTGTAAAATGCAGGACTGTGCACTGAGGGACTAGTAATTAGGAAGGACAAAGAAGGAAGAAGACACGCATGTATGATAGCTATGAGTTATCAGTGTGATGCAGCCATGATTATATGATGTGGCTGCCTGCAGCAACACAGGACAAGAGTTAATGACCTAGCAGGTCCCTTCCTGTGCTTTGTTTCTATGCTTTGAACTGCAAGTGAATATCCAAATCATACCCTGTGCTATAGTCCATTTCTGTAATCTGTTCTTGCGTTTCTCTACTTTCCTCGCACCGGTTTAACTGGTAGCAGAAAATGTTTCTTTTCCCTTTAAATAATATCACTGCTAGCACTGCAAAAATCTTCTCTGCCACTGGGTTATGATACAGTCTCCCTGTGTGTCAGTATCATTGGCTATCTCATTTACAGTCATAAAGTGACAGCTGCTCTCCTCCCCTTGACTCAGTCCTGTTTCCTTGCCTTGTGATATTTATTTGTGACCTGATGAAGAAAGTCTTGCATTCAAAAGCTAGTCTAACTTTTTCCCATCCATGCAGTTAGTCCAATAAAAGATATCACCCTCAAAAAATCCTTTCTTCTTGCATTTATTTGTAAAGCAAATTGAGAAGGAAGGAAGGATTTCTTTTCTGGTATTAAATTCTGTTAACTTTGTTAATGTGTTGTGGAATACAGTTGACATGACACTCTATAAAGTTGTATTATGTTGTGAGCCTGTGAAGTACATGAATTATTTAGTGTCAGGTATCCAGGTTGTAGCCATATTGGTCTAGAGGCAAAAGGAATCAAAACTTGTGGCAGAGGTGATACGTTTATTAGACCAGCTAGATGTTTGCCAAAAAAAAAAGTCTTTATTTGAAAGCTTTTGGGTGCAGGCACCCTTCATCAAGCATAGGAGATTGAAAAGATTGTAAAAGTTCTCCTACATAGGAATGAAAATTCATATTTCACAGGAGAGCTGAAGGTTAGGTAAAGTCTCCTGTTTGGAACAGTTCATTTTGTGTAGATTAGCCTCAGAGAAAAGTTGGAAAACTCTTTTTACCTTGAAGTGATCTGGTGGTAAGCAGGATATAGAATCAGATTTTCTTCTAATTATGATGTTTCATGTTTCATAGAAGAGTGGAAAGATGGAATGTTCTTCTGGGCATGTATTATATAGGATTTTCATGCTCAAGAACACCACACATGTACAGATTTTTCCAGACTGCCATTTTCATTCCAGCTTCATTTAATCTAGGGAATTTACAGCAAAACATCTTGGGCAAACCATGAGGATATGTTTCTGCTTTGTAGGCTTTCTACATGTTTGTTTGTTTACCAGTTAGCTGCTTTCCAATGAGAAGCTGCACTGTTAAGTAGATCTGCCAGGTTAAAATGAGGTCAGGCTGCGTTGATGAACATGTGTCTGGAATAGTCCTGTATTCCAGCCAGAAGTAGGTCACCACAGAACACCTCCTGTTTATGAGCTCAACCAGAGATAACAAAGCCCTTAGTTCAACCAAAACTAGAACAAAATGAGACCTAAAATTCATAAGCTGCAGAATACTTTTTCATGAATGAATCTGCCATTTCAAAGGCTGGGTTTTACTTACCTCACTTACAAATACAGGGCAATGCAAGCTGGCAGAGCAAGACAGAAATGAGGTGTTTACACAGAACACAAGTCAACCTGGTCCCAGTGAGAGGGGCCCATGCTGCTATAGAATTTATCAGCTTTTGTAAGAAGAAAAGGAACTCAGTGCATCAGATGCACCGTACTCTCCATTTCCAAAGTTATTTTGCACAAGTTTTTTTCTGCAGTGTAATTTTATATTTGCCTGTTCTAATCTATGAGATTCATTGCTGTCTTTTGTTTGTTTACTGAGTGTTAGGCCATGTGTAGACGAAACAAGGGACATGTGTGCATGACAACTTGAAGCCCGTTAAATGCTATTGCACCACTTTAATTGTGTTGGTGTTCGCATGTGTGAGTGGAATATTGCACAGTAATTCCAACTGCTGTAGCAAATTTGGCAGCATAATGCACCTTAAATGATTTGGGGCACAGCAAACTAAAATTCTTCCGAACAGTTTTAGTTTGCTGCCCGACAGCCGCAGAGTGAAGCACCAGGCTCCATGCAGCTCTGAAGCCCTGCAGGCAGCCTGGCAGCAGCCCAGGAAGGCAGGCTCCACCCAAGAAAAAAAGTAGTAAGCCTGATCTATTTTTTTTCCCCCCCTGGAGCCTGCCTGCCTGCCTGAGCTGCATGGGGGACCAGTGCTTCCCTCCATGGCTGCGGTGCCCTCTGGGACTCCCAAGCCAGGTGCCTGCAAGCGGGTGCTGCCTGGGCTGGGGGTTGGGGCCTGCTGCTGCCGCAGATGGAAGCACCATCCCCCCCATCCCTCCACCCTGCAGCCCAGGGACCATTCTGCCTACCAGCAGCTTGCTCTCCCCTCCCTGCCACTGGAGAGGCAGTTAAGTTCGAGTGTGCACACAACATGGGGGTTTAAAGGGCTCTAAATTGAAGCGGTGTTTTTAAATACCCACCGCTTCAATTTAGGGCCCCCGTTTCATCTGCACACACCCTTAGAGTCTAATTACAAATGCCTAGAGGAATTAACAGCCTACACAGAGAGCTATTGAAACACTTGGTGTTTGTTTTGATAATAATCCTAAATAATTTCTTCTGCATCTGGCTATACATCTCTCTTTTGCTCTTCTCACTGGCCATCCTATTTTAAGATAAAGAGCTACACTGAATGCTGGCTAATTACATTTTCTTCTTTCCTGTATGCAGTGTATACAGAAGTTACCACACTTTGTAAAGCCTGTAGGATATTTTTCCTTGCACAGTCTTTTAAAGAAATTTTCATTAGAAAATCATTAAGATTGTTTAGACAATAAACTGAGAGAGAAAAAATATTTCCACCAATCTATCAATATTCAGAAGATAAAGACTGTTAGCTAAGTTTATCTCTCCAGTAGGACCGATGAAGTCCTGTGTCGAATGTGACCTTTATTCTTGGAAATCTCCATCAATACTGGCATGTCTCTGCATACAGTATTTTACCTTTGCAGTACTGCACTCTTTGGTGCATTCAAAAATATTTCCTGACTTCTCTACTGTCTTCATACCCACCATCCTCCCCAATGCTCATTTTGTGTTATAGAAGTTGAACCTTGTACCACACTATATGTACCCTTCATATACCTTGTTCCTGAAAACTCATTTCCCAAATGTTCTTTCCTCTCTTCTTAGACAGAAAGAAATTGTTATAAGAAATTGTTTAAATGGTAATGCAAATAGAAACAACTCATTCCCTTTACTCTCACCTTCCTAAATACCCACCAAACAATACGTAAGTTTTAATTACAGGTGAAGGCCTAGATCCTGTTCTACAAAGGCAAACTCTTATGCTCTCCTAAGGTTTTCCCTGATTTCAGTATAGCTCTGTGTGAATATGGGGATCTGTCCATGCAGAAAACTTGCAGAATCCAGTTTAAACACATGCAAGGCCGAGGGGGTGGGTATGGAGAGAAAGGTTGTGGGGAACTGCCTGTTAAAATACTGACAACAGATAACAGCTCCATTAACAGTGATGAAGGGTGATAAGAAGAGATTACCATAAAGGAACATGAATTAATTTTGCAGTAATAATATATCTTTTGTAAAACATATTCATTATCATGGTTCTTGCTACTGACACTGTATTTAAGTATTTGGCAACCTGTAATAAAGCCTACAGATTCAGAGGTTTTTAACTGGGCCATAAACACTGGCTCTAGGCTTTAATTTGGTAGATAGGACATTAAGTTGGCAACAACTGAAAACAAGAGAATAATTAACAACTCTTGTTGTACCATGTTTATATTTATAAAGTTACTAGTTTTGCAGACTCTTACTGTTTTATAACTTTAAAAAACAAGGCTTAAAAAGTCCTCTTTCACTTAAAAAGAACTCTTCTATAATGTGCACTGAGCTATTTGGTTATTTCTTAAAAGGGTAAAACAATCAGGACTCTTTGTACAGCCTGTGGTAAAAATTCCTGCAATCTGTACAAACCCCCTCAGCTTTCAGTTTCTTTGTTGCAATTCTTAGAAATTTTTATATTCTTCATAAAAGCAGACGGCACTCAAACATAGGCAGCTTGGATATGGGAGTGGTAGTGAAGGAGAAAGGACGCGCTCTTTGTATTTAGATTAAGCTACAAGGACCAGTGCTTTAGCTTTTTCTTTTTCAACATTTTATTTCTCTCTCTCCTTCAGGTCTGGTGTATTATTCATGTCCTTTAATCCACATTTTCCCCTACAGTATTATAAATTGATGTACTATTTATGTATCAACTGTGAATTGCACATCGTGCCTTGGGCCTGAAATGTAATAATTGTTCTCAATAAATGAGTTATAAAACATTGGTCTAACAGAATGATATAAAACACAGCTTATTACCAGCCGTGGTACCTGCAACTATTCCTATATTTTTGCAATGGTAATTTATAGACCTATAATACTAATTTTAGGCCAGAACACTAGCCCATTTATCAGCCAAATTATACAAGAAAGAACACATTTAATTGTTATTTCAGACTTAGATCTAAGCTGGAGATAGATGCACAATTCAGACCATAAGAGAAGGGAGACAATTTCAGGGACTGAAGCAGTTCAAACAGATTCAGACACAACGATACATATACACAAGGCAATGTTAGATATTCCAGAACTACTGCTAGAAACTCCACTGCAGATTTTAATCACCTTTTACTTTTTACACAGAGTTAAAATAGTGAGTATTTTTTCCTTTGAAATACAAAGTCAAATATAAAGGAATTGATTGCGCCTACTAGGTCTAAGGTGGTGTGCATATAGGATGCAGGGAGTTGGTGGTAAGCTGCATCTGACCAACACTTCTTGTTGAGTCACCATAGAATCTGCTTAAAGTTTCAAGGATCTATTCTGTTTTCAGACAAAGATGGACAGTATCTTTTTATGGGTAGAAAATCACGTGTTTAATATTCTAAAAGGACATGAGACTATGAATATTATAACAAGAAACAGGGTGCAGGGATCCATTTCCCTCTTCAATTTATGACTCCTGACTCTTGGCATGCACTTTTCCTTTTTACTCTGCCTACTGCTCTACTTGTCACCATGCCCCCCAAAACTGGAGATTAAGCCATTTCTTCAGCTCTGCTATTTGTGAAAGTTTTACATTTCCACACTCCAGCATGCACAGACTGCTATTTTCTGCATTCTTACCTGGGCAAAACAGCACAGCCACATCATAGCATTTTCAGGCAACTATGTTCCCATTCTGATTTCAAGTTTTAGTTCAAGATTAGTTCTCTATTTAGCATCCTTCAGTCTCTCCTTTCTCCGCTTTTATCAAATGCTGGCCTCCACCCCCTCTTTTCAAGTAATCTCACTTCTGTTGATACAACAGCTTTCTCATCTGCTGCTCCTGCCATCTGAAACAACCTTCTTGTACTTCTGTCTCATCAAATCCTTAGCACTCTACAAATCTTACCTGAAAACATCTCTCACTTGCTATAAGCTCTTAATTTCTCTCTCTTGTCTGCTGTTATTCACCCTAACTGGGAAATGAGTTTCCTCTTATATGCAAGGGGACACTTAACCAGAACACAGATTTCAAGCCCTTTTGGAATTTGAGACATTCAGAGCTAGGTCTGGACTTCTAAGCTTAGGTTTCAAGTTTTAACCATATGACTAACTATAGTGCATTTGGTGATACAGTTTGCATAAAAGCTTCTATATAAAATAAAGCTGTATTAACATCTTAACCAGGCAGTAATTTGTGTTCTTGAATGAAGCAGTCTCCAAATGATTGGCAAAAATTAATTATTTGTGTTGTCTTCACTGAAAATATTTGTTTGAAATAGAACAATTTAGTAGTTTGTCATATAACAGGACTGGTTGAAAAACTGCCTCAATTGCCTACTATATATTATAATTACACCACATTTCAGTATAAAAATAGGCAATAATGTGCATTTATTTCAACAGTTTGTGCGTTATCAACCATTTATTTCAGTACTTGTTATGTAATCAAAATTTTGAGTAAACAGACATTTTATTTTAAATATTACCACTGTATAAAGACCATTTTATAATAATTTAGACTAAGGCTAGCTCTGGCACGTGCCATTAAATGTTCAGTTAGCTACCTGGCGTTATGGTAGTAACAAAAAATGCATAAAAGCTTTTCTCTTCATGAGGTTCAAACAGACAAACCTTTCTGGGGACAGAACATGCTTTGGGTTGTGAGGTTCCCTAGATTCATGGATTAAAAAAAAAAATCAGGAAAAATTATCGCATGGACAGAATATAGAATTATCTTAATTCAAGAAGAGTTCACAATCAGAGACTGTGCCTTTGCTTTTGTTGGATACCCAGGTAACAAGCTGCTAAAGAAAGAGAACAGTGATTAACTCTTGTTACATTATATGAAAGTTATTTCCTTCATTTAATTAGACTTACAAGTTAGTTTGCTTTATTTTTATAGACCAAAAAGCAGGGGTTGCCAGATGTTATTTTGCTGGTCATGATGATTAAGTAGAAATTAAACAGGCTGAATGTGTCTTTATATGGTTAGCACTTTCACCTAAAAAGGGGGATTCAAAGCCCAGTAAACATAAAATTTCATCCCCTGAAAGTCAAGTTTGATCTGTGTTGCCTCTGACAGATGAAGAAAGCAATTCCTAACATCCAAACCCTGTGATTTACTTCAGCAAAACAAATTTTGATAGCTGTTTTACTACCATTCTAAGTCAGGCCCACCTAGTCAAGCCATCACCTTTTCTCAGTTCCCAACTGAAAAACTGGCAAGAAAACTCCCCATAAACTATGATTTGACATAGTTATTCTAGGATTGTGATCTTCAACCCTCTGAATTCTTCTTAGGTCTTGATCAGCCAGGGCTGAGCTCAGGCAATATGGTTTTATTTATTCATTTTTAAAAAGCATAGTCCACAAGAAATTACCTGGATGATGCAGTCATTTATTATGTTGTTAAAAGGAACAGAGGTTCTTTCTGGTTGTACATTCATAAGCTGTTTCCTTCTGAACTTTTCTATCAGACAGCCTCTATAGCTAAAGAGAACTCTCATACTCCAGCCTTTCTTAACAACCCACCCATCTTTGATCTCTGCCATCACTCTCTCCTTTGCTCTTGTATCAGAGAGCCTTTTTATCTTAAATATATAATTTCTGAAGAGAGTATAGAACACTGCTTATTCTGGTAGCACATACATACACAACTGCAAACAGATCTATGATTCAATCCTTTCCTTAATGTGTTGACAGACCAGGTGCTAAGAGCTCCAGGAGCCACCCAAAATTACTGTATAACAAAGCCCTTAGTTCAACCAAAACTAGAACAAAATGAGACCTAAAATTCATAAGCTAGCACATATTTCATAGTCATGGTGAGGGGAGCCCTTCAGAGACCCAGAAGATTGATACAAGCACTTCTATATTGCTTTCTATTACTGAAACCATATAGGATCTTCCCCATTCTCCTGCATTAAGCTAGCAGCTGCCTCTATACAGGTGAGCGGTCCAGAGACCACATACACTACACATACTGATATGTCCAAACCAAAAGGGAAGGGGTTAGAGTGGGATATTGGATATCAACAGAAACCAAGTACTGAAACTGGTGCTGGGAGGGAATTTCTCTGGTAC
>NW_017728947.1:50668344-50688884 GCF_001723895.1 Crocodylus porosus | reverse complement strand
AAGAAAATTCATAACTATTCTGAGTATACAGGTTGTAGCCATATTGGTCTAGAGGCAAAAGGAATCAAAACTTGTGGCAGAGGTGATATCGTTTATTAGACCAGCTAGATGTTTGCCAAAAAAAAAAGTCTTTATTTGAAAGCTTTTGGGTGCAGGCACCCTTCATCAAGCATAGGAGATTGAAAAGATTGTAAAAGTTCTCCTACATAGGAATGAAAATTCATATTTCACAGGAGAGCTGAAGGTTAGGTAAAGTCTCCTGTTTGGAACAGTTCATTTTGTGTAGATTAGCCTCAGAGAAAAGTTGGAAAACTCTTTTTACCTTGAAGTGATCTGGTGGTAAGCAGGATATAGAATCAGATTTTCTTCTAATTATGATGTTTCATGTTTCATAGAAGAGTGGAAAGATGGAATGTTCTTCTGGGCATGTATTATATAGGATTTTCATGCTCAAGAACACCACACATGTACAGATTTTTCCAGACTGCCATTTTCATTCCAGCTTCATTTAATCTAGGGAATTTACAGCAAAACATCTTGGGCAAACCATGAGGATATGTTTCTGCTTTGTAGGCTTTCTACATGTTTGTTTGTTTACCAGTTAGCTGCTTTCCAATGAGAAGCTGCACTGTTAAGTAGATCTGCCAGGTTAAAATGAGGTCAGGCTGCGTTGATGAACATGTGTCTGGAATAGTCCTGTATTCCAGCCAGAAGTAGGTCACCACAGAACACCTCCTGTTTATGAGCTCAACCAGAGATAACAAAGCCCTTAGTTCAACCAAAACTAGAACAAAATGAGACCTAAAATTCATAAGCTGCAGAATACTTTTTCATGAATGAATCTGCCATTTCAAAGGCTGGGTTTTACTTACCTCACTTACAAATACAGGGCAATGCAAGCTGGCAGAGCAAGACAGAAATGAGGTGTTTACACAGAACACAAGTCAACCTGGTCCCAGTGAGAGGGGCCCATGCTGCTATAGAATTTATCAGCTTTTGTAAGAAGAAAAGGAACTCAGTGCATCAGATGCACCGTACTCTCCATTTCCAAAGTTATTTTGCACAAGTTTTTTTCTGCAGTGTAATTTTATATTTGCCTGTTCTAATCTATGAGATTCATTGCTGTCTTTTGTTTGTTTACTGAGTGTTAGGCCATGTGTAGACGAAACAAGGGACATGTGTGCATGACAACTTGAAGCCCGTTAAATGCTATTGCACCACTTTAATTGTGTTGGTGTTCGCATGTGTGAGTGGAATATTGCACAGTAATTCCAACTGCTGTAGCAAATTTGGCAGCATAATGCACCTTAAATGATTTGGGGCACAGCAAACTAAAATTCTTCCGAACAGTTTTAGTTTGCTGCCCGACAGCCGCAGAGTGAAGCACCAGGCTCCATGCAGCTCTGAAGCCCTGCAGGCAGCCTGGCAGCAGCCCAGGAAGGCAGGCTCCACCCAAGAAAAAAAGTAGTAAGCCTGATCTATTTTTTTTCCCCCCCTGGAGCCTGCCTGCCTGCCTGAGCTGCATGGGGGACCAGTGCTTCCCTCCATGGCTGCGGTGCCCTCTGGGACTCCCAAGCCAGGTGCCTGCAAGCGGGTGCTGCCTGGGCTGGGGGTTGGGGCCTGCTGCTGCCGCAGATGGAAGCACCATCCCCCCCATCCCTCCACCCTGCAGCCCAGGGACCATTCTGCCTACCAGCAGCTTGCTCTCCCCTCCCTGCCACTGGAGAGGCAGTTAAGTTCGAGTGTGCACACAACATGGGGGTTTAAAGGGCTCTAAATTGAAGCGGTGTTTTTAAATACCCACCGCTTCAATTTAGGGCCCCCGTTTCATCTGCACACACCCTTAGAGTCTAATTACAAATGCCTAGAGGAATTAACAGCCTACACAGAGAGCTATTGAAACACTTGGTGTTTGTTTTGATAATAATCCTAAATAATTTCTTCTGCATCTGGCTATACATCTCTCTTTTGCTCTTCTCACTGGCCATCCTATTTTAAGATAAAGAGCTACACTGAATGCTGGCTAATTACATTTTCTTCTTTCCTGTATGCAGTGTATACAGAAGTTACCACACTTTGTAAAGCCTGTAGGATATTTTTCCTTGCACAGTCTTTTAAAGAAATTTTCATTAGAAAATCATTAAGATTGTTTAGACAATATACTGAGAGAGAAAAAATATTTCCACCAATCTATCAATATTCAGAAGATAAAGACTGTTAGCTAAGTTTATCTCTCCAGTAGGACCGATGAAGTCCTGTGTCGAATGTGACCTTTATTCTTGGAAATCTCCATCAATACTGGCATGTCTCTGCATACAGTATTTTACCTTTGCAGTACTGCACTCTTTGGTGCATTCAAAAATATTTCCTGACTTCTCTACTGTCTTCATACCCACCATCCTCCCCAATGCTCATTTTGTGTTATAGAAGTTGAACCTTGTACCACACTATATGTACCCTTCATATACCTTGTTCCTGAAAACTCATTTCCCAAATGTTCTTTCCTCTCTTCTTAGACAGAAAGAAATTGTTATAAGAAATTGTTTAAATGGTAATGCAAATAGAAACAACTCATTCCCTTTACTCTCACCTTCCTAAATACCCACCAAACAATACGTAAGTTTTAATTACAGGTGAAGGCCTAGATCCTGTTCTACAAAGGCAAACTCTTATGCTCTCCTAAGGTTTTCCCTGATTTCAGTATAGCTCTGTGTGAATATGGGGATCTGTCCATGCAGAAAACTTGCAGAATCCAGTTTAAACACATGCAAGGCCGAGGGGGTGGGTATGGAGAGAAAGGTTGTGGGGAACTGCCTGTTAAAATACTGACAACAGATAACAGCTCCATTAACAGTGATGAAGGGTGATAAGAAGAGATTACCATAAAGGAACATGAATTAATTTTGCAGTAATAATATATCTTTTGTAAAACATATTCATTATCATGGTTCTTGCTACTGACACTGTATTTAAGTATTTGGCAACCTGTAATAAAGCCTACAGATTCAGAGGTTTTTAACTGGGCCATAAACACTGGCTCTAGGCTTTAATTTGGTAGATAGGACATTAAGTTGGCAACAACTGAAAACAAGAGAATAATTAACAACTCTTGTTGTACCATGTTTATATTTATAAAGTTACTAGTTTTGCAGACTCTTACTGTTTTATAACTTTAAAAAACAAGGCTTAAAAAGTCCTCTTTCACTTAAAAAGAACTCTTCTATAATGTGCGCTGAGCTATTTGGTTATTTCTTAAAAGGGTAAAACAATCAGGACTCTTTGTACAGCCTGTGGTAAAAATTCCTGCAATCTGTACAAACCCCCTCAGCTTTCAGTTTCTTTGTTGCAATTCTTAGAAATTTTTATATTCTTCATAAAAGCAGACGGCACTCAAACATAGGCAGCTTGGATATGGGAGTGGTAGTGAAGGAGAAAGGACGCGCTCTTTGTATTTAGATTAAGCTACAAGGACCAGTGCTTTAGCTTTTTCTTTTTCAACATTTTATTTCTCTCTCTCCTTCAGGTCTGGTGTATTATTCATGTCCTTTAATCCACATTTTCCCCTACAGTATTATAAATTGATGTACTATTTATGTATCAACTGTGAATTGCACATCGTGCCTTGGGCCTGAAATGTAATAATTGTTCTCAATAAATGAGTTATAAAACATTGGTCTAACAGAATGATATAAAACACAGCTTATTACCAGCCGTGGTACCTGCAACTATTCCTATATTTTTGCAATGGTAATTTATAGACCTATAATACTAATTTTAGGCCAGAACACTAGCCCATTTATCAGCCAAATTATACAAGAAAGAACACATTTAATTGTTATTTCAGACTTAGATCTAAGCTGGAGATAGATGCACAATTCAGACCATAAGAGAAGGGAGACAATTTCAGGGACTGAAGCAGTTCAAACAGATTCAGACACAACGATACATATACACAAGGCAATGTTAGATATTCCAGAACTACTGCTAGAAACTCCACTGCAGATTTTAATCACCTTTTACTTTTTACACAGAGTTAAAATAGTGAGTATTTTTTCCTTTGAAATACAAAGTCAAATATAAAGGAATTGATTGCGCCTACTAGGTCTAAGGTGGTGTGCATATAGGATGCAGGGAGTTGGTGGTAAGCTGCATCTGACCAACACTTCTTGTTGAGTCACCATAGAATCTGCTTAAAGTTTCAAGGATCTATTCTGTTTTCAGACAAAGATGGACAGTATCTTTTTATGGGTAGAAAATCACGTGTTTAATATTCTAAAAGGACATGAGACTATGAATATTATAACAAGAAACAGGGTGCAGGGATCCATTTCCCTCTTCAATTTATGACTCCTGACTCTTGGCATGCACTTTTCCTTTTTACTCTGCCTACTGCTCTACTTGTCACCATGCCCCCCAAAACTGGAGATTAAGCCATTTCTTCAGCTCTGCTATTTGTGAAAGTTTTACATTTCCACACTCCAGCATGCACAGACTGCTATTTTCTGCATTCTTACCTGGGCAAAACAGCACAGCCACATCATAGCATTTTCAGGCAACTATGTTCCCATTCTGATTTCAAGTTTTAGTTCAAGATTAGTTCTCTATTTAGCATCCTTCAGTCTCTCCTTTCTCCGCTTTTATCAAATGCTGGCCTCCACCCCCTCTTTTCAAGTAATCTCACTTCTGTTGATACAACAGCTTTCTCATCTGCTGCTCCTGCCATCTGAAACAACCTTCTTGTACTTCTGTCTCATCAAATCCTTAGCACTCTACAAATCTTACCTGAAAACATCTCTCACTTGCTATAAGCTCTTAATTTCTCTCTCTTGTCTGCTGTTATTCACCCTAACTGGGAAATGAGTTTCCTCTTATATGCAAGGGGACACTTAACCAGAACACAGATTTCAAGCCCTTTTGGAATTTGAGACATTCAGAGCTAGGTCTGGACTTCTAAGCTTAGGTTTCAAGTTTTAACCATATGACTAACTATAGTGCATTTGGTGATACAGTTTGCATAAAAGCTTCTATATAAAATAAAGCTGTATTAACATCTTAACCAGGCAGTAATTTGTGTTCTTGAATGAAGCAGTCTCCAAATGATTGGCAAAAATTAATTATTTGTGTTGTCTTCACTGAAAATATTTGTTTGAAATAGAACAATTTAGTAGTTTGTCATATAACAGGACTGGTTGAAAAACTGCCTCAATTGCCTACTATATATTATAATTACACCACATTTCAGTATAAAAATAGGCAATAATGTGCATTTATTTCAACAGTTTGTGCGTTATCAACCATTTATTTCAGTACTTGTTATGTAATCAAAATTTTGAGTAAACAGACATTTTATTTTAAATATTACCACTGTATAAAGACCATTTTATAATAATTTAGACTAAGGCTAGCTCTGGCACGTGCCATTAAATGTTCAGTTAGCTACCTGGCGTTATGGTAGTAACAAAAAATGCATAAAAGCTTTTCTCTTCATGAGGTTCAAACAGACAAACCTTTCTGGGGACAGAACATGCTTTGGGTTGTGAGGTTCCCTAGATTCATGGATTAAAAAAAAAAATCAGGAAAAATTATCGCATGGACAGAATATAGAATTATCTTAATTCAAGAAGAGTTCACAATCAGAGACTGTGCCTTTGCTTTTGTTGGATACCCAGGTAACAAGCTGCTAAAGAAAGAGAACAGTGATTAACTCTTGTTACATTATATGAAAGTTATTTCCTTCATTTAATTAGACTTACAAGTTAGTTTGCTTTATTTTTATAGACCAAAAAGCAGGGGTTGCCAGATGTTATTTTGCTGGTCATGATGATTAAGTAGAAATTAAACAGGCTGAATGTGTCTTTATATGGTTAGCACTTTCACCTAAAAAGGGGGATTCAAAGCCCAGTAAACATAAAATTTCATCCCCTGAAAGTCAAGTTTGATCTGTGTTGCCTCTGACAGATGAAGAAAGCAATTCCTAACATCCAAACCCTGTGATTTACTTCAGCAAAACAAATTTTGATAGCTGTTTTACTACCATTCTAAGTCAGGCCCACCTAGTCAAGCCATCACCTTTTCTCAGTTCCCAACTGAAAAACTGGCAAGAAAACTCCCCATAAACTATGATTTGACATAGTTATTCTAGGATTGTGATCTTCAACCCTCTGAATTCTTCTTAGGTCTTGATCAGCCAGGGCTGAGCTCAGGCAATATGGTTTTATTTATTCATTTTTAAAAAGCATAGTCCACAAGAAATTACCTGGATGATGCAGTCATTTATTATGTTGTTAAAAGGAACAGAGGTTCTTTCTGGTTGTACATTCATAAGCTGTTTCCTTCTGAACTTTTCTATCAGACAGCCTCTATAGCTAAAGAGAACTCTCATACTCCAGCCTTTCTTAACAACCCACCCATCTTTGATCTCTGCCATCACTCTCTCCTTTGCTCTTGTATCAGAGAGCCTTTTTATCTTAAATATATAATTTCTGAAGAGAGTATAGAACACTGCTTATTCTGGTAGCACATACATACACAACTGCAAACAGATCTATGATTCAATCCTTTCCTTAATGTGTTGACAGACCAGGTGCTAAGAGCTCCAGGAGCCACCCAAAATTACTGTATAACAAAGCCCTTAGTTCAACCAAAACTAGAACAAAATGAGACCTAAAATTCATAAGCTAGCACATATTTCATAGTCATGGTGAGGGGAGCCCTTCAGAGACCCAGAAGATTGATACAAGCACTTCTATATTGCTTTCTATTACTGAAACCATATAGGATCTTCCCCATTCTCCTGCATTAAGCTAGCAGCTGCCTCTATACAGGTGAGCGGTCCAGAGACCACATACACTACACATACTGATATGTCCAAACCAAAAGGGAAGGGGTTAGAGTGGGATATTGGATATCAACAGAAACCAAGTACTGAAACTGGTGCTGGGAGGGAATTTCTCTGGTACCCAGAGACAGGAGGCTTCTCACACAAACATACTGATAGTTTTAGCACCTCCAAGATCACAGCAATAGAGACCCAGACCCTTGTATCCCATATTAAGAAACCTTATTTTATCAACTCTGGATGTTCAGTGTATACCGTATCCCAACCCCGCTATATTGTTATCAATATTGTCATAGGAGTTGTAATTTAGGACTGATCTTGTGTTTTAATTTTCTTTATTTTTAAAGTTCATATTTAGTTTATCAAGTGATCTTAATTTTAAAATTTGTACCCCCCTCAAATATATTCTACTGCTTTATGGGTTATGGTGCTATCTAAATAAGCCTGTGCTCTTAAAAGACTGATTCATTATTTTCTATTTTATGCCTGCAATTATGTAGCCTATACATTTTTAATCTTCTAATATAAATGTATCTTTGTCATTTGGTAGCCAGTTGTGATCTTTTATTTCAAAAGCAGTAATTAGGAAAAGAGGGAATAATATATGACTTATTTGAAAGTTTTTTGCTATTAAATATCTTAGAATTAATTTAGGAGAATTTCAGTGATGTAAAGCTCCCATTCTATCCTTTAGAGGCACGAGAGATCCATCTTAAAATCATTCTTGCCTAGAAGAAAATGTTGCTCATTTTGGCCACTGGCAAAATGTAACTTAAGGTTGAAAATTACATATATGGTGCAAAGATGAAACTTAAACTCTACTGCAAATAACTGGAATAGGGGCCAATTTTCTTAAACTTTTTTGAAAAGGCCATCCTATGTTATGATACAAAGTACGAAAATACAAAGCCTTAATTTTATATGAAATTAACCTAAACCTTATATATAATTACACCTAGACTTTGCATAAAGACAGACACACAGGGGCTCAGTCTTGAACTTCTCTGACATGAAGGGAAGATAGTCCAATAAATTTGCCAATAAATTTGTTAATCTGCACACTGTGTGTTGTTCTACATTTTTTACCTGAAAAACATACGCCATGTCCTTTTTTCTCCCTGCATTAGGGGTTGATTTAATATTGCCTGGGATGCTTGAAGATGTCACTTGTATCACTAGTGATGGACTCAGATTTTTAATGCTCGATTTCAAACAATATACAAAACCAATCCTGATGTATACCATCTTCACTCAGTCAAGGCCAGGGACCCCAGCTTCCTCTCATTATGATTTTTTGTCAGAAAAAGGTACCTTCTAATTAGAAATGGACAGAGAAATTAGATTGGATTAATGTAACTTGATAAACAAGCACTAAATAAATTAATTCACATTTTGAGTATTTTCTTCACTTGACAAAGCTAATTGGAGACTGCGTGAATACAAGCAGAGACAAAGAATTACAAGAGACTGTTAATTGGCTATTTCTGGCTGGTAAAAAGCTATTCAAAATGCATTGGGAGGAAATCCAATTCCAGTATCCAATTCTTGTATCCAGTAACAAGTCATAGAATAAAGGATTTCTGACATGTTGATATGGTGGGATGGGAGGAATTGCTCTCAAGGGAATCCTAAAATTTGCAGAAGATTCTGATGTCAAAAGTGAAGAAGAAATCACATAAAGGCTGGTTAAAGACAGATAAGGATTAAAATCAGCTGTGAACACTCATTAATATAATTGCTGCTATTTTATGCCTTTTTAAAAGTGAAAGCTCATTTTAAGAGGAAATGGTTTGTTTTCTAACCACTAACTTAAGTCACTTTCCTCATTTGAAACATGTTATTAATCTTCACTGTATGCAAGTGATTTTAATGATGTCTCATAATGTCATATTGGAAACTACATGAAGATAACACCATTTTTTTCTTGCTGGTTGGTTTGTTCTGGGTTTGTTTGTTTTTTGGTTTTTTTGGAAAGCTTGCATGAAAGGGAACTGTCTAGGAGAAGATGTAAAGAGGCCAAGAGGAACGCTGCACAGAGCAGGAGGGAACTCAGACACTGTGGGTATGTCTCTACTGCTTGCATACTGTGCCCAGGAGAGCTGCCATAAAGTACACCTGTGTACTTGCTCTCACTCGATATGTCCAGTGCCCAAAGGTCAGGCGATATACCCCCTTAGCGTTGTGTTGAGCACATGTCCAGTACCACTTTTAGAGCCTGTCATGAGTGTGCTTATTGGCATGTGCTCACAAGTACTTGACACAGGCTTTATACCTGTTCCTAGTTTAGTTTGAAAATACAAATTCCTGTCTCAGACATCATTGTTTTTAGTAATGAGGCCTGCTACCATGGGTGTAGCAAGCTCCTTGGTTACCCGGGATAAAGTTGGAGGGGCGGAGGCTCTGGGTGGTGTCCAGGACCCAGGGGGGTGAAGGCAGGGGGCTCTTTGGTCCTGACAGCTGTATGACTCCAGCTACACAGAGAAGGGAAGGAGACCAGGTTGGAACCAGGGCAGCTCTAGGGTCCTGACAGCAATGAGCGAAGGTGTCCTCACTGCTGCCAGGTGAATCATAGAATCATAGAGAAGCAGGGCTGGAAGAGACCTCCTGAAGTCATCTAGTCCAATCCCCTGCCTGAGGCAGGATCATCCCTATCCAAACCATACTACACAATCCATAATCTAAACTCTACATAAGACTACCATCCACCCTGACACAACAGAGACCTAACATCCTAATCTGCCACAGATAAAGCAGGGGAACAATAGCAGCAAATGTCCTGATTCTATAAAATGTTGTCAATATATGCCCAAGAGATCTTGGGTAGGGGGCCATACCCCCACTACAGAGCAAGGCAACAATCCCTACAGTCCATACCAACCTGACCATGGGGTAAAATTCCTTCCTGACTGCCAATATGGTGATCAGTCTGAACCTGAACAGAGTAGCAAGACCCTCTAGTCAGAAACCTTGGGCTTTGGTCACAGCAGGAACATTGACACACCTCAGCTAAAGTCCCCAGCCTTGGCTGTAGCCAATACCCAATGCCTCTGGGAAGACTTAAAAACACCCAGACACATGTTGCAGAAAATGGAGGGGAGTGGGGGGAAGTGGAGGCAGGAGCAACCAACAAAGCCCAGAAGCATGGGAAATACCCATAGCAGAATGTAGGCACGGCTAAGCCTAGATCATCCTGGACCAGTGGCTGACCAACTTCTTAAACACTAGGGCTGTGTGAGGCTTCTGTCCCCGATTCAATTCGGCCTTCTTCAGTGGCCGAATCTCTGAATCTGAAACAAATCAGAGGATCATTTAATCTCTCCAGGCCAAAGACAGACCCCTGTGGGACTTGACTTGGAACTTCCTGCCATTCTGACAGACCCATTAATAATTACTTTTTGCTTGCAGTTATTAAGTCAGTTATTTATCCACCTTATAGCACTGTTGCCCAGCCCACATTTCTGCAACTTGTTTATGAGAAAGTCATGTGGGACCTTGTCAAAAGCATTGCTGAAGTCCAGAAACACTGTATCCACAGCATTCCCTTCATCTACTCATGTAGTTATTTTGTCAAAGAAAGATCAAGTTTGTTTGACACAATTTTGTTTTTCATAAATCCACACTGGCTGGTTGTGATAAACCTTTTCCTTTTCCAGATGCTTGCAAGTGGTCTTCCTTAGGATATACTCTGGTAACTTCCCAGGTACTGAGGTGAAGCTAACTCTTTAAGTAGTTAGAGCCCTCACCTGTTCCCTCAAAAGGTGCCACCAAATGCCATGCTAAGGGAAGAAATAAAACTCCTAATTTGGCCGCTGTGAGGGCACCCCCTTTCTTCACCTACAGCTTCTTTCCCCAACAGCACTTATCTGCCAAGTCCTAAGAGCCTCCTTGATGTCATTGAAATTCTCCACACAGTCCAAGCCTGTTGCTGCTGGACTGGCAGCAGAGATGCTTTCATTCCAGCACCCCCTTTTAATCAGTGCCTAGGGCATATGCCCCCCCCCACTCCCTTGCCTACCCCTAGTGAGACTATTACTTGCTACATACAGAGGCAAGTAGAAGTAGAAGCAACTATGTAACCTGGGGGCTATCACACATTCCAGCATGATGCTATTGATTTTGGCAAGTTCAGGAGCAATGCTAGAGAGAACTTTTCCCTAAAGCAAGGTAATATTGGCAAATACCTTACCCCTGCAAAATACAAAACTGTGTCAGAAACCGTTGTTAATAACGCTGTACTATTTAAAATCCATGTTTTGTCCAGGGATGACAAAGCACTTTACAAATATTAATGCACTCTCTCTCACAACATGTTTGGGACAGATTCCCTAAATTTCCAAGTAGCTAAAGAGAAGCACAGAGAGATCATAAATGAGCCCAAGATACTCAAGTAAAAAAACTTGACAAGAACTCACAATATGCAGATATGCAGAAACCTGCCCTACCCTACTCCATTCAGGGGGCAACACTGCATTCATTATAACGATGAAATAAAATGTACTTTAGCAATAAGAAAATTAATTTGCTTATTATATTTCTTCTTAGAACTAAGATATGCTTCTTCATTTTATAAAACCTTCCTGTGCTTCCCTAAAAGAGAAAAAATAGACTAGACCTGATCGCTTGGGTGAAGGCTGCTGAATTAATTGAATACAATAGCTATATCACTGCAATCACTGATGTCATAATTGCTGCAGGGAATACTTGGATACCTTGGGTTCAATTTCTTTTCCATTTGCTCTTACAGTAATGAAAATCAAGAGTCAGTACAATTATACTTTCACTGGTGGAATTACAATGGTATAAAACAAAGGTACTCAGGCTCCTTGGTACTCTGAACATGTTGGTTCTCATGAAAACACCCAAGCACAAGACTATTGTAATCCTTGCTTCACAGGATACAGTATTATGTACTTTACTGCAGTAATAAATATTTTAAAACAGTATTTCTGCAAATAGCATTACAATCTTTTTCTGGCTTAATTGAGAGAGTTCTGGTTTTGTTCCTAGTGCCCATTATCACTAAACAATACCCACAGGATGAAGTTTAATCTATTAAGTTTTCCCCAGTCAAAGAGTGCCTGTCTATATGGAAGTATTCTTCTTAGTGGTTGTTTCAAACAACAGTCACAAGCACAAAAAACAGCAGTCTGTTGATGCCCACTGCTTTGAGGACCCTGGCAAAACCTGTAACAGGCTTCTGGCATTTTAAGGGACTGGAAAATGGTAGCAGCAAAGGATAAATTCATACCAGTCCCATTTTATAAGGGAGTTATATCAAATGGTTCTACTGGGCCTTAGAACTATGGCTCAAAAAGCATATCCATGGTGTCTGAAGCAGTATAATTTGCTGTCTGAAATATTACACTTATCTTAGCAAACCACCATAGAACCCTACATTTAAAGAATAGTATCTTACCTTTCCAGGTTTTCTTTCATTCAAGATTTTTTTTTAAGTGTAAAATATTAAGCTTCACAACATGTCTTTGAGATTGATAAGGACTACAGATGGATACCTGTTGATAAAATGAGCTGCTTTCTAGGGTGAAAGGCAGAAACCATTCAATAATCTACAGCAGCACTACAGAACAGATTAGGACACAACTCAAAGACATCCAAAAACTCTTCAAAGTGTAAAGGGAGTTTAGGAAAGCAAAATCAAGTTAAGAGTCAGCCAGAACAATGGATTTAACACCTCCATTTCTTATGAAAATACAGTAGGATGGTTAATTATAAGAGGCCAGGACCAGAATTCTACTTCTCATTCTGAAAATTCTCAGTCTTACTTCCCACATTTGCTGCAGAACCGTCATGCTAGGGCACAGTTCAATACAGAATCAGAATTGTACAGTACACCCTCTAAATCAACCAAGAATATTTTTTATAATATTCTATGTTTTCCTTTAAGTACTGATCCAGCCTGACCCTACGCAGGTTGAGATACAACAGAATCACAGCTTGTGATGTGACTCAAGGCAGAAACAGATCTTTAACATTTCTTTGAAATTACAGAATATCTTAGAACTACAAGATGAAGTCAGAAATGGAACATGCTGGGGTACACTTTAGTAACATGGTTTAAAGTAACAGTTATTCTGTACTCTTTGTTATGATTATATGGTTCAACCAACAAACACCCAACTTCCAGAGTTCAAGTGCCATTGTACAGGGAACTGGAGAATCCTCATCTGAATACCGTGTTCAGTTCTGCTCATCCCATGTACAAGAAAAGAGTGTTTTAACCAGGAAAAGATGCAGAGAAGGGCAACTGAGATGATCAGCAGAACAGAAAGTCTATCCTATAGCATGAAACAAACAAACAAAAAAGTCTGGCCTGTTTAATCTAGCAATAGGAAAGCTAACCCCAGAGAGGCCATGACTGGTCTATATAAATACCTGAGTACATGTAAACACTAGGGAGGGGAAAGAGCTATTTAGGCTAACGGACAATAGCCACACAAGTACACAACCACAAAACAAACTGGCTGTGAACAAATTTAGGCTGAAAATTAGAGAAAAAATATTTTAGCAAGATAGAAATGAGGTTGTAGAACAGTCTTCCAATTGCAGTATCTGGGGGCAATGGCCTAGATAGATGGAGTTTAATAACATTTATTAACAGGATTACTGGACATGGTTGCTCACAACAGCAGGGTACTAAACGCAATGACCCAGGAGGGCCTTTTCTATCCTACATCCTATGTATCTAATAGTGCAGCTGATGAGCTATTGGATAAATAAAATAAAGATAGTTTCAGCACAGAGGAAAATGCATGAAACCCACTATCAATTCTCAGCGTCTTAGGTAGGTGGAATCTGGGAGTACTGCAGAGGCAACTTGTTCAGCATTTGGAGAGATACAGTGAAGGGGGAATAACTGCAAGTTCATGAAACTCAACAGAGGCCCCCTTAGAAGGGGTAAAGTAAATAATACGTAAAAGCAGCAAATAACAATACATAATGTTATTTGGCAGTAGATCTGAAAAATGCGTGCTCACCAACTTCTTTAGCCAAGAGACAGTAATGAAGCAAGGTGGACAGTGTACTGGGGGTGGGAGGGGACTCTTTAAATTTTCAATAAGAGACAAAGGAACTTCTGATGGGAATATGACTAAAATGCTTGTCCAGACCACAAAAAGCACAATGGAATAGGATGCATTTATTACTGCAGGGACACAGAAGAATTTTACTGTGATCCTTCTGCAGCTGCAGAATACTTTTTCATGAATGAATCTGCAAATTTTCTGAATATAAATTTAATCCTTTAATTTAAATGTGCTTCTGGTTCTGCAGATAAGGAACAAGAAAAAGGTTACACAGAAATTGAAGTCTATATTCAAATGGTATTTGTCAGGGAATTCATTGGGCTTTAAAGGAGGAGAGCCACGCGCATGATCAGAGGGCAAGAGAATATGCCTTATGAAGAGAGGTTGAGAGCCATGTACTCTTCAGTCTGGAAAAGCACAGGCTCAGGGAAGACCTGGTGACTGCCTATAAGTACACAAGGGACGTGCATCAAGATCTGGGAGAACATCTGTTCACCAGAGTGTCCCAAGGAAAAACAAGGACCAATGGTCATAAACTCCTACAAGACCATTTTAGGTTGGACATAAAAAAAATATTCTTTATTGTCCGAGTCCCCAAGACCTCGAATAGACTCCCTCCAGATGTGGTGCAGGCACCTACTCCAGCCTTATTCAAGAAACACTTGGATGCTTATCTTGCTGGGGTCCTTTGACCCCAGCTGACTTCTTGCCCCTGGGGTCGGGGGCTGGACTTGATAATCTTCGAGGTCTCTTCCAGCCCTAACATCTATGAAATCTATGAAAGCATAAAAAAAATTTCCTCCTGCCATTAAAGAAAAAAATCTCAGTATTTTGTAAAGTCTACAAGTCTCTGACAGCAGCAGGCAATCAAGGACTGTCTCTAGTCAAGATCAATTAAACACCTGGAGATGGACATTTTGGCCCTTCTGAGGAAGTGCAGGGACAGAAACCAGGTTAGTTATAGATAATCCCCATCTTGCACTTCATACAGGAGTCAAACAGTATCACAGTCCTTGGATGCGATTTCCCTTGGTGAAGTTTTGTGCCCCATGTTACGCAAAAGGTTGAATTAGATCAGTGACTCCCAACAGGGTACAACAGCATCCTGGTGTGCCATGAGCTCCTTAGAAGGGTACTGAGGCTCTTGGTCCGTGTGAGAAATGGTAAGTGCTGGCTCCTTTGCATGCCTGGCACCTTGCACCTGCCCCACCATCCTGGCAACACTTGTTACAGGAGAATGGGATGAGCAGAGGAAGGAGCTGAGCTCAAAAGCACAGCCCCTGACCCCTGGCGAGCACTATGCTGACTGAACCTGTACTCTGAGAATCAGTCTGCTGCAGTTAGGCAGGCAAACGTGGGACCCCAATTTTCAGCCTAGCTCAGTGGTTCCCAAACTCTGACAGATTGTGCACCACCAATTTAAAGTGATACAACCTTAAGTACCACCAACAAATTTTTGTCATATAAAGTAATTATAATAAATCTGCTAGTGTGTACCACTGACAGGTTGTCTGCATACCACTGATGGTACGTGTACCCCAAATTGGGAACAACTGGCCTAGCTTGTTCCAATGCTCCTGGAGTTAGTGGAAGGGGCAACAAGGAATGGTGGCTCTGGGCACCAGCATTCACAGAACAGCACAGCAGCAGGGGCAGTCCTCACTCACTCAGATAGAAACGGGGGCAGGGAGGGGAAAGACAGTGGAAAGAGCAGAGCATGGCAAAGTTCTGCCCTCACCACCTTCAGTGGACAGTAGCAGCCGCTATCACCCCCTTCTTCCTCCTGCAGAGACAGCTGCCTCCTTCAAGGGTCTAATGACCCACCCCCGGGACCCCCAGTCTCACCCAGCAAGCAGCCCCTGCCAGCACCGAATACAGTGCACCACCACCCACCGTGCTCTTAGAGGTGCCCTGCCCACTCTCCCATGCTGTGAGATTCTTTTAAGGGTGACACAGGGTGTGAGAAGGTAAGCACTATGGGAAATAAATTAGCCCACAAGCGAGCTGCCACTAAAATCCAAATGTTATGGAGGGGTACCTCAAGTCTAAAATAACTGAGAACTACTGGATCAGATGATCACAAGGTCCCTTCTTTAAATGCAGCCAGCTGAAGCTGAAGACTGCCCACACCAAGCATCCCTTGATGTTCTAATGTGTGCATGGGAAAGGATGGTCTTCAGCCCATAGGCCTCCTCAGCCTCAGAAAAGCAGCACCCTTTCATGTCATCCCCAGTATAGGATAGTACCTTGCATATTCAGTTCTTCTTTTAACTAGAAACCTACTCAGAGCAATCCTAGACGCAGCTTGATAGAAGTTCATGCCCACCCACCCCAACACAAAATATTTTGTATTCTACTAGTGTTTAGGCAGGACTAAAAATACTTAACTATTAATTGGTATTGCTCAGTTTCTGCAAGACAAGAGCCTCTTGAAGAGGGAATGCAATTAACCTCCATGGGGTCCATAAACTATATAAAGCTACCACAGCATTCTTTGAATTTATGTACATGTTGAAATGATTGAGTCAAAATAACAACAGACCTTGTGGAAAAGGTGACATTATTTATCATCTTTTCAAATTTAGCTCTCAGCTATCTAACATTTAAGTGATTGCTGTGTGATGACAGCCTGCTCAGGCAAAGAGAGTAAACATGGTGTACTTCATCTAATAACAATGGCCTATAAAGACACAGAATTAAATTAGCCCATTTGATAAAGATTACAACAGCAGGGAATTGCTTTCATGGCACTAAAAAGTTTATTTAGGGTGATTGCGTGCAATCGTGCAAGCATAAATTTTGTTTGTCTAAGATTTTGATGAAATGCCAAACTTCACAGTAAAAACAGTCATCTTCACATTAGAAATTCAGGTTTCTACGTGTATTCCACTTCTGCTCAGAAATAATCTGATTTTCTTTTGGGGGAATCAGTGCATTTTTTCCAAAACACACCATCATATATAACATGAAAGATGGGTAAAAGTATGCTGTATAGCTTTTCATTTCAATGTGAAGATTTGACATACTTCAGAAATGATCAGGCTGCATTTAAAAAATACAAATTTACACTTATACCACATGCACCTTTTTTCCTGAAAATTAGCCCTCCAAAACTGGGGTTCATGTCTTAAGCAAGAAAACTGATTTCTGTGCCAGAATGGAGGCATGGGGATGTTGGAAAGGCCACTGGGCACTAAGGTGAGCTCTGTGAGTCAGCATCACTCACCCACTTGTTTCAGCACCACAGCTAGATGGTTAACCCTGCTTTTGGCTGATATTGAGGGGTGAACTCCTCCACTGCTTCATGGCCAGCATTATACCAACCTGTGGAAGACGAGATTCTGAAAACAGCTTTTTTTCTTCATTCTGCCTTCCCAAAACAAGGTATGTGCCTTATTTGGATGGAAGGGGATTGCAAGTAAATATAGTATATGCTCCTTTCTGATGACAGTTAAGCCAATGAAACAAAAACAGAAATGGGGAAAGGAAAATTTAAAAAACCCCACATTGTGCCCCTTCAGCTCAGGGGCATACTAAATTTTGCTTTCCCCAGAAAACAAGAGAAAAAGGAAATGACAAGGGCTCAGCTGCTAGTACTATAATCTCTAGAAAAGCAGGTCATTAGACCAAGACCTTGATGGCAAGTAAACAGGTTTCATCCATCTTAGCTTGAGTGTGGCTTTACAGAGCATTGCACTGCCAGAGGTGTCAGTGACTTCTGGAGGTTTCTATAGATAACTTTGTAAACAGTGCTGAAATGTTAAAATTAAAGCCCTTGCCAAAGTCCCTATTATTTTTATCTTCATTCCTCAACACCTCTCCTGAGACCAATGTGGGGGGGAAGGCCTCTGATAATCCTCATTCTTTGCTCTTTGTCTGAAGTAGCTTTATACCTGGCAGCTTACAGTTTCCTCAGAACCCAGACATTTCCACTAACAATAGCAGGCTGAAAGACTACATATATTGAGTCGAAACCCTTTCCTAGCGTAGGAGTAAATTTAGTTGGGCTTCTGGCCTACTTGACTAGAAAAACAGACAGAGACCAGAAGGCTGATACTGCTTATTTCAGTTACATGTTTTGAGATAAGAAATCCTGCACAACCCTGTGCACAGATGTCCAATTAAGTAAACTTGTTTACTTTCTCCAAGGTAGTTTTTTTTTCTCTCTTTACCTGTCTTAAGTATAAAAATGCTTAAAACCTTAGAGAGGGAGAGGATTCCTTTGAAACAGACAAGTGGGTAATTCCCCTTGCTGTATGAAATCCTCCCTGTGATCACAGTATAGCCCTAAATAAAGAAAAGCTGGCTCTGCCAGTTATGATTCAACTACAACGCGAAGTTTGATTCCTTCCACACTAGGAAGAACCCTTCCAGCCTGAGTGTGCGTAGACAAGCTAAAAAAAGCCTTAGTTTGTAGCAATACACTAATACCTTCTAAAACAGCAGTTCCTAAAGGCACAGGGCCAAATATGCTGCAAAACAGACACAAGGAGGTATAAATTTCATTTCCTTTCATTTCTGTTGGGGCCTACACAAAAAATGAAGGAGAGCAGGGAATCCACAAGTGCAGGAAGGGAACTTTATTGCTCAAGTCTCCTCCACTTGTGGGGTTCCACCACCCGGTCCCCCACAGCGGGTCTTTCTTCTCCCTAAGAAGCACTCTTAGGCCAGTAGTTTCCAGTCCATTTTACTGTTTAAAGGGGCTGTTGTCTGACTATTGAAACAAACGCTCATATTAGAAGCTCTGTAAGATTTTCCTTTTTTTCTGTCTCCTTGACATTACCATCTGTTGGTAATTCATGAAGAAAAGTCAAGTTGGTTTCACCCGTTATCTGTTATCTTCTTTGCAAGAAAGAAACTGGCTGGTCCAATTTCAATGTTTGTTTTCTGTTTTTTCACAAGTTAGCACACGACTCCCATGCTCAGGTTTCCACGGGCCAGCCTTTCACTTCACTTAACTATAAAACTAAAGAAAAATTCCAAATAGTAATTCTCACAGTTGAATGTATAAACTAGTGACAGTTTTTGCCAGCAGACAGAGCTAAAAGTCCACAGTAGAGGACATAAAATAGAAATGCTGAGGAAACTGGAAGTAGGAAAAGGAAGAGAGAAAGTACTTTCTATCTACCGTAACACTTCTGATCAATAGCCACCCCCATGCAGCTCACTAGTCACTGCAGAGTTTGATCGCTTACTTCCACTGCAATTTTTACAAACTTACTTCCATTGAAGTTATGCAAACATTTTTCCAATGAGTTTTTCCTACCTGAATAAGCAGAGGAGGAGAAGGAGGATTTAAAATAAACAAAACAAAACAGTTCTCATCTGAAACTGGCATTAAGCAGTAATTAAAAATTAAATTATTGATGTCTGATATAGCATGTGAACTATTCACCTCCAAGATCTAAAACAGTATGCCTGAGCTTCTTAAGTTTAAGTAAAAGCAGCTCAAATTTTGCACACTGAAAAAAGTTGACCCTGAAACAAACTTAAATGAAACGTTCAGGAGTAGGCCTCATTTAACTAGACTGATTTAGGCAATAGTATATTTGCTGTGCATAGACCATCCCTGATTCTTTATTACCTTAAACCTAAGTATGCAAAATGGGGGTTACCCGTTTTATGCAGGTGACAAGCCAGTAATGCTCCAGACCCAGAATGTTAAGGGTGGAAGGATATTTGATTTCAACATAAAAATCCTCCTGTATTTGAGAATGATCTTGGGGTTAATAGTAAAACTTCACATCAGCACAGTTTTGTTATTGTTGACTATCATTGCTTTCTGGGAGTGTCCAATCAATCAATCATATAGCTTAATTAAGCTCCCATCATAAGAAGCCAATATGACAACTTGAGATTTCAATGAAAAGAATTTTCAACAAAAATAAATTCTCCTGACAAATCAATAAGGGTTGTCACTTCTCATACATTTCTCTACCTCAGTCTAATTACAATTCTGTTGCACAGTAGCAGGGGTAGGTCTACCATCATGACCTCAACTTGCTGTACTTAGACTTAGTGATGCTCTTTACTCCTTCCTATTCTGGCAGCCTTTTACTTATGCACCAAACTATTGCTTATCTAAAAGCAAAGCACAACTTTAAATGGATTGGAAAGATCTTTTTAGGCCTGGGTGAATTGGAACAGAAAAATATAGACACGCTATTTTAATTAATATAGTCTTAGATTTAGTATTGAATTCTCTTTAACCACAGATTTACAGAAGTTTAGGGCTGGAAGGGACCTCATGAAATCATTTGGTCCAGCCCCCCTGCACTGGGTAAGACTGCTTGGGGTCATATAACCCCAGATTCATTTCCCACTGAAGATTTTCTTTAATCTGATGAGATGCTTGAAAAATGCAATATTTCAGAATCATTTTTGCAGAAACAGAATTTTCAATATACATGTAAATGAGAGAGAGGAATCTTACTACCTCCTACACAGCTGGAACCCAAGTGTATTCTGTTTCAGCTACTGCCTGGCAATGATTTACATAAGATGGGACACTTATGCAGGACTGTGGCATCAGTGTTTCCAAAACACCTTGCCAAGGCAAGCTCTTTGGTTGTGTGATTATAGCTTATCATGGGAATAAGCAATTTCAGGGAACTTCACATTGTAGCTGGCTGATACTGCATCTACATTCTATTTATTTT
>NW_017728947.1:50661127-50667579 GCF_001723895.1 Crocodylus porosus | reverse complement strand
TGGGGTCGTTTGACCCCAGTATTCTTTCCTGCCATGGCAGGGGGTCAGACTAGATGATCTGCTCAGGTCCCTTCTGACCCTAGAAACTATGAAACACCATACTTCAACTATTTTTTGAAGATTGGAGGGAGTCTTTTATTTCAGATACCTATTTTTCTATCCCCAACAGACCTGATGTTTTTATACTGAAAAAAATAATTCTACAATTTCAGGGCTTTGCCATTGTTTTAGTTTTCTACTGCATTTTGTATCTTTAACTCATATTCATTTTTTGACTGCTCTCCTTCAAGCCTATAACCAGGAACTGTAGGTCATCTTTCACATGGCAAAAAAAAATCAATGATGTGGGGTCTAGAAATATTTAAGTGTGACTTGTTTTCTTCACATGCATGCACCCATTCACCATTCCTGGAACACAGTAGTCAAATAGCCTGCTCCTTTCATGAATCTCAGCCCAACTTCAGTACATTATTCTCAGAGACCAATTCTGTTTCAATTATCAACTAATCAGAGACTAACGCACAGAAATGCCCCTGTGGCTATCTGAAGCTCCTCTGCCCAGAACCTTGTATAGCAGAACAGCTCACAGCATGTCCTTCCAAAACTGGATGTTTGCTTCAAGCCAAGAAAAGAATTTGGAAGACAACATGGAATTACTACGTTACCTGGTTATGATTGCCCTGACAACATTAAAAGCCTCAGAATATGTTTAATGCTGGCAGACATCGGGAAACCTGCCTTCATCAGTGCAGTGATCACATTGTAAAAATGGAAAGAATGAAAGAGAGTCACGAGAATGAAAGGAATCAGATTAACAAGATGCCTTGCTTTTCTGAGATTTCATACCAAATCTCGCATGGCATACAAAACCAAAAAAACCACTACTCTTTATAAGGGGAAAAGGGCAAAGCAGGGAGGACAGCAAGTAATATACAACTTATCTGACTTCAGTGGACTGAGAATACAAACACCCATGGCACCATCAGCTTAAATAACTCCTAGGCCTATACTTATTTTCACAAGAAAAGAGAACAAAAACCGCATTTTCTAGTGTTCTCAATCTAGTATGATTCACAAGCTCTAAAATTCACTAAAAAGAAATTAAACATAGCAGAATACTTTGCATTTAAGGTGCTTTTTACCTGAACATCTTAAATAACTTAACCTTCCTTTTGCAGAACAAGTAGCATGATTTTCACTTTATAAATGGGAAGCTGTGACATGAAAGAGAAACTACTTATTCAGATCTCCAAGAGAGCCAAGACAGTGAACAATATAGCCTGCATCTTTTAACCTCAAGTCTCCATTTCTAAGCAATAGAAAAATAATGTAGAAGATGCAAGACATGTTTTCCATCTCCTATTAGATAACCATCTTTAAGGATACGGGCATGTAAACAAGCTACCACAGTCCAGACTTGGTATGAACATCAGCATATTGGCTGCTCCATGCTAACAGGCCATGTGCATGGTCTTACCCCATGGTAAATACAGAGTAGCTTACCTCACTTCCAATAATGGGTATGTTCCCTCTCGCTTCTGCTGGGGTATGAGCCTGCACATGGGCAGCTAAAAAATATTCAAGAGACAAGCTAAACTTTATCCCATAGACATGTATGGCTAAATTCATAAAAGCAGGTGAAGAAATAACTCAGAGGATGAAGCTGGATGCTTAGCTAACCCTTCAGTGATGGTTGATGGAGCACTCTGAAAGGACTTATTTACGGTGGAAGAAGAGCAAATGAACTTTGACTCATCATCATTTTCAACAAAGTATATGTTCTATTTTAAAACTTGGGGCTTGTTTGATACTAATGAGCCTTGTACAACCTGCATACATGTACATATGAATCACACTCATTTTATATCAGTGTAAATATGCACACAAAGTACAGGACAGTGGAGAATCAAGCTTTTCGTACAGGTTTTCCTCACTTTATGCGGGTCCTGTATGTGCAAATTCACTCTTATGTGATGACCCTTTTCATACCAAAAATTCGTTATATGCGAGGTAAACTCACTCTTATGTGATTGGTGCAGTGGAAGTCCGCAGTCAGTTGCTTTGTGCGGTGCATTGTGACATGCACCAAAATATAGTTTCCTGTGTGGATCTGTGCTCCTCACTCATCTGCAGTACATGTTTCTGTAGTTGCCATCCCCCTTATGGTAACATTCACCACCGCCCTGTGCTTGTGTGTACTGTCTGCTATTGCTGAGTACAAAAATTGTCTTGTAAAAGTGGTAGAAATGGGCCTGGGGGTCAGTACAGTTGAGGTCTTGGAACATATCCCTATTTGTTACATTGTAAAGTAGGTTCCCTTTATGTGAATTCGAGTTATGCGCCATTTTCCAGGAACGCAAGTACAGCCTAAAGCAAGGGAAACCTGTACCTAGAATGTAACAATGCAATCCACTCTCTTAGGCAAGGTACCGTTATATATAAAAGTCTATTTACACAAGAAGTCTGCCTATAAAAATTAAAAGAAACGTTTAGGACAAGGAACCTGCAGGAGTTCATCTCAGATTATTGATTAATAAAGATTTTATATATATCATGAAAACACACACTCTATTAAAAGTTAGGAAATGCTAGCATTAAGGTTACCCATGCATCTCCATGTATATATGTATTATAATCTGATGCCTTATTACATGATCCTAAGCTGCATTTTTGTGTGCGTGTTTGTGCTCCTCCCTGATTTAGCACACAGAGATTCATGGCTGACTGTTGCTGACAGGGTACTGATTTTGTTTATTCCATTAGAATCTCCATGTGAAGAAATATCATGTTTTCGTCATTTAATAAGCAACTGATTATTATTTTCTTTTATCTCCATTGACCAACATGCAATCTCAATCAGGGCAGATTGACTCTGCAATCAAGAAATATTTATGAAATCCACTGGTGAAGCATCTCATCTCCCTCTAGTGCTGATCCCCAAAGAGGACAGTGATTTGATTTGTTGATTCGGATCACTGTCTTGATTTGATTCAGCCAAATCTGAAGCTGAAGATTTGATGCTGATGTGAAGAATCAGTGATTCAGCCATAGATACAGCTTTATATGTTTTTTATACATATCTTGAGGTACCAGGCATGGTTCGTGAATGCTGCAATGGTGGGGCAGATGGAGCATCCCACGGGGCGGGGGGGGAAGGGGGCAGGATGTATGCTCAGCAGCGAACCTGGAAGTAGACCAGAAGTACTTCTGGTCCACTTTTGGGTCCACCACCAAGCATGCAGGGGACCCCCCTGGCTCGGTGATCAGCTGCGGGGGGACCCTGGGTGCCCCCCCAGACCCAGGAGGCACCAGTCACTGAATCGGGTCTGAATCCAAGTCTTTTCTGAATTGATTCAGAGAGCTTCAGATTGATTTGGACCTTTTTATTGGTCTCCTGATTCAATTTGGATTTGAAAATTCAGTCACCAAATGGGGTTGAATCTCCTCCAAATTGAATAAGCACCTGAAGCTTCACACACCCCTAAAAAATATATGTTGTGTTACATGTGATTATGTACCATACCATCTATGCCCCCCTTTTCAAAATCCTAGATCCACCCATGCTCCCATTCATATAAGAACTGAATTTGGGCCAGTGTCTATTGCTGAGAGAAAGTTAAACAGCAGAGAAATGAGTGCTAAAGGACACTTCAAAATCTGTAATAACATTTGAGATATCAACTCCCTCTAGACAAAACTCCATCTTTACAAAAGCCTAGCAGCTGAAATACCTATTGTTGGTTTGATTTTCTGATCATTGCTACTCCTACATGCTACCAGCAGCATCAGAATTTTACAACTGCCAAGCTGCTATTGCACATGTCCATCATGCAAATGTAATTCAGGGAACAGTGGCAGACACTGCTTGTGAGAATAGGAATGAACTATCTCCTATGATATTCCCACCCACTACTGCCAACTAGGGCAGCAAGACAGAAAAATAAAAACATACAGAAAAAGAAACCCACTCTAAGAATCTTTGGAAAGGGAAAGTTTGAAGTGGGCAACAGATGTGCCTTAAGTACACCAAAGGGTATTCCAGTGGGTTGCTAACCCTTACAATCATAGCATGTGGGATGAGAGCACAGTATACACTCCTGTGCTTTCTGAATGATCTCTTACTTATCTTCCCAGCCCTGCACAAAAGCATTCACCACAAGCACTGTAGCCTAGCCACTACTGCTTTAATAGAGAGTTCACAATAAAGCTGCCAGACTGCCAAAGAGTGGTTGTCAGTGGGTCCATCAAGTACCCCCTCTATCCTCATAATTCCCGCCTGCCACGACTTGGATCTTAAAGAAATGAAATAGGGAGGAAGTGGTTGTTACAGGAGGAAGTACCCATGGGAAGTACCATGCTGAAATAAACTTACTTTAATTCTTTTATTCAATGGTTCACTGTTGTTAACAGGAAGCTCCCCTTTGTGGGAGAGTGCAGTCCAAAGAGTTAATCTCGGGGTCTCCAGCCTCCTGGCCAGCCCCCATTCTAGTGTTACAGTCCATGGAAGCCATGCCGCCAGATCCTCGTCATCGGAGACTCCATCCTATGAGGACTGGAAAGTCCCATCTGTCGGCCTGACCCCATGGCATGACAGGTCTGCTTCATGCCTGAGGCTCGGGTTAAAGACATCACGGAGAGGATCCCGGCCTACATCCGACCTGCAGAACAGTACCCCATGGTTGTCATCCACGTGGGGGTGACTGACACTGCCATGACCACATTATGAAGGATTTCAAGGCTCTGGGGGACAAGCTTAAGGAGATGGGGGTGCAGGTGGTATTCTCCTCTCTTCTCCCGGTGAGTAGGTGGGGATGGCGAAACGAGGCCTGCATTGGCAAGGTCAACCGGGGCTTACGCATTTGGTGCCACCAGGCAGGCCTTGGGTTCTTTGATAATGACCCATGCTTTCGGGTGGGGGGCTTGCTGTGGTGGGATGGGCTTCACCTCTCTCCTAAAGGCAAGCGTGTCTTCTCTTCCAGGTTGGTTGATCTCATACAGCGAGCTTTAAACTAGCATCGCCGGGGGAGGGGGATGCAGGAAGACGAGGAGACACCACCTGAGCAAGACAGGTAACAAATGCAAGGAGTGCCCAGGTAAGAAACAGGGGTCCAAACAGTCCCCCAAATCGGGGGGTGGCACATGCAGCTAGGCAGGGCCTTAAATGCCTATATACCAATACTCATAGTATAGGGAATAAGCAGGAGGAACTTGCCCTCAGAATAGCCAGTTCAGACCCAGACATAATAGGGCTTACAGAAACTTGGTGGGATTCATCCCACAACTGGGCAGTTAGCATTAGGGGCTATAGGCTTTACAGGCAGGATAGAGAAGGAAGGAAAGGTGGGGGTGTGATGCTCTATGTCAAGGAGCAATACACATCCTCTACCAGCAAAATGGAGTCAGAGAGGCAAGCGGAAGTGCTCTGGGTCAAGATACAAGGGGGCCGTGGGGAGAGGGATCTAACGGTGAGGGTCTACTACAGATCCCCCAACCAAGGGGAGGAGCTGGACTGGGAATTTTTGGGCCAGCTACATAAGGGAAGGGATGTAGTTATCATGGGTGATATAAATTACCCGGACATCTGCTGGGAGGAACAGTCAGCCAGGTCAAACCGTTCCAGGAGGTTCCTGGCTGAGATACAGGACCCTCACTTAATTCAGGAGGTGCACAGTCCCACCAGAGGAAATTCCCTGTTGGACCTGGTCCTGGCCATAGGCAATGCCCTGGTAAGGGGCCTCCAGGTCTTTGACCACCTGGGGGATAGCGATCATTGCTTGCTGGAATTCACCATCTAGCACAGGGTGTCAAGGGCCAGCAGCAAGGCAGTAGCCCTAGACTTCAAGAGGGCCAACTTCAACGAGTTGAGATTAGTGGGAGAGGCGCTGGGATTCTCAAGGGCAGGGGAACTCAGTGCCCAAGATGAGTGGTTGTTCCTTAAGGACATAATTCTCAGGGCCCAAGGGGTGACCATCCCAACAAAAGGCAAGGGGGGCAACAGTGCCTGAAAGGCCCCCTGGCTCACCAAGGGTGTATGGGAATGCCTGATTGCCAAAAAGGCAGCGTACACCCGGTGGAAGGGGGTGCTATCTCCAAAGAGGCGTATACCTCCTCTGCTTGGGCCTGTAGGGGGGCTGTCAGGAAAGCTAAGGTGGACATAGAGCTAGGACTTGCATCCAAAATCAAGGATAACAAAAAGTCTTTTTTTAAATATATAGGGAGGATGAAGAAAGCACCAGGAAATGTGGGGCCCTTGCAAGATCCTCTGGGCAATCTGGTGATTGCGCCAGAGGAGAAAGCAAACCTCTTTAACCAATTCTTCACCTCTGTTTTCTTGGGCAGGGACTGGGACTTCCCCACCATGATGCAAGACGGACTGGAGGGGAATGCCTCCAGACCTCAGGTTGGGGAAGACTGGGTTAGAGAGCTTCTGGAGGGGCTTGGTGTGTTCAAAT
>NW_017728947.1:50659476-50660845 GCF_001723895.1 Crocodylus porosus | reverse complement strand
ACCAGAAGGGTTTGGGAGAGACCTTGTTTCCCCTAGCTCTCCCTGGCATAACAAGGAGTAACAGCCATAAGTTGTTGGAGAGTAGGTTTAGATTAGACATCCGTAAGAACTACTTCACAGTTAGGGCAGCTAGGATCTGGAACCAACTTCCAAGGGAAGTGGTTCTGGCTCCTACCCTGAGGGTCTTTAAGAGGAGGCTTGATGCCTACCTAGCTGGGATCATTTGAGCCCAGTCTTTTCTCCCGCCCAGGCGGGGGGTCGGACTTGAAGATCTACAAGGCCCTTCAGACCCTACTTCTATGATTCTATGATCTAATTACTCTATTAACCGTTTGTTACGGCCGCGGTTAGTCCTATCATTGCTGCTAATGAGTCAATTAGCGGCTTGTTACAGCTGCCACCTGCGGCTTTCTCTGATAGAGCCGGCGTGCAGGCTGTGTGGCTCTACCCTGACTTCTTGATCCTCTACATCCCACTCTCCTTGGGAGGGGCAGGGTCCTAGAGTCACCTGGACTCTTCAGGGGTCTGGGTAGGAGTCATCCCCCTCTCGCCACCGCTGACTCACCGTAGTCTCCCCGATGTTTGATGTCAGCCTCTGCTTCAGCCCACGGCGAGGCTCTGCTTCTCCCTGCACTCACCACCATTCCTGTTGAGTCAAGGTCAGCCAGTGTCTGGGCTCTGGGATCCCTTTGCTCCCTCTGATCTTGAGTCAGCTCCCACTTCCCTGATCCTTCTCTCTGGAGGCTCTCTGTCTTGCAGCGCCTCCCTGTGCTCTCCACTGTGGTGCCCAAAGACGTCCCTCCTCCTCTTTCTCTTTGCCTTATCCCCCAGAATCTAGTCGCCATTGGCTCCTTAAGGGCCGGGGCCTGCCCTCCTCACAGGGTAATTATTTCTGGCTGCCCCCATTCCCTTAGCAACAGGGTCTCAATGGAGACCCTATTACAGTGGTGATACCATCCAGTGCTTCTGTTTCCTTGTGATTCCTGCTAGTAAACTGGAAAAGAGAAAGCAGTGGAAGATGTGGGGAATGTGTTTGTCCCAGAGCTCTGATCCAGCTCCTCCACAAACCTACTCAAACCCAGGTAACTGATGACTGGAGACATTCAGCTCTGTGCCATGTGAACACCCTACTAATTTATGGTGAGGATTGAGTAGAACATTGCCAAACTTTGAAGTCTAAAGTCAGGCAGCCAAATCCATTCCTGAACACAGCTAAATAAGTGGGTGAGTTTTCAGAGGAGTCTCAAATCAATAGAAACCATGGATGTCCAAAATATCTGATGAATGGGGCCACTTATGTATATGGTTAATTTTGGCACCTACAGTTGAAAATTACAGGCTTTGACTCAGACCCTATTCCACACACCAT
>NW_017728947.1:50628630-50658286 GCF_001723895.1 Crocodylus porosus | reverse complement strand
CTGCCACGAACCCATGCTGGTTTCCCCTCAGCATAACTTGCCCTGCCGGGCTCTCACAAATGTGAGCCTTGATAATTTTTTCAAAGACTTTGCCAAGAATGGAGATGAGACTAACTGGCCTATAGTTGCCCGGGTCCTCCTTCCTCCCCTTCTTGAAAATGGGAACCACATTGGCCCTTTTCCAGTCCTATGCATTTTTCTCTAAGCAGTGTAGTCTAGATCTGTAGTGAACAGGATACACATTCACCTTATCTTATTCACCTAATCTTAGACTGGGTTCCACCATTTTTAAACCAGCCTGTATATGTTGAACTTCTGTTCAATTACAGGTATAGACCAGTTTCTGGTCACCTATACCAGTAAGGCTATGGACAGAAATTACACATAAACATTAAGTGACCAGAAACTGGTTCAGATCTGTAACATAACAGAAGTTCAGTGCATGTAATCCGCTTTCAAACTGGCCAAAACCAGTTTAAAATAAATTTGGATGGATCCATAGTACCAGACTTAACTGATTTAGGTTAAATCAATTTATTGAACTTCTGTCCCAGATCCTCTCCAGATTCAAGTTAGCTCACAGTCCCCCAGCATCCCAGGATGATTTGCATCCCAAAACCCTCCCTCATATACTGGACAGGATAGCCTTGACCCAAGCTGTCTGCTCCAGCAGAGCAGGGAAGTATGTTAACCCCCCCCCCCCACCCACCAACTTCTGGCCTGAGCCACTGCAGGCATGTGGCTGTATTTCTGGAAGCAAAAGTGTCTGTTCACTTGCTTACTGGTTCAATCCACAGACCTTAGACTAACCTGTGAAGACTGAATCAATTCAGCCTCAAGCTTTTTGACTATCTGTACTTAGCCTACATGTTTGTGCAGAACAGTTTTCATTTGGGTTTGTATTTGTTAATAAAAAGCCATCGACCTAAATTCTGTGCTGGTAGAGCCTCACAAGGTGGGTGGGTTAGCCTTGGCCCAAGCTGTCTGCTCCAGCTGAGCAGGGAGGCATGCTCTAGTGCCCCCAGCTTCTGGCCTGGGTCACTGCAGGAATTTGCCTGCACCTCCGGAATCAAAAGGGAATGTCTTTTCACTTACTTATTGATTCAATCAAACCTGCGAAGATTGAATTGATTCAGCCTCAGGGGTATTGACAGTCTGTACTTAGCCTAAAAGTATAATGTCTGTACCTGGCCATAGAGAGAAAGCACAATAATCTCTATTTTAGAGACAAAGCAACCAGCCAAAAATCATGAGTCATCCCCTCCATGAAATAAGTGATGCTCTGAGCAATGGCTTTGCAGCATTGTACAGACATCCAGTTCACCAGCTCTCCTTGCTTCCAGACATAAAAGCCTACTTCCATAAACAAGGATGTTTTTCTCAACTACTACGTCAAATGTAAATGAACTCAAGGCAGTCATGAAAAGGGGGTACTTGCACTGATAAAAATAAAATGTTTCCTAGGATTTTAGGTAGTCACCCTGAGGAATCTGCTGTCACAGGAAATCATTCAGGCAACCAGATTTGGGGGTATTAAAAAGTTTTGTACATTTATGTGAACAAGAGTAACATTTGCATCTTAACTACAGTGGGTTCCCTTATAAAGAACCACCTTTCCAGCCAGTGGAACTTTTTAATTATGCCCACTGCAGCTAAATCTAAAAGTTACAAAGCTGCCTGGAAAGCTGAAGCTGCCACCATGGCAAAGGAGTTCAGCCTGCCCACACAAAACAGCATGGCACAATTATTTGAGTGTGTTAGGAGGCTTGTTCACTCTGAGGCATCGAGCATTAGACAACAGTAGAAGCAAAATGGGGAGCAAAAACCTTAGCCATCCAAAATGCCTGTTCCGCTCTGATGTTTCCAGTACTTTTTTTCTCTTTCAAAACCTAACCTGTTAGGACTATCCTGACGGCTCTAGCTAGTGATGTACTTTCACATTTGCATTCTGCATCCGTGTAGGGAGATGTAAAGACTAGCTATTAGGAGTAGGAGTTTTGCCTTTAATCAGAGACACAAAATGCATGCGGGAGTGTGCAAAATGCATGCGTGAGCATGCACAAGTACAAAAGAACATATGTGACTGTATGCAAGTAGAAACAAGTAAGGCAAGGTTAAGAACACAAAATCAAGCCAAATGGTCTTAATACCATTTCTCATCATCTACCCTGCCACCACTCATTAGGGAGCAACTTGAGAACTGAATCTGCTGGACCCCAGGTACTGTGGACCAGGGCTCAGCTGGGAGAACTGATGAAAGAGCATCCTCTGACGTCAGGTTGAAATTTAGCTCAACTACAAAGCAGTGCTGAATTTTTCAAAAAATGGTTGATACACACAAGTGGGTTTTAGCAAGTTTCTCTAGAACCATACAGGTGCTTAGTTGAGTGCTGCATCTCTGATTTGTCCTGTTTGGCAGTCAGCCATGAAACTGTGATTTCCTCCTATTCAAATCATACTCCTCACTGGACAAAATATTTCTGGGTCACTAGTACAATGATAGTGCAATGTTATAGGGGGTCTTGCAAAGCTACACTTTTACTGTAACTGAAGACAGGATTAGATATTCTGTGACTTACTTGGCAGTAACACTTCAGATATATGCATGAATCTGGGACAGATTCTTGTGTAGATGTGCTCTATAGTAACTATCCCATAAAAGTTACCTATTACCTATTTTTACAGAGGTAACTTTATCCTGGATTCAAATGATTTACTATGTAGTAATGTAGTGTGTGGTCTATCTGCTGTACTTTGACTATGCAGTAAAGTTAATTTACTACAGAGTGAATGTGCTGCATGTCCATATCTTGAAAATAGTCTTTTGAAATAAGACCTTTCAGCAATGGTACAAATATAAATCTCATGGACCTGGGAGCAGATTCCTCTAAACAGAAGTTATAGTTATAGTACTCTATTCAAGATGCTAACACTCCATCTAAGAGGAAACAAAGGATGCTGGGAAAACTCTACAGAAGCAGGAATCATTCTACCTCCACTTCTGTCACTATTTCCAAATACTGGTTCAAAGAAGTCACAACTTCTCCTTTTAGTGTAAGAGATTTAAGTTGAGTGCACAGTTATGTACAAGTTACCCATTCTGGGACAAACATAAGGAGAGCATTTCAATAAATACTAGACAGCCTTTAAAAAGGGACAATTCAGTCATTTTTATCAAATAAATAAAAATAAGTTCAAGATATTACATAACTCCTAAAGTCCTTCTCCTGTGTTCCTTGTTCCAGCAGAGGGAAAAGAAAATCCTCTTTTAAAACGTGAGGTTTTTTCCTTGTTTCCCTGTGAAAGCCTGAGACAAAAGGCAGGGGAGACCAGTTAAAATGCACTACTGAAGCAGAGAAAACCAGCTATAAAAAAAGTAAGCAAAATTAGAAAAAAAAATTAAGAATTTTCTCTCTCTTCTTGCCAAAGTAGTGATCTTAGAGATTTATTATAATTAAAGTAATTAAACATTTAGCTTGATTTGCTTTTTTGTCCTCTATTTTCCTTTTTTAATTTAACCTTGAAAGTCCCTCAGGTATAAACTTAGGCTGCAGCTAATTTTGAGCCCCTCTTTGCATTCATCAAATTGTGTCTGTTTCTTTTTAGTAGGAAACATCTACTCTGTTGTTAATAAACTAGAATTCAATCACTTCTGGTCTGCCTTTCGCAACAATGACCTGGAAGGATGTCGGCAGTGGAGTTCCCCAAGGTTCAGTCCTTGGACCCGTGCTGCTCAATATCTTTAACAGTGACTTGGATGAGGGCATGGAAAGCACTCTGTCCAAATTCACGGATGACACCAAATTATGGGGTAAAGTAAACACACTAGTGGGCAGGGAATGAATCCAGGCAGATCTGGACAGGGTGGAGAAGTGGACAGAACAGAATAAGATGCAGTTCAACAAGGACAAATGCAAAGTGCTGCACTTAGGGAGAAGGAATCACCAACACGTTTACAGGCTGGGGGATGACCCTCTCAGCAGCACTGTAGCAGAAAGGGATCTCGGAGTCATAGTTTACTCCAAGATGAACATGAGATGTTGATGTGATGAAGTGATTAGTAAAGCTAATGGCACTTTATCATGCATTTGCAGGTGCATCACAAACAGGTCCAGGGAAGTGATACTTCCCCTTTATGCAGCACTGGTGAGGCTGCAGCTGGAGTTTTGGATGCTGTACTTCAAGAGGAATGTGGATAATCTTGAGGGAGTCCAGTGGAGGGCTGCTTGTATGGTTAAGGGCCTGCAGGTAAGGCCCTACAAGGAGAGATTGAGGGACCTGAATCTCTTCAGCCTCCGCAAGAGAAGACCGAGAGGTGATCTTGTGGCCACCTACAAATTCATTGTGGGGGACAGCAAGGGATAGGAGATGCTCTGTTTACGAGGACACCCCTTGGAGTAACTAGAAATAATGGCCACAAACTGATGGAGAGCAGATTCAGGTTAAACATCAAGAAGAACTTATTTACGGTAAGGGTTGCCAGAATCTGGAATGGGCTTCCAAGGGAGGTGGTGCTCTCCTCTACCTTGGGGGTCTTTAAGAGGAGACTGGACAAGCACCTGGTTGGGGCATCTGACCCCCTCACTCTTTCCTGCCTGGGGTGGACTCAATGATCTGCTGAGGTCCCTTCTAACCCTTAATATCTATGAATCTATGAACTGCTGAATGCTGCTGAAGCCATGGTTGCACAGTTTGGATCCAAAGGCTCCATTGGCTGGTCCATTGTCTATAAATTGCCAACCCCTGCCCTAGATGGCAGATAAACAGCTAGACTGAAGAAGTCAAATGAGAGAACAGAGCATGGTGCTTTAGTCAAATGAGAGAACACAGCATGCTGCCAGTAGCACTATGATATGCTACATTTAACAGTTAAAAAAACAATTATTCAACTAAGATGGTGGCATCGTCTTTTGTCTGATACTGCTCAGGGAAAAAAAAGAGGGGCACTGAATGGTGATTCTTAGCAGTAATGCAGAGAATAGAGGAGGTAGTTGGGCTACTGGCATGTACTTATGGCATTCAGTATGCAAATAGAAATTAAAGGCAGAAACTCCACAGCCTCTCTCTACGTTCACACACTGTTAAAAGTAAGAAAGCAAGTGAATATGAGTGTATGTTACACTGCTCACAAGTAACTAGTCTTAACAGTCATACCACTGTGTCTCTGTCTTTGCTGGAGGCATTGTCTCCAAGAAAAAACAAAAACATTTATAACAATGGTGAACCACTATGCCATTCAGATGGAATACTGATTCCCTCTTAAAGGGACTTCTTTTTTTCCTGAGAGACTCATGATGAAATCCTCTACAAGGGATAAATGTAAATCTGGTTTTACAGGATGCTATCTACTGAAGCATGAGGAAACAGCATGCAACCAACATTAGTTACTTTTTGAAAATATAGCTGTCTTCCACTGAATACACTTTGGAATTGCATAGATAACAAAGATTAGCATACTGCTACTACTCAGCCGCAGGAATGTTTATCCTGGTAAGCAAAAGAAAACATGGATAAAACAGTACCTTACAGTTTCCTAGAAATCATAAAATTTCTAAAGATAGGAACTGAAATCCCAGACCCACTGAACTTGATCGCAAAACTCAATTTTCTGGCAAGGGATTCATGTGGACTATTTATTGATGTTTATATCTATATAGTATGGAATATGGAAGTGCTACCCCTCAGTTTTATTTATTTTCATTACTTAAACAAATACAAAGAGAATAACATGCAATTTGCTTTCATATCACCAAAAGGTATAACAACACAGAAAGTCCTGTACAATACAATAATATTAATTGCACCAATGCTTCCAGGAGGGCCAAGTTAGGTCCAGAGAAACAGAATGCAACTGCTGCAGTGAATATATCCAGACCACTTCTGAGTTCCTCCAGCTTCAATAACAATTATTTAAACACTGTATAGCTAAGTAAAATCAAAAGTTGGCAAAGTACCATTATAGCTAAGTACCACTGAAGTCAAGGTCATGAGAGATATTCTCTACTATGCTCTTTATTCTAAGCTTGCATATTGCGTATTTGCTGTAGTCAGTCCCTTAACAATACTTTAATATCAGCTATTGGTTAAATTTCCTTTGTAGACAGGAAAGAGGTATATACTCATGTTCTGCAAAATTGAATTGAATTTATTTTCTGACTCCATGCCAGAGAGATTAAAAAACAGATATGTATTTCTCTTTGTTTTAAATAGCAAGATCTGTGCTTCAGAGTAGTTATCATGTGCAAAGTAAAGCATTATTATATGCATAAATGAAATACAGTTCAATGTTAGACTGCATATCACAGTGCTACGTGGCAACTTTCTCATTCCCACAGCTCTGTAGACAGGCTCCCACTTAATTTATTGCAACTTTCTCCAGAATGCTTGGTTGGAAATAAAACAGTTCAGAAGCTAAAACGATACCTGTTTTTATGGGATTAAAATGTATGTCTTTCACCAATTACCTCTTTTAACAGCTTCCAAATGGGGGGGATCTGTTGAGTTTAGAAAGCAACATAAGGATACACTAGCAGCCTGATTCAATCAACAGAAAAAGTTAACAAGAGTTTTGGTATTGTTTTTAGCAAAAACAGGAGTAGGGGCTGTGCCTCCATGAAACCCTTTGTAGTGGACAGAAAAACTGCAGCCAATCAACAGACAAAGCCAACGTGCAAAAAAACCTCATTGCCCTTGTGCCAAACCCTGAAGCATATAAACATTTTACTCAGTCCTCAATAGGAATTTCCCCTGAGTAAGGAATATATGAAAACAGAGTAAAGACTTTAGCATCCAATGGCATAATTACCACTCCAGCTTGCTTGCCTGCTTGCTTTGTTCTTAAATGATGCAGTACAACTGCACCAACTGCTTACCTTTTTCCTTCAACTTTACATTTACCAGAATCTCTCTAGAAATCATGGTGAACTCAGAGAAGGAAGCACGTTACTTACTTACTTGTGCTTCCCAAACTACAGAGAAATTATTTCTCAAACCCCTCCCCCCCGACTTCAAGTTTCATAAATAATTATGCTGTTTTTTTGTCTGTTACATAAGAGGACATGGAGCACAGAGACTAACTACATGAGCTGCGTGGATGCTCTCGTGGCTGTGAACACCATTCATAAACATTTTCATTTTATGTGTACATATACCCCACTACTTTGTTTTAGGTGATTCCTAAAGCTTAAAATGTAGTTAGGGCCACTAGAGAGCTCACTGTTAAAAAAGTTATTCCTAAATTCCTACCTACCACAACCAGCTGCAAACTGAGCCCAACACCCTGTTACTCTTGCAGTGTAGTCTGTGCTTGTGTAAGAGAAAAAGTACAAGGTAAGTTATTGTCCTCTAATGTTTGCCTGGAAGAGAGGGTAACAGACTTGTCACTACTGGTACCAGGTAAATGATGCAATCTTTAGATGCAGTAGAAGTGGTAGAAATCGATGTTTAGGGAGCAGGAGGGGATGCAGAGGAGTGCAGTGGTGTGATCACAGTCCCTTCCACTGACACCTCCACTGTTGTTCTTGGCCAAGCCTGGCAACCCACACAGCCGCTCCCCACAGTTGGACCCCCAGATCAGCAATGGGCACAGGTGTGGGGACCCACCTGCCACCACCACTGTGGCCAGCTGACCCAGGCAGGGAGGCAGCCCCAGAGCTGCTCCTACCTACCTCAGCTGCAGGAAGAGGAAGAAGCACTGGGTCTGTCTGGGGACAGTGCCAGCACTGGGTGAGTTTCCACTTTCTGCAACTGCTCCCTGACATTCCCTTCCATGTCTCCCACTGGCCAGGAACAGGCAGTGAAAGAAAACACCCTCTCCCCTTCATCCCCCCACCATTGCTGCTGTCCCTGGCTGACACAGGCACATAAGGAGACCCAAAGCCTCTCTAGCTGCAGGCAACAGGGACTAGCCGCACACAGGGTGTCAGGCTTGGCCAGGAACAGTGGCAGTAGCATGCAGGCTAGCAGAAGTAGCATGCAGGTTCCTCCTTCCAATGACCGGTCCCCAGGACAGTGTTGGATCCCATTGGAGAGAGAAGGGCAGGCAGGGAGCACACGCTGAAAGGAGGAACCTGCATGCCTACCAACCTGGAGGAGGCCAAGAGCAATTTCTCCACCTCCCGTCAGCTGTGGACAGCAGAAGCAACCTGCAAGTGTCTCTCTTCCTATGCCTGCTCCCTGCCCAGCTCCCTGGTGTCCTCCCACCAACCAGAGTCTCCAGCCTCATCTCAGTCTGAGAGGCAATACACCATGCACTACTTCAGCAAACCCTAGATCCACCTATTTTAGGAAGATGAAGGACCCGTGTTCTACCCCCCACTCTTCAGGTGAGTGTGAAAGATAACTTGCAATTGTACCTAATGATTACAGCACAGTAAATGATATGCTAGAATATGGCACCAGCAAAGTACCAATACATACTACATACTGGTTATATAACTTTTAGAAAGCTTTATGAAAGCTTCATTCTGGAAGAAAGTGCAATTGCACTTATTCTACTGAATTTGTTCCCAAAACATGGTCTGTTCCTGACAGGATTCTGAAGACTCTAATATAGCATAAATAACAAACTTCTTGTTGTTGCCTAGTCCTATTGCTTTTGCTCCCCCTTTGTTTCCAGCTGTTACTTTGCATTAATGACAGGTAAGGATACACAGAGTACTTTCTTGGTAGGATCCATCCACTACAGCAGCTGTAGTTTGTTCTGGAAAATTAAGTGATCTTTGTGTTCCTAAATGCATGGGAAAGTGGATCCACATGATCATCCATGAGAAGGGTGATGACTATAGGAAAAATTCTATATTAAGATATAGTCCCCATACTGAAGAAAATATGATAGCTGCCCATAAAGACAGAGGTTATCACTTAACCCATGCATTACCTAAGCAGTGAGGGGGGGGGGGTTTGGGTCTGAAATGCAACATGAATGCATATCATTTTGTATTATGAGATTCAAAACAAAACTGTAACAGCCAAAATTTCTGCCTATCCTTTTCCATGTTCTTTGCATGGAGCCAGTCCAGTGGTCACATCACTCACAAACCAGTGAGCCCCCTTCTATTTATGAATACTTCAGGGCAACCACAAAATCTTCTGTAAATTTCCAGTGTTTGCTAATGTTAAGTTATGCACCATATCCCCCATCCCTTCACTGTGAAATGAAGAGAGGAGCACATCACACTGCCAAGAAACAGCTGGTAAAGCACTTTAAGGAGATCTTTCGTTCATGTGAAAGGGCAACTAGAAAACAGATGGTACAAATATATCCATGCAATGGGGCACAGATCTGGCACCAACAAAGCATAATAGGGATAATATTAAAAATATCATTGGAAAAGTCTTATATAATTGTGCAAAAAAATGTATATGGAAGTTTCGCAAAGCATGGTCCTTTTCCTGAGCTGCTAACAACCTAAGAGAAACAAAAGATGACAAAGGATAAAAAATTAAAATTAAAGAGGAAAGGAACAAAGGAAGAAGTGTTCCTGGAAGAAATAGGGTTTGAGGAGAAATCTGGAAGAGAGATTACTTCACAATAAAGCACTAGGTGCATAACAACTGGTGCAAGTTGCACTAGCTTAGTTTAAGTTAGTTGGAAATATGAATGTTTACATCTGCTGAGGATCTGCTTCTAGAAAACAGTACAAGACAATTTGCAAAAGAATGAACAGGAGAAGGAAAATAGGGAGAATACAGGCAAAAGCAAGAGATGGGAACAGGAATGTAGGAGGATATAGAATTGTAGAAAAATTTGAAGGGGAGATGTGGAGCCTGATTTCATGTGGTGCAATCCAAGAAGCCAGAGAAGGGATTTATATGGGGGGGAAGGCGGAGGAAGAAGGGAATGAGCAGAATGGTGGGACAAAATACATTTAACAACAGTGTTTTAGAAAGACTGACCTTGATTAAAATCTTCATCTGTGATTAAATACATTCGATCTGTCTGAGCCTATACACTTATGACACCCTTCTTACAGAGAAACAGATTATCTATTTTAAGTATATTTTTTTAAAGATTATAGCCTGCATGCAGCCATCTGTTAGCAGGCTTCAGCTCTCCTCTTCCCACCCAACAGCACCAGTACCTACTGCCACCCACCCAAAGAGAAGAGAATCAAAAGCCTCTCAGGGCTTATGCTGCTACTTCTAGAAATAAGAGAATTAATTACAAGAGAAGCTTGCTGAAATGTGCATTTAGAAAGTGGAAATCATTATATTCAGCATGTTCATCTAAGTTTCTCTTACAGCTTAATATGTTACCACCACAGAAACAAAATGAAGCAAGCACTTTAGCATGTTTGCCTTTAAGTAGACTAGTGTAATTCCTCTGAAGTTCCAGGGATTATTGAAATGTTTCAAGTCAAGGCATTTGTCTAAGTGCTTTCAGGAGCAGGGCTGAAATGCAGAAAATGTTGACAGACTATAACCCAGGTATCACAAGCTGGAACAACATAGTAAGAAACAGAGTTGGAAAAACTTTAACAGAACCATTCTCTACCGAGAATGCAGTTCTGAAGTCAAGATGCCTTTCAAAAGTTTGTCAAGTGTGTCAATTTGTTCATTTCATTCTGGAGAAAGAGAGATCCATCAATAAAGACTTTTAACATTTCAACATTATATTATATAATGTCAGATTGGAAATAAAAAGGTGAAACCAAAAAGAAATCTTTTAACTTTGTCAAAAGTACACATTTTAATCAACCTAAACCAACTTTTTTCGGAATTTTCTTTCATGGCAGATTTTTTTATTTAATTCCTAATTAGAACAAAGATATGTAAAAATATCAAAGTCCATTGCAAAATATTATTTTCTTCCTTTCTACAGCTCTAATATCAACCTGAGAACAGCAGAAAATTCTAAAGAATATCAAAATACAGCATTTCATAAAAATTCACCTTAACTGCTAAAACCTCATCTGAATGTTGGGATGTTACATATCATCATCTAAAAGAATAAAAAGAGATATATTCAAGTCCTAATCAAAATAATTATTCCTAAACAAAATGAAAACAACAGTAAGCCACCTTAGCTCTTAAGATGAAAGTCTGATTCATGAAATCTAGCCAATGCATCTTTAAAATATTTCTAATTTCTACAACTACACAAAACAGAACAGAGCCCAAATGTGAAAGATATGGAGATAAACTGTCAAGACATCCAAACTTATCCTAACTATTATGTAAGTTTTTATTACCTGGTGTCACACCATTCATCCGATCTTTATCCAACCTTAACTTGGTCTCCTAAAATTCGGGGGTGCATAGCAAGTCAACAAAGGAGAGAAAATGAAGAACAGGTAGGTCGGAGATATAAATCACCCCCAAATAAAAAACAACATGTTTGGCCAAGATAGGTCCAAGTGCTAGGTCTAATCAGGCCATAATAGGAACTACCTTAAACCTTGAATATGGAAAAAAGTGGGACTTTTTAAATTGTATATTATTATAAGTTTCAGTTGTATATTATTTCAGTTTTATATAAGTTGTAAGTTTCAGTTGTATATTGTTATATTAATCATGATGAGAAGTTCCAGTGAGAAAGAAAACAACCCCAAACCATTTCCCTTTGCAATCAGATTCCCATTAAGAGTACAGCAAATTCTAGAAGTTCAATGCAATTAGCTCCAGACCAGCTCTGGGAGCTTAGAACATAGCCCTCCACATTGAAAGGTGCTCAGCACCTTGAATTCCTATTGATGTAAGTAGGAATTTAAAGAGCCCTTCACATCTGGCAGGATCTCTAGTCATTTCTGCAGATAAACAGCTTTCACCAAAACTTTATCTAAATAGAAAGGAAATCTATCAAGATAAGGATGGGGTGCCCATTTAAAGTACTGGACCTGGATGGAACTACTTCTAAAAGAGCAAATATTATGGAAAGTGAAAACAACTTGTAACGTGAATGTGCCAAAGAAGGAATCTCAACTCTAGCACCAATACAGTAACATGGGAAAAATATGGCTGAAGGCTTTGCAAAAGCCAGGTTACATGCAGATACTCAGTAAGAAACACTCCACAGCAGGGGTCAGGGAACCTTTAATGGCAGGCCACTTCTTATGAATCAGCCATCACGTGGGCCACTGAGCCCCTCCACAACACCCCAAACCTCCCCCACCCCCACCAGGTTACCCTTACATTTGTTATTGGTTATGGAAATCAGCAACAATAAACTGTGATAAGAAGTCATAAAGCAGTGACACAAAGTGATAGGATGATAGAGGGCCCACTGGCACACATCAGGAACAATAGACACTGCAGATGAGATCAGTAGCACATGACAGAGGAATACATGACAGAGCAGAGAAAGTATCCCTACCAACCCCTGCTCTACAGGCAAGTCATTTTCAAGACACAAGTTACCATATCTGGTCCCCAAGCTCACACTGGGGGCCACCAATGGTCTGGCTCAAAAATGGTAACCTGCATATTTCTCTCTCTAATTTGCAGTCTCCTAAAGTAGTTCCTCAAAAACCGTTCATTCTGAAAAGAAAAAAACATAATGACCTTCAGACAGCAGCATCAAAAAGGTCACCTCTATTGAGGCATCCTATACCAGAAGCGGCAGCTGTTCACTGCTATGCAGCAGGTTAACCTGATTCATATATTGAGTTAAGGTGCTGTGAAATACACATGGGTACAGAAAAAGGTGCAGTTCCCTTCACTGATACAATGCCATGCATAACCTTAATACATGTGTTGATTCCAATTTGATTAGCTGCTTGCTTGTGTGAAAATGTATTCATGATTACAGGAGTAATCTTGTGTCCTCTTCTTATTTTATCCTGCTATATAGGAATAATGCACAGGGCAATAAGACATGCAGATGGGCAGGAGAGAAGGAGAGAGGAAACTGGGTTGAAAAAATACAGGACTGAGACACTATAATGAACAGCAGCAAGGTTTATTTGTAAACATCAGCATGCACCAATTCTGCTGTTGCACTAGCCTTTCTGCTGGCACAGAGTGTATTTCTGGTTATATAAATTCTAGCACAAAGAAATCTGCTTTGTTATTTTATTTGATTTACCAAAACTGAACATTAATTATTCAGGCCATGTAATTAACTCCCAACAGAGCCCATATTCTAGATGCAGGGAGATTCTGCCTGAGGGCAACAGAAGAGAGTAGAGCAGTTCCACATGAGAGGCTTAGCAAATAACTGAAACTGTGTGTGGTGGGCTAGGAGGAGGGGCAGGGGAGGTAAAGACAATCACTGGGTTACAAGATGCAGTAGCCATCTTACATTATGGAGGCTTATACTATGCAATGGCTGCAAGACCATGCACTGTTTAGTCCCTGCCCTTTCATCAGTTTTCATTTCTTTTTTCCTTCTTCCCAAATTCCAAGATCAATTGCTTCCTTCATGCCCTTCCTATCTCCCTGCTGGGGGTATTCCAAACTGCCCCTAGTTCTTGACTTGCTATCCTGCTTAGCCCTTTAAAGTTCCACTCCTTAAGCCAGGGGCGGACAATTATTTCAGGTGGAGGCCGCTTAATGGGTTTTGGTGAGCTGTCGAGGGCTGGAAGGGTAGCCCTGCCCCTTGACAGGTGCCCCACCTGTTTGCCAACTTCTGACCGGAAGTCCCGTCCCCTAACCACATACACACATATTCATGTGCATACACACACACACCTGTGCATGGGGGTGTGGGGGTGCATGTGTGGTAGGGTGCGTGCACATAGCAGTGAGCGGGGCTCCCCCCAGAGGTACATGGGTGTGTGTGGGGGGGGGGTGCATGTGGGGAAAGATGTGGGGGAGGGTGTGTGCAGTATTTGTGGGGGGGGTGATTGTATGTGGGGGAGGGTGTGGTTGTGGGGTTTGTGAAGAAGAGCTTGTAGGTGTGGTGGGGTGTTCATGGGAATCCCCCATACATGCCCCTGTGGGCCAGTCAGCACCTGCCCCTGCCCCACAACAGCCCAGAGCCTGCGTGCCCTCCACGCCACTGCCACCATAATGCGGCCCCACACCCGCCTCAGACTCACCAGTGGGAGTGGATTACAGCAGGAACCTGGGCACAGCCCCCCCTGCCCCACCCTGTGCTTGCTCCACCCTTCCCAGCCGTAGCATGCCCTGTCACCCCCTGGACACACAGCAGGGCTGGGGCGGCTCTGCCAGGCAGGACTGAGGGGGCCACCGCAGGCTGGACAAAGATCTACCATGGGCTGGATCTGGCTTGTGGGCCATATTCTGCCCACCCCAATTAAGCCATTGGGTCTTTTCTTAAAACAAACTTCCTTCTTCTGTCAAGCTTATCAGCTCAGGCAGGCAGATAGAAGTTACAGAAGACCTCTGTTGTGAAACATTTTCATCTGACTCCTCATGCAATGAGGGTTCGGATTTTGACATAATTGGCCCTTTTTGAAACTGTCTGCAGCCATGCACTTGTGTTTGGTCACAGATATAGACCAATTTCTTTGGCCAGATTGGGTGAAAATTGTCACTTCTGTTTGTGCCCCTGGAGTCACTCTCTTTAAGGAGCCTTTGCATAACGTCATGCTTCTTCTATCACACACGTACCTGCTTTCTTCTTTCACCTGTATGTACCTAAACATTAAGATGCAGAACTTCGCAAGTCAGGGACCTTGCCTTCAACCTTTTTCTGTGAAGTGTCCAATTAAAGGAGAGACAAAGTTAAGTGGACATAAAAACCCTATTTGGAGGCAAAGGCAGGGGCAGGGATGACCTTACTCTTTAAAAGAGCTATGCTTTTCCAGCTCTGCAAACCTCTGTGTTTCTCTTCCTGACCCAGCAACTTGGGATCCTCAGACAGGGTTCCTGGATCTTTTATCTTAATTTTCTCACCTGGCAAATAGACTTCTATGCATGCTGCTAATGAGGTTTCCTCAGAACAGCTGCAAAATCTTGTGGCAAAGTGAACCAGCATGAAACTACTTCACTCTTAAGGCACAGAAGAGGCTGATTGTAGCTTCCTCTTCTCTCTGCACACTGAGAAGCAGGGATTGTACACAGCTGCCATTCTTCTTCTTTTAATAACTAATAGCTGAAGCTCAGTAGCCCTACACTACCTTCCTGCCTGTCCCGTCACAGGCAGTATACATCGAAAGCTGTAACAGATGGCTTTTTGGTGGCCATCACAAAATACCCTGAGGGAACAGTAAAGACATAGGAGACTGTCATAGAAAATAAGGAAAGAGGCACTTAGGATGTGGATGGCCATTTATTTTCCCCACCAAATCATCATCTGCATGACAAGTAATGTAGAAAGACTTAAAATCTCCAAACCCTGATCAGCATTGTCCCTTCTGCAGTGGGATTATTAAATAGAAACAAGCATTGTATATGAAAAATGTATTGGATGCTATATGCTATTAAACTCATCTTCTAGTGGACTGCCTTGTCTTCCAAAACTCTGATTAACTCTTTGCAAATCTAACAGACCAAAGCAGAATATTTACTGTATATGCGCCTAATGTAATAAAACACATCCACAGCTTCCTACGGTCTGCAAACCCGAAAGGACCAGCAGTGGTTTTGGGAGCAAATTAAGTCTATTCTTGTGAACAACCTTTCCAACCCTACAGAAAAAATAAAATAAAAAACAGGAACAAACAAACCCACCCAACTGTGGAAGGCTTGCAGAGCAAGTCTGGGGGATGACAGAACGTCACATATTCTAAATCAAATACGGAACTTCTCCTCTTACACCTATTTCTATTTCCACTGCAACACCAGCTACTACCACTGCCACAGCTGTAGGGCTGTAGATGTCCCCTGTGCATGGACGCTGAAGAAGGGAGGGAAATATATCCTCAGCACCATCAGTTATATTTGGATTAGTTTTAATTTTATGTGGTCGGTGAGTGGAATGGGCACTAAGATTAGGAGTCAAGACATTGGATTCTATTTCCATGTTTGCCGCTAACCTGCTGTGTGAGCAACAGCAACTCACTTTGCTTCTGGATGTCTTGATCTCCCAGCTGTAACAGGGAAATATTTCTATGTATCTTGATTTATAAACCATTTTAAGATCTTCAGATGAAAAGTGCCACTTAAAAGTGGAGTAGTATTATATTAGAAGCAGGTTTCAGCTTCACTTATCACCTGAACAATGAAAAGAGGAGAATCCTTATTTCCCATTGTTAGAGTAAGAGGCCAATCCTTCTACCCCAACCTGCTCCCTACTAGTAACATTTAATAAGCTGTAAAAATGTTCAGATGCAGGGGGGCAGGAAGAAAGAGAGAGAGAAAGAGAGAGATGGCTGCTAACTATAGTTTCCTAGCTCAGTTTGACATTGTTTAGGCTTCTGGAAAAGCCTAGATCACATTAGGCCTCCAAGGAGATGTGAACACAAGAGCTGTGCTTTCACATATCTGTGCACATGCCCTCTTCAGCTGTTATTTGGCAGGGGGGTGGCAGGTGTGGTATATCTTGGACTAATGAGCTCTTTAACTTAAGTTTTATTGGAGGGGAAGAGATCAGCCTAGGAGATAAGTTCACCCAGCTCTGAAATACCTCCTTGCCTTACTGAATACTGCTCACCCACATACATTTCTTTCCATATCAGGGCATTCAGTTGATAAGTTTGGCAAGTCTCTGATATTATTTCCTCAAACCCAATAACCATATGAGTTTTAGACAGGGTTTGGATAAACATCCAAATGTCTGGAGCCTCATAAACTGAACTCCTAGGCTTTTTTATCATCTTCAGTCTCTAGCACTTATTTGTGAAGAGAAAGACCAAGTCTGCATAGTTTTAGAAATGGGTACATGATTCTATCATTCTCTTGAGGAAAGATTCAGCTACTTTTCTGCTACTTCTCTTGCTGTTATTTACCGATATGCTTTGAGACCTCTGATGTCCTCCTCCTCTAAATAATTTGCACTTCTTTAATTTCTAACGTCTTAAGATCTTCAAAGTGATTTATAAGCAGTTAATAAAGCTCACTGTATCCTGGTGAAGCAAAGAGGTGTTTATCATTCAGTTTGAAAGAACAGTAATTTAAGGACCTCTACTATTTTCAAAAGCACCAACATGACCAAAGAGCACAAAGCCCATTTTCAAAAGACTAAAACTTCTTGGTTCCCGTCCACCAAAGTAACATTTCAAAGTAGGGCTCAGCTTCCCATGTAACTTACTTGTTCTGAAAATTGCACCAGAGAGCTTAAATTACCAGTAAAAAGTCACTCAGTAAGACAGTAAGAGAACTGAAAATAGACTGCAGAGGTGCCAATTCCCTATCTCTGCCTCTATCCTTTAGGGCAGGGTTGTCAAACATACCTTCTGCCCCAGGCTGGATCCAGACCATAAAGATCCCTGTAGGCCAGATCCAGCCTGTGGCATGTGGCAGCAGCAGCAGGTCTGCTCTGATTTGGGGCATGCTGCAGCCTAGGATGGTGACAAGGTCAGTGGCTTAGGAGCTGGGGCCACAGCAGGGACAACAGGCAAAGCACCTAGTGAGCGACTGGGGCTCTATCAGCCCTTGCTCATCTTCCCACTGCTGACTGCCATGCCCACCAGGGCCCAAGGGCCCTAGATTCTGCAACAGGCCCGTCTCCCAGCTTCTGGTAGCCCAGCAGTGGGACAGAGCAGCTCCATGGGCCAGATCTGGCCTATAGGCCAATCTAAAAGCCAAAACATTTTACTTAAAAAGCTGAAACAGGACACTTGGGCAATTTCAAGCCTATTGTAAAAAATTCAGATCAGGAGATTAATTGAAACTGGCTCTTTCCTGTGAACAACTCAGTTCTGACATACTAGCATTTCCCAACAGAAAAAAATGGCTTATTAGAAAATTCTTGAATAGCTATTCTTAAGAATGTTGCTGCAGCATCAGAGAAAAGGCAGGTAGGGCTAGTGCAGCAGACGGGGAGACTATTCTTTTGGAGTATTGATTTTTAGAGGTGACACTACCAAGAATCACAGCCATATTTCCCTTTTGCAACACAGAGTGAATTACAAAATGTGGTTATGAAAGTTTTCGGCATACTTGGAAAATACCTATCCCATATCTGCTTATAGGCAAACATATCAATTGCCCACGTACAAAGAAAAATGAGTGAAAACCCTTGAAATTAATGAGGTGTTATTGTCTGATGGAGATATGCTGATGTAAGCTACCCTGTGACATTTAAAACATCAGTTTAAACTCTTAACTAATTTCAAGTCCTGATTTTTCTTCGTATTCTCTGTTACTTCCATTCCAATGTTTTTTAGATTTTTTCTGATAAAATTTAACTAACATAGTTTCATATCAGGATATGTTGCAGTTTCCCTGATCCAATCGAAAGACTATGTTGTCCACAAACTGAATTAAGACTAGTCACGGTTTTTTTTTTCCATTTTGCAATAGTAGAGGGCAACAAATTTAGAGACTTCTTTGCACTATTCTTCTTCATATAGAGAACTATATAATACCCCACATTTTATAACCACTTTTTTATCTGAGGCTCTCCAAGCAGTTTACAAACATGAATTAAGCTCCAACATCCATCTGCTGAGCAACATTAACTCCTTTTTAAGATATGAAGAAACTGAGGAGCACAGTTGTAACGCATCTTTTTCAAAGTCATGAGAGAACTCTCTATCCCAGATTCCAGTCCTGATCTCTAACCACTAGATTATGTAGCCTGTAATGAAAAAGGCAGGAGAGAGAGAAACTGATTAAAAGTAAATGCATCTCTTTCCTTTCAAAGGTTTTTAGTCTGCTACCTCTCATCCATTATAGTACATTAATTTTCTCCCTCATAGTTCCACAAGATCAAATAAGGCTGGTAAAAAACCAATTAATCTAAATGAAAGGCCAAGAGATAGCAAATAAAGCATCAACAGGTTGTTTTTTTCTACTTCACTGTGGCAAATGTGGTATATTGTCTGGTGCCTGGTCCTAATACACTTTGCCTCAAATCCAGTTCTTTAGACAAGCAAGAAGCACTTATGAGGCTAAAGTTAGCTACATAAGTGGCACTTAGGCCCAATTATACCAAATTTAAATCCCACTGCCCTCTATGCAGCTCACCTTTCTTTTCTGAACAAACCCAGAAGGGGTATGCTCCAGCCACTTACACTCTGTTGTATCTCTGTTCCACCTAGGAAGGTGTGTTAACTCTGTATCAGTGTCAGTCATAGAAAAAGGAGGACCCTTCTACTTCTTATACCAACACACTAGTAGTTAGTACACTTGCCCAAAGAATGGGACACCCACTTTCTAAGCCTCCCTCACCGGGGGGTAGAATCTACATCTCCCAACTCTGAGCAAAATGCCCCAATTCCTAGGCTATGGGTTAGATACGGCCATAACCACACTCTGTCTCTTTTATTGAAGCTGGCTCACTGCACAGTCAAGAGGGCAAGATGGAAAAAACCACTTAGCACAATAGATTGCTTTAGAGTAGACTGAAAGGTATAGCAAGTCAACACTGAGAAGAGATGGAAGAGAACAGCATAAGCAGACCCTATCAAGGTTAGTCTGGGTCTAAGAGGTGGTATGAGGTTCTCACCATCAAAAGCCTCAAGTTCACTCATGAGAAACCAAAATCTCATAAAATGAGAAACCAAAATCCACAAAACTAGATGGGTGCAACAGAAGTAGATTAAAATATTTTATTTCAATAGCGCAAAGCAAAACAAAAACATTTACAAGGTATAGAGGAACATAGATTCATTCTTCTGCATATCAATCATTTTCCTATAATTCACTGACTGTGTGAAGAGACCTATATAAAATGAAACTGTCCTATCTTGTCATGATTAAAACTGTCTTAGGTCACATCTTATATCCACTTCCAACTTCTGTTTTAAGATGATGCCCTGCCCTGTTTGAAAATTTAAGGCTATTGTATACTTTCCTTTTATTCCTCTCTCCCTTTCTCCTTTTCTCTGTTTAACCAATGATTTTTATATGTTAACTGTCAGAGAACTGGCCAGCCTTAATTAAACATAAAGCTATATTTAGAGTGATGTGTAACATGAAACAATCCTAACACTGCTACTCATTTGACCTGAGGGACTAGTCAACCATCAGGGTCTTGTAGGTTGGTCCAAGTAGGAAGAGGAATTAGGAAGGCAGTCAGATAACTTTAATGCTATTCTCTTTATGTATTAGAACATACAAGTCCTTGCATTCTTGGAATCAAACAACCATAAACGGTTTCCCTTCTCACAGCTTCAAACCACTTTCAACGAACAACCTCACCCAAAAGCAGGATGGAGAGAAGTAACATTTTCTTTGCTTCAGGCTGCAATGCCTTGGGATTTGTAAAACTTCATCTCTTCCCCTTCGCCCCCAGGAGGGGTTACAGCAAACAAGTTAAGAAATACTGCATTAGGAACACAGGGCAGGAAGAGACTTTCTGAATCCTCCCCTCTACTCTCCTACTATCAAAGGAAACTACATTATTTAATCCTGTCCATAAATTTATCAAGTGCTATCTGTGGTGAACCCTATTACGTTTGGGGGGCTTGTAGGGTATTATTAATGTTTTCTTTTATGCTGTAGTACTGATATTGCATGTGTGCTCTCATTGGAAAGCCTATGTTATGCTGTTTCCCTTTATATTGGTGTTATCGTTGTATAGATTATGTCATGCCATTTGTATAGTTCTTTATGATTTTGGACATGGTTTAGACAAGGAACTTAGAGATGCATATTTACGGGCAACTGCAACTGCCATCCATAGACCAGAGACATTATCGGGTTAGGGGCCCTAGGCACTGTCTGCTTGAAATGGGGAAAACAACTGAATAACAGAAAACACATCTGAGAAAAATGGTGCAACAGCTAAAAGAATTCCAGATATCACAGGGAGACCAGAAATGTCTGGAGGATTCTGGTGACTCGTGAGCAATTAAAATAATGTTGATGGGATGGGAGGGATGGGGGCTGGTTTGGAGGCCTTCTAAAGTATAGCTATGATAGAACAGGGTCTTATGGATTTTCTCAAGCTGGAGAAGGGTCCAAGGCCCCAGCAGTCAAGGCTGGTCAAATAAGCAGAAAGGTTGATCTCTAAAAACACTGGTGGATTCTTTAAGAGGGTTAGGGTATAGTCAGATGAGAGAGTAAGAAAAGTTTCTTGTCTTGTTTTTCTGTCTTCAAACCCATGGTCAGGTCTGCTTCTATAATTCTTTTCTCCTACATAATTAATCCTTTTGTTGCTTTGTCTCTTTACTGGTTACCTCTGGAAAAAGTGATCTCTGGGTAAGCAAACATTTCAGGCTAGCTCTCTGTGGAAAGGGGGGCCTAAAATTTATTTTACAACCCGAAGGAGAAGCCACCTAGAGCTGGTAGAGATTCCTTCCACTGCTGCTGTAAGGTCGGGTATAAGAGCAGAGGAGCGGAGGCTTCCGGAAATAAGAAGTTAACTCAGGTCAAACCTCAGTCTGTTCCTTAGGACAAGCAGTGGTACAGCAGAGAGAAAATCAGGGCTGTTGCAGTACTCCATGGGCAAGTTTGTGACAAGATCATAAACAAAGTAGGTTTCTTGCCTCCACTATTTATACTGGAAGGTTGTTTCAGAACCTCACCTTTCCAATAGTTAAATATTGTCTAATTTACAGCCTACACTTTTTCATGACCACCTAATTCCTATTTGTTCTTATTATAACATTATTTTTTAGCTAAAACAGTTCTTTTCTCTCACTGGTGTTTACCCCTTCAGGTATTTATAAAGATTAATCATATAAAGCTCCCAGCCTTCACTTTGCTAAGCTAAACAAACCAAGATCATCTGGTTTTGTGAGAGAAGCTCTCCATTTCCCTATCATCCTAGTATCCTTTCTCTGTACCTGTTTCAGTTTGAATTCATCTTTATAGAATGTGGGTGATCAAAACTGTAAGTGGACTCCCAATGAGGTCTCAAAAGCATCTCATACAATAATAATAACTCCTCCCCATCTCTACTGCAAATACTTCCCCTAATATATTCTAGGATCACAGTTGGCTTGTTCATGCCTGTATCAAATTGGTGGTACATAAGCATTCTGTATTCAGCTAATAAACCCAAGCTTTTCTCCTCTCTCATTTCCAAATGATGACCCTTTGTTTAAAGCAGGATTTATTCTTGATAGTCTCTAAATGCATACACTTGCACTTTGGACTACTGAATTTTATACCATTACCCCCACCAAAAAACCAACAACACTAAAATAAGCAGCCCAAAGTTTGAAACAAGAGAAAAGAGGACTAGGTTCATCTTTTGAACATATTTTACCATGGCTGACTTAACAATGCAATAAACACTCCTATATACTTCAATAAACACTCTTAAAGATAACAATGACAAGGGCCTGGCTGCTCTAATTGTATAGTATGTGTGTAACTACATACAAAGTACTCAAAATATGGCAGCAAGCATATATTGTAGCACTCCTAAAATGGGGAAAGAGCCCTCAGATTGTGTGTGTGTGTGTGCGCGCGCGCGCGTGTGTGTGTGTGTGTGTGTCAATGTGCGCATTGGAATGGTTCAGGATGGGCAGCAGTGGTTAATTGATTTCTAAAAAAGCCTGAGTCTCACATACAGTTTCACACAGCCCTGAAAGCAGACAGCCTGTCTAACACAACACATCCTTGATTTTGAGGGACTGCTGCCACTGCCACTGACGGACGTGTGATGAACACAGAAAGACCAACCAGCAACAGCCACGGATCAAGAGGAGGGAAAAAGAGTACAAAAGCAGAAACTTGAGAGTAACAAAGGGTCCTCCCTTGTCCTGCCCAGGTCCTCTCCCTCCCTGAGAGGGGTCCCTGTCCCCCCATCCCTGCCCCTGGGAAAGGGTTCCCAAGGCCACCATGGACAGAGGGCACACCACTAACCCATCTCATCCACCCCACTGGAGGCGGTGTGTGGGCCTCAGCATCCTACCTCCAGACTGCTGACATCAGATACCTAAGACAGTGCCTCAGAGTGAAGACTAAATCCTGGCCAGATGTATTTTGACTCTGATGACAGCCCTAGGACTTGGTAGATATGTAGAATTGTTTGATTGTTTGTATGGCTTCTTTTTTGTTATTATTACTGTATATTTTTTGTTATTATAATGTATCAATACATTGGCCTATTATAGAATGGAAATGTCATGGTCGGTCTGAGGATGGGTCACCCCCCCCGCCCAGAACAAGGCATCTGGGTCCTAATCCAGAGCCAACAGTCTTCTTCTGAAACTTCACAAATGCCTTACATTAAACCATTTGTCACCAGTTGATAAAGAACACATAATCCCCGAGCAAGCTGGTTTACACCCAGGAAAATTATGCACCATTCCAGTATTAAGTACCACACAGCACGTCAAAGATCGCTTCAAAAAAAGGAATGGCCACTGGTGCTGTATTTGTAAAGCCATCAGCAGCTTATGTAAACTGTAAACCACCAGAGGCTCCTTGCAAAAGTATATATGATAAAAGACTACCACCTACTATGAATTATACAGTCCTTCCTAGAAAATCAATGATTCAATGTCAAATTATGCAAGAAGTGGGGCCAATAGTGAAAACAAAGGGATGGCCTACCTCAAGGAAGCATTTCTGCACCTATGCTATTTAACATCTACACCAACAATCAACCAATTCACCCAGGAACAAGCAGTTTTATTTGTGTACCAAGCTAACAACTCAATAGGTTGTCAGACTATTACATTAAAAATCAACTACGTGCCAATCCAAAAAAAACATAGGTTAATCTCTTCTACCTTCAGAAGTGAGATACTAGTCAGCAACTCAGCCTAACCTGAAATGGAATAACCTTCACCCAATACCTCACCCCTATCTACTCGGGAGTAACGCCAGACCACACATTTTCATATAAATCACATGTAGAAAATACAAAGTACAAAGTTAGTTCCCAGAACAACATATTAAAGCAGCTTACCAATTCCAAATGGGGGACAACCCAACAATGTTACAAACTACTGTAACATCATTATTTGGCAGCTAAATATGCAGCTGAATATATGCCAGGTTTGGGAAAGACTGGCACATGTAAAGAAGCTACACACTGTGCTGAACAAAAGCTGCAGGTGCATTACTGGATGCCTTAAACCAACAAATGTCAACAGTCTCCATCTACTTGCCAGAATCACCCCACCAGACATTAAGAGAACGGTAGCAAGCAAAATACAATGCACCCAGCAGAACGAAGACAAGAGGCACCTGCTACATGGCCTCATTGCAGCTCTGAGTAGACAAAAATCACAGAAAAATTTCCACTGAAACACCAACAGCCAAACAAAAAAAAAAGTGGCAGTCACAATTAGAGATGATCCAGGAAGCAGTTTGGATGAATATCAAACACGCTGAACATCTTCCTGCAGGCACAGAGCTTGTTTGGTCAATGCGGAGGAGCATGAATTGCCTTCAAACAAGGGTTGAGAAATGTTATGCAATTGTGGGGATACTCTAAGGACACAAACACAATATGTAATAATATGTGCTCATGTGTGGACCCAATTTGAACTTGGTTACAGAACATGGAAAAAAAAAGAAAAAGAAGAAAATAGCATTACTCATGCTCTCAAGGTCATCCAATTGTTCTTGTATGTCTTTCTGATCTTCTGTTTGGATAGTGCCTTCCAATTTTGTCTAATCAACAAATTTCCTAAGTAAACACCTACATTTTGAGCTAAGTTGAGTAATAAAAATATTAAATTAGCCTTTTCTCTACTGGCTTTGGGATTTTTATGGTCATGCGGGGGGTGGGGGGTAGTGGATTGGGGTGTGAGGGTTGAATATGTCAATGACTTGACCATAATATTTAGGTGTAACCCCTCTGGAAGAGTTTGTTCCCTTCTACAGTAAAGTTCATAGTTTAAGACATAACTACAGTAAGTTGTGGAATGTCCACACCCACATGGTGACTCCATCTACCATGTGGCTAGTAGATGTCCAATGTCTGGCCACAAGCTATTAGACCTGATCAATAGAATGTATACGTAAGTATGAACAAGTTAAAAAGGAAGAGGAATTTATTAAGCATAAATAGAGAAATATACAGTAAAAGAGTAGATCCTCTGTCCTCAGAGGGAAAGAGATGGGATATGGAAGGGACCTTCTGAAGAATATTAGCTCTTTTTAGTAAAGAAGAGGGCACCAGGTGATTTACTGCTTTCTTATCTCAGCTTTTTTCTGCCACTTATCCTGCTAAAGAAGCAACAAAAAGAGCATTTGCCAACCTGCTGGCTCAGTTCCCTAGCCTGTCAATAACACGTCTAACAGGCTTTCTTTGAATATTATGATTTCCGTATTATTAATGAGAAGCATCAAACTCTTCTATAACCTCAACCAGGGTCACAGTGCTGTGGAAAAGCTCTTCTTTCAGCACCTGGATACATGATAAAACTTCCTTTGATGTTTCCCTTTGAAGTCAAGGCAGAATTAGTTTTCCAGTAGCATTAGAAATGACTCATCTGTTTCTGGTGCCAAATAGGGTTTTCACGCTCCCTTTTCAAACCCAGAGGAAAAATGGAGCTCTTGCTAATTCCACCACAAGTAATATTAAGTATCTTTGGGGTGCCACATCAATTTTTACATTTACATTTACAATCATCTACACAAAGGGATAAAACTACAAGCTGGAGACAGTTACCCTAAGCAAATGATCTAAAGCTTGTTTCTTATTCTTTAACAGTTGGAATGAATGCAATGCTCTTGAAAATAAGGAACTCATGTTTTCCAGATCATGCCTTGAACTTGAAAGGTTGTACTCCTCTGTACTCCTGGAGCGGATGGGCTTTTTGATTATGAACCTGAATCTGAATTTTGGAACTTAGCTCCCTTCCTATTAATATGGGCTAGAAAGCCAGGCACAGTGCATCCATGGACAGATTAGCCAAAGAGATCAGCATTCAATAGCCACTTGGGGCCCACACCACATTGGAGAATGCCAGGGGACACTGCTGTGAAAATACCCCCTACCAGCCTACCTACTACATCCTGGTCTGTGCACAACACAAGCCAAAACATGCCATGTAACCAGCAGTAGAGTGATGGTGGGTGCACCCATGAGTGCCTGAAGAAGCAAAAAACTTTATTTTTGGCATTCTGCCTGCATAGAATGGGAGCAAATGGGCACTGCATGTTATCACACCCATAGTCCGACATAGCGTAGATGTGTCTGAATGGAAACGGAACTCGTTTGAAAACCTGGCCTGATGTTTCCTAAATTATTGCTGTAACATGTCATATTTCTAAATATCAAAAAATGGATTCCTAAATTTTAGAGCTGGATGAACAATTTGGGGAAAATACTCAGAATGATGCAAACTCTCAGCCATTTGTCTTGGAATCCACTGTATGAAAACCAAACACTGCATAGTCACGTTAAGACTGTAGTAACTGCAGAGTCACTAACAACTATTTCTGAGAACTCAGGTGAGGTCTTAAAAGACCAGAAAGGGCAAACTAGTTCCTAATCACCAGTTTCTGGCTCCTGACTCCAATCCAGACTCCAGTCTCACAGTTTTATTTTGGCAACTCCCCATGTCCCAGTCCCTTACAGCTAGTCACAGCCACCTGCTCTGAATGCTCTGGCTAGTGACTCCAGTATGGATCTTTGCTTCCCACTCCTGACCCCCCTGGCTCATGACCCTCCTTCTCTTTCTGTACACCCACATCTCAGTCCCTTACAGAACCCAATCTTCTGACCTTCCTGCTCCTGATCCCTTGACTCAAGGCTTTAGTTTCAAACTTAGCTTCCTGACTCATGACTCTCTAGTGCCCATGTCCCAGCTGTCCCCTGATAAAAGTCCTCTTATGCTACAGAACTGGCACAGTGACATAAACATTTAGAACTCTATTAGAAAATGTTTTAAATTGTAGTTATTTTCCATGGCTTTGTAGAGCTGGAAGACAATATAGGATCTTGTGAATGGTAGCTACATGAGTACATAGTTTTGTGTATGTTAACACAATCTGGGCTACATGTGTGCTTTACTGCAGAGCATCTACATGTGAGCTTTGCTAGATGTCTGCTTTACTGCAGACTAATTAGCTCCACATAAGTGGCACCATTACATGTATGCTGGTATTAGGGCACCGTAAATTAATTAACTGTGCTGTAAGATAGTACTGTTGGGGACAGTACTATCTTATGGCGCAGTTACTTATTGCACTGACGTGCATGTGTAGATAGTGACTCGGGCTGGCTGGGGCATGAGGGTGCAAAAATGTGGGGGCTGCCTGCCACCCAACCCCACACACCAGAACCCTTGTGCCCCAGCTAGCCCTTCTGCCACACAGTGCTGGCACCTGGAGCTTGGGGCTGACCCCCCAGACTTCCTGCCAGCCCAGGGCTACTCTGCCTTGGCTCAAACTGCTGTTGTCCCATGCACAACACCTGTATGCGCTCCCGGGACCACAGCAGTTTGAGCATCTACACATGCCATTAAGGTGCCCTGATAAACCTTGGTGCAAACTGCATCAGAGTTTATCACATTGCCTTAACGGCACATATAGATGCACCATCTAAATAAGAGAAACAGGGTCCTGTGCATTGGAACTGCATTGGTACAGAGTTGTAAAGTTTAAGACATTTTTAGACAATGGTTTTAGCTTGCAGTATACAATTGCTGGGTAGGGTTAATTAAGGCATTAACAGTCTTTGCAGGTCTATAGGGTATGTTGTGGGCTATGCAATATTACTGCTTTAGGTTTGGATTCCAAGGTAACAAACTATTGTAGCCAACCCTCAAATGTCTTCAGGTTTCCCTTCTATTAATAATTTCATGACCATGACATTGTCAACACATGTGCATACCAAGTTAAAGTAATAATGGTGATCAATTCTTATTGCTCTGTATGAAAGCCGATTTCTGCGGAAGCAAAAGGCCTCCCTCCAATCCATTCACCTTCATATACTCATACATATCCTTGCATAAATGGAAAAGTTCAGTAATGGTGTAAATGTAGGTGGGGGGTGAGATTGCCTTCATCTCAGCAAGAATTTACTATCATCAGTAGCAGAGCACAAGAATAATCAGACTAGTTGTTTGATCTGCTACAGTTATTGCAGCGTTCTTCTTGCCCTAAAAGGTTTCTTTAAAGACAGCCATTTCTTCAGCTGCAGAAAGGCTGAAAAACCCCTGCTGCTCTTTCCCTCACACAATAGCTGATAATGAATTGGATTAGAAAAAGACAGTAATCCCAGGAAATGCAGGATTTCTCACCCATGAAGGACGGGTATTATGGTTTCTTTCACAAAGTACTTATGAGCTACTGTAGTGAAAGTCTCTTTTGAAAGTGAACAAAATAATTCTTTTTCTGTGAATGAAGGAAAAATAATTACCATTTATGTGTGAGATAGTCTTCATGCTCTATGGAGTTTAATTCAGTTTATATCAAATTAAACTTCCTGGCTTTAAACATTTTTGGCAGTGGCAGGAAATGACATATGGATGAAAATTTCAATGGTTCTCCAGACACACTCTGCAGACATCCTAAGTAGCTATCTTTTCTCTTGGTTTCACAACTTTAAAGGGTTTTATTTATTTATTTATTCGAAGGTGAACTGGAAAATATAATAACCCTACTAGCTGGATTCGGGCACACGCTACACAAACGTTTAGAGCACAAATCTATAAATGCACCTCACTGCTGACCTGGAATGCTAAGCCTCTCCAAAGAAGAGGATGCAATCATCTCAGCCTTCTTGTGAAATAAATGAAACTGGGCCAGCTTCAGCTGTCTTATAGTCCCATGCATTTCAGTGAGTATGGTAAGATCCCAATGTATGTAAATCAAGACAAAATTTGTTTTATCGCATAATCATTAAATATTGGACGATTAAGTCAAACTTATTTCCACTTACAGCCAAGGCAAAGATTTTGAACTAGGCTGACACCATTCATGCAACCTAATGTATATCACCAAGTCTTTTTTACACTTATTGCAGCTGTCATTAGCATAAAGAATATATGTAAGTAACACACTTCTATTAAGCCATAACTCCAGGGTTCCCTCTGAAAGACTGAACAAATTTGCCAAGTCATTTCAACCATGACTTTTTAGCTTGCTAAGAGGAAATGATGGGAGGTGGGCTAACACTAAAACCCCGTTGGAAGATAAAATGATCTAAAACGCCCTGCAAGTTGGCAATTCTAAAATTGCTTCCTATTGAGCAAATTCATGAAAGTGCTGCAATTGCTGGCAAAGTTGCACTCCATCAAAACAATCTGGACTCAAAATGTACACCCCTGAAAACTACTGTAATTTTCAGACCAGTGTGTGTTTTCACACAACTCCAATTAAAGATACAGTCAGTCTCTATATTGCATGTCTGCAAGATATCTAGATGCCTCCTTAAAACTGGAAACAAATCTAACTCATTACTGAGTGCATCTACACATGCAAACAATCTGGGAGCAATTTACTCTCATGTAAACTTCTGGGCACTTGTCTACATGTGCAGGGGCATGGGAGCAGATTTGCTGCTCCTGGCAGCAGGATGCTCCCGCTCTCTGTGGCCCTGTAATCGGCCCCTGCAGCAGCCAGGGGGAACTCTAGGCTCTCCCTGGGTGATAGTCCAGGGATCTCTTGGCAGAGGTGAGCACATTGCTCCTTGCTCCCCGGAGCTGCCTGCTGCCAGAGCAGGCTCCACTACCGGGGCCCAGACAATGTCTCCCTATCCCAGCAGCAGGGAGATCTCAGCCCCCACTCCACGATCGCAGGGCCAGGGCTGGGAGTTGCTCATCTCCCAGCACCAGCTCCATGATTT
>NW_017728947.1:50615838-50628619 GCF_001723895.1 Crocodylus porosus | reverse complement strand
ATATGTAGAATTGTTTGATTGTTTGTATGGCTTCTTTTTTGTTATTATTACTGTATATTTTTTGTTATTATAATGTATCAATACATTGGCCTATTATAGAATGGAAATGTCATGGTCGGTCTGAGGATGGGTCACCCCCCCCGCCCAGAACAAGGCATCTGGGTCCTAATCCAGAGCCAACAGTCTTCTTCTGAAACTTCACAAATGCCTTACATTAAACCATTTGTCACCAGTTGATAAAGAACACATAATCCCCGAGCAAGCTGGTTTACACCCAGGAAAATTATGCACCATTCCAGTATTAAGTACCACACAGCACGTCAAAGATCGCTTCAAAAAAAGGAATGGCCACTGGTGCTGTATTTGTAAAGCCATCAGCAGCTTATGTAAACTGTAAACCACCAGAGGCTCCTTGCAAAAGTATATATGATAAAAGACTACCACCTACTATGAATTATACAGTCCTTCCTAGAAAATCAATGATTCAATGTCAAATTATGCAAGAAGTGGGGCCAATAGTGAAAACAAAGGGATGGCCTACCTCAAGGAAGCATTTCTGCACCTATGCTATTTAACATCTACACCAACAATCAACCAATTCACCCAGGAACAAGCAGTTTTATTTGTGTACCAAGCTAACAACTCAATAGGTTGTCAGACTATTACATTAAAAATCAACTACGTGCCAATCCAAAAAAAACATAGGTTAATCTCTTCTACCTTCAGAAGTGAGATACTAGTCAGCAACTCAGCCTAACCTGAAATGGAATAACCTTCACCCAATACCTCACCCCTATCTACTCGGGAGTAACGCCAGACCACACATTTTCATATAAATCACATGTAGAAAATACAAAGTACAAAGTTAGTTCCCAGAACAACATATTAAAGCAGCTTACCAATTCCAAATGGGGGACAACCCAACAATGTTACAAACTACTGTAACATCATTATTTGGCAGCTAAATATGCAGCTGAATATATGCCAGGTTTGGGAAAGACTGGCACATGTAAAGAAGCTACACACTGTGCTGAACAAAAGCTGCAGGTGCATTACTGGATGCCTTAAACCAACAAATGTCAACAGTCTCCATCTACTTGCCAGAATCACCCCACCAGACATTAAGAGAACGGTAGCAAGCAAAATACAATGCACCCAGCAGAACGAAGACAAGAGGCACCTGCTACATGGCCTCATTGCAGCTCTGAGTAGACAAAAATCACAGAAAAATTTCCACTGAAACACCAACAGCCAAACAAAAAAAAAAGTGGCAGTCACAATTAGAGATGATCCAGGAAGCAGTTTGGATGAATATCAAACACGCTGAACATCTTCCTGCAGGCACAGAGCTTGTTTGGTCAATGCGGAGGAGCATGAATTGCCTTCAAACAAGGGTTGAGAAATGTTATGCAATTGTGGGGATACTCTAAGGACACAAACACAATATGTAATAATATGTGCTCATGTGTGGACCCAATTTGAACTTGGTTACAGAACATGGAAAAAAAAAGAAAAAGAAGAAAATAGCATTACTCATGCTCTCAAGGTCATCCAATTGTTCTTGTATGTCTTTCTGATCTTCTGTTTGGATAGTGCCTTCCAATTTTGTCTAATCAACAAATTTCCTAAGTAAACACCTACATTTTGAGCTAAGTTGAGTAATAAAAATATTAAATTAGCCTTTTCTCTACTGGCTTTGGGATTTTTATGGTCATGCGGGGGGTGGGGGGTAGTGGATTGGGGTGTGAGGGTTGAATATGTCAATGACTTGACCATAATATTTAGGTGTAACCCCTCTGGAAGAGTTTGTTCCCTTCTACAGTAAAGTTCATAGTTTAAGACATAACTACAGTAAGTTGTGGAATGTCCACACCCACATGGTGACTCCATCTACCATGTGGCTAGTAGATGTCCAATGTCTGGCCACAAGCTATTAGACCTGATCAATAGAATGTATACGTAAGTATGAACAAGTTAAAAAGGAAGAGGAATTTATTAAGCATAAATAGAGAAATATACAGTAAAAGAGTAGATCCTCTGTCCTCAGAGGGAAAGAGATGGGATATGGAAGGGACCTTCTGAAGAATATTAGCTCTTTTTAGTAAAGAAGAGGGCACCAGGTGATTTACTGCTTTCTTATCTCAGCTTTTTTCTGCCACTTATCCTGCTAAAGAAGCAACAAAAAGAGCATTTGCCAACCTGCTGGCTCAGTTCCCTAGCCTGTCAATAACACGTCTAACAGGCTTTCTTTGAATATTATGATTTCCGTATTATTAATGAGAAGCATCAAACTCTTCTATAACCTCAACCAGGGTCACAGTGCTGTGGAAAAGCTCTTCTTTCAGCACCTGGATACATGATAAAACTTCCTTTGATGTTTCCCTTTGAAGTCAAGGCAGAATTAGTTTTCCAGTAGCATTAGAAATGACTCATCTGTTTCTGGTGCCAAATAGGGTTTTCACGCTCCCTTTTCAAACCCAGAGGAAAAATGGAGCTCTTGCTAATTCCACCACAAGTAATATTAAGTATCTTTGGGGTGCCACATCAATTTTTACATTTACATTTACAATCATCTACACAAAGGGATAAAACTACAAGCTGGAGACAGTTACCCTAAGCAAATGATCTAAAGCTTGTTTCTTATTCTTTAACAGTTGGAATGAATGCAATGCTCTTGAAAATAAGGAACTCATGTTTTCCAGATCATGCCTTGAACTTGAAAGGTTGTACTCCTCTGTACTCCTGGAGCGGATGGGCTTTTTGATTATGAACCTGAATCTGAATTTTGGAACTTAGCTCCCTTCCTATTAATATGGGCTAGAAAGCCAGGCACAGTGCATCCATGGACAGATTAGCCAAAGAGATCAGCATTCAATAGCCACTTGGGGCCCACACCACATTGGAGAATGCCAGGGGACACTGCTGTGAAAATACCCCCTACCAGCCTACCTACTACATCCTGGTCTGTGCACAACACAAGCCAAAACATGCCATGTAACCAGCAGTAGAGTGATGGTGGGTGCACCCATGAGTGCCTGAAGAAGCAAAAAACTTTATTTTTGGCATTCTGCCTGCATAGAATGGGAGCAAATGGGCACTGCATGTTATCACACCCATAGTCCGACATAGCGTAGATGTGTCTGAATGGAAACGGAACTCGTTTGAAAACCTGGCCTGATGTTTCCTAAATTATTGCTGTAACATGTCATATTTCTAAATATCAAAAAATGGATTCCTAAATTTTAGAGCTGGATGAACAATTTGGGGAAAATACTCAGAATGATGCAAACTCTCAGCCATTTGTCTTGGAATCCACTGTATGAAAACCAAACACTGCATAGTCACGTTAAGACTTTAGTAACTGCAGAGTCACTAACAACTATTTCTGAGAACTCAGGTGAGGTCTTAAAAGACCAGAAAGGGCAAACTAGTTCCTAATCACCAGTTTCTGGCTCCTGACTCCAATCCAGACTCCAGTCTCACAGTTTTATTTTGGCAACTCCCCATGTCCCAGTCCCTTACAGCTAGTCACAGCCACCTGCTCTGAATGCTCTGGCTAGTGACTCCAGTATGGATCTTTGCTTCCCACTCCTGACCCCCCTGGCTCATGACCCTCCTTCTCTTTCTGTACACCCACATCTCAGTCCCTTACAGAACCCAATCTTCTGACCTTCCTGCTCCTGATCCCTTGACTCAAGGCTTTAGTTTCAAACTTAGCTTCCTGACTCATGACTCTCTAGTGCCCATGTCCCAGCTGTCCCCTGATAAAAGTCCTCTTATGCTACAGAACTGGCACAGTGACATAAACATTTAGAACTCTATTAGAAAATGTTTTAAATTGTAGTTATTTTCCATGGCTTTGTAGAGCTGGAAGACAATATAGGATCTTGTGAATGGTAGCTACATGAGTACATAGTTTTGTGTATGTTAACACAATCTGGGCTACATGTGTGCTTTACTGCAGAGCATCTACATGTGAGCTTTGCTAGATGTCTGCTTTACTGCAGACTAATTAGCTCCACATAAGTGGCACCATTACATGTATGCTGGTATTAGGGCACCGTAAATTAATTAACTGTGCTGTAAGATAGTACTGTTGGGGACAGTACTATCTTATGGCGCAGTTACTTATTGCACTGACGTGCATGTGTAGATAGTGACTCGGGCTGGCTGGGGCATGAGGGTGCAAAAATGTGGGGGCTGCCTGCCACCCAACCCCACACACCAGAACCCTTGTGCCCCAGCTAGCCCTTCTGCCACACAGTGCTGGCACCTGGAGCTTGGGGCTGACCCCCCAGACTTCCTGCCAGCCCAGGGCTACTCTGCCTTGGCTCAAACTGCTGTTGTCCCATGCACAACACCTGTATGCGCTCCCGGGACCACAGCAGTTTGAGCATCTACACATGCCATTAAGGTGCCCTGATAAACCTTGGTGCAAACTGCATCAGAGTTTATCACATTGCCTTAACGGCACATATAGATGCACCATCTAAATAAGAGAAACAGGGTCCTGTGCATTGGAACTGCATTGGTACAGAGTTGTAAAGTTTAAGACATTTTTAGACAATGGTTTTAGCTTGCAGTATACAATTGCTGGGTAGGGTTAATTAAGGCATTAACAGTCTTTGCAGGTCTATAGGGTATGTTGTGGGCTATGCAATATTACTGCTTTAGGTTTGGATTCCAAGGTAACAAACTATTGTAGCCAACCCTCAAATGTCTTCAGGTTTCCCTTCTATTAATAATTTCATGACCATGACATTGTCAACACATGTGCATACCAAGTTAAAGTAATAATGGTGATCAATTCTTATTGCTCTGTATGAAAGCCGATTTCTGCGGAAGCAAAAGGCCTCCCTCCAATCCATTCACCTTCATATACTCATACATATCCTTGCATAAATGGAAAAGTTCAGTAATGGTGTAAATGTAGGTGGGGGGTGAGATTGCCTTCATCTCAGCAAGAATTTACTATCATCAGTAGCAGAGCACAAGAATAATCAGACTAGTTGTTTGATCTGCTACAGTTATTGCAGCGTTCTTCTTGCCCTAAAAGGTTTCTTTAAAGACAGCCATTTCTTCAGCTGCAGAAAGGCTGAAAAACCCCTGCTGCTCTTTCCCTCACACAATAGCTGATAATGAATTGGATTAGAAAAAGACAGTAATCCCAGGAAATGCAGGATTTCTCACCCATGAAGGACGGGTATTATGGTTTCTTTCACAAAGTACTTATGAGCTACTGTAGTGAAAGTCTCTTTTGAAAGTGAACAAAATAATTCTTTTTCTGTGAATGAAGGAAAAATAATTACCATTTATGTGTGAGATAGTCTTCATGCTCTATGGAGTTTAATTCAGTTTATATCAAATTAAACTTCCTGGCTTTAAACATTTTTGGCAGTGGCAGGAAATGACATATGGATGAAAATTTCAATGGTTCTCCAGACACACTCTGCAGACATCCTAAGTAGCTATCTTTTCTCTTGGTTTCACAACTTTAAAGGGTTTTATTTATTTATTTATTCGAAGGTGAACTGGAAAATATAATAACCCTACTAGCTGGATTCGGGCACACGCTACACAAACGTTTAGAGCACAAATCTATAAATGCACCTCACTGCTGACCTGGAATGCTAAGCCTCTCCAAAGAAGAGGATGCAATCATCTCAGCCTTCTTGTGAAATAAATGAAACTGGGCCAGCTTCAGCTGTCTTATAGTCCCATGCATTTCAGTGAGTATGGTAAGATCCCAATGTATGTAAATCAAGACAAAATTTGTTTTATCGCATAATCATTAAATATTGGACGATTAAGTCAAACTTATTTCCACTTACAGCCAAGGCAAAGATTTTGAACTAGGCTGACACCATTCATGCAACCTAATGTATATCACCAAGTCTTTTTTACACTTATTGCAGCTGTCATTAGCATAAAGAATATATGTAAGTAACACACTTCTATTAAGCCATAACTCCAGGGTTCCCTCTGAAAGACTGAACAAATTTGCCAAGTCATTTCAACCATGACTTTTTAGCTTGCTAAGAGGAAATGATGGGAGGTGGGCTAACACTAAAACCCCGTTGGAAGATAAAATGATCTAAAACGCCCTGCAAGTTGGCAATTCTAAAATTGCTTCCTATTGAGCAAATTCATGAAAGTGCTGCAATTGCTGGCAAAGTTGCACTCCATCAAAACAATCTGGACTCAAAATGTACACCCCTGAAAACTACTGTAATTTTCAGACCAGTGTGTGTTTTCACACAACTCCAATTAAAGATACAGTCAGTCTCTATATTGCATGTCTGCAAGATATCTAGATGCCTCCTTAAAACTGGAAACAAATCTAACTCATTACTGAGTGCATCTACACATGCAAACAATCTGGGAGCAATTTACTCTCATGTAAACTTCTGGGCACTTGTCTACATGTGCAGGGGCATGGGAGCAGATTTGCTGCTCCTGGCAGCAGGATGCTCCCGCTCTCTGTGGCCCTGTAATCGGCCCCTGCAGCAGCCAGGGGGAACTCTAGGCTCTCCCTGGGTGATAGTCCAGGGATCTCTTGGCAGAGGTGAGCACATTGCTCCTTGCTCCCCGGAGCTGCCTGCTGCCAGAGCAGGCTCCACTACCGGGGCCCAGACAATGTCCCCCTATCCCAGCAGCAGGGAGATCTCAGCCCCCACTCCACGATCGCAGGGCCAGGGCTGGGAGTTGCTCATCTCCCAGCACCAGCTCCATGATTTTGGGACCTGGGCTGGGAGATCCTTTCTCCCAGTACCAGCTCCACAGTTGCAGGGCTGGTATGGGGAGATTTTTCTCTTCCAGCCCAGGTCCCATAACCACAGAATTCAGACTCCATGATCGTGGAGCAGGGGCTAGAATATCCCTGGTGTTGGGGCAGTTAATAACCATGAGTCAATTTGCTACTTGCATTTACAGGTAGCAAATTTACTCATGATTAGAGCCAATTACTGTGCAGTAAGCATCTGCACATGCAGATGTGGATGTTTACCGTGCAGTAATTAGCTCTACTGGGCAGTAAAGTGTCTCATGTAGATGTACCAATTGATGCTTACTTGCAATGAGCAAGATGCCAGTGCTATACTGCCCATAACTTGTTGCAAATTTATTTTTGTTACAAGTGATTTTTTACACACTTCAGAGCACTAACACTATATATGGTTTATCGTTATATGTTTTTATATGTATAATGTATGCATCCATAAACACACACACACACATCACAAAGCAAGGTAAATATTAGTGGTATCTAGAAAAGTAAGGGTCAAGCTTTGATTCAAACTGAAACAATGGGACAATGTTAAATAGCAAAATGGGAAAATACAGATGGAAACATGACATTTTAAACTGGTGGATGGCAAGAGATTGGATTCTAAAAGCAGATCATAGAATCATAGGATAGGACAGGACCTCAGGAGGTCATCAAGTACAACTCCTTGCTCAAGTCAGGAACAACCCTGTCTAAACCAGCCCAGCAAACTGTTTGTCTAACCTGCTCTTACAAAATTCCAAGGATGGAAATTCCATAACCTTTAAGAAACTGACTACATTTTTTGAGTAGATGTATATGCAGAAAACAAAATTATGGTGCCCAAATGGTGTTGTGACATGAAAGGCTTATAATATAATGTCCAGGTTGAAACCGTGTACTGATTAAGAAATTAAAAGGCAGACAGTTAAGAGAAGAATATAAGAAGGCTTACATGAGTATATGTAAATAATTATTTGGATAAAATAAACCAATAGGACACTAAAGCAGTAAGCCAACTAAGAGAGAGAATTTGAGTGCATGGCAATTATTACTGTTCTCAGCTATAAAACAATAAGTAAATGGCATGATTGAAAGAACAACAGAGTTAACATAAGAAAGAGACAATAATATTACAGTAAAAAGTAATGTTTAATGACACAAGAGCGGGAGAAATGTAGAAAGAATTTACCACTAGATTCTGAAATGAAAAAGGTAACTAAAGGCCAAAAGACTAAGTTTTATCCATGCGTGTATCTAATTACAGATGTCACTCAAACAAGAGATAGAGCAACAGACAATGTAGAAAATGAAGGTAAAGATACAGAATCTGCACAGAAGGTAAATTATAACAAAAGCAAATAAGAGAAGTTAGTGCAGTGTGAGACAATAAACCAGCCTTAAACAGATCCCTGCACAATATGCACTGATAAAAACATGGAGGGGGTGAAGTGGAACCCTGTGGTAAGCTTTGAGCCTTAAGAGAAAGAAACCACAGATAAATATGAGAAGGTTTACTTACTAAAGGCTTTTTGGCTTGCTTTAAAAACCATTGTATCTGTTACAGATATAGAGGGAGTTTGGATCTCCAACAGAAAAGGTTCTTCTTGACATCTCTGTACTCATGCTACCCTGGAACCTCATTCAAGGATGTGTCTGAAGGGTTTTCTTTAAGCAGTGGAGGCAAAATAAAACCCACTGGCTGTTGGAATAGGTCAGGAGTCTCAAACAGCAAGAAAAACTGGCTCTTTCATAAGCTATAGAGAGAAACACCAAATAGCCTCTGAGCAGTGTCATACCTAGAACCTCCTGGCACAACCTGGTCCTTTCCCTCTGGCCTTTTACTTCAGCAGCTCTGTTTCCAAACAGCTCCTAGCATATTGTCTGAGTAATTAGACATACAGTTATGGAAAAGCAAAAGAGGAAGGAGCATCCTTTATTGTGACTGCTCACAAGGGAGCAATGCCCTTCTCTGCTTCCAATACAGTTCAGGGCCCAAGAGCCAAATATTTCCTTTTAGTGTACATTATCTGCAAGTCTTAAAAGGAGCAAAATAAAAGCTTTTGCTATTAAGTAGACCAAGTTTCTAAGCTTTAGAAACCTCTACAATAAGATGAAACTGGCTCCTGATGACTATTAGTTCATCTAATGAGGGTCTGTATGCACATTAAACCTGGCGTACATAGGTAGATTCCAGAAAAAAGAAATTTAGACGAACATCTGTATTAATTCAACAAAACCCCTCATGCTTCAGGGAGCGTGATGATAGGAAACAAAGCTGACAAGCAGTTGGGTGAAACATTTCTAACCCAATGATAGCTAGAGAAAAACTACTTTTCCATCCTGCAAAGCTTTTGGAGACTTAAAAAGTTTTCCATCCTAAATCAGGACAAAAACAAGACTGCTTAAGAGTTTTGGGGAGAAACAATACAGAGAGAGAAGAAAACAAAAAACAGTACCTAGGCAGTCAGAGCACTCAACTGGAATGTGAGAAAGCTAAATTAAAGTCCCAGAACAGAGTGGGCATTTAAACAGAGGTCTCCCACATTCCCAAATGAATGCTCTGACTGCCAGGTGCCAATGGGGTGGGTCTGTCTTGCTGGGAAGAAATTCCATCCTGACCTGAAAAGCCTCCTGCAACAAATATTTTGTTAAAACTGAATGTTCCCATGAGAAGTGTCTGTTGTGATGAATTGGCATTTTGAAGAGGAAAAAAATGTTGAAAAAATCCCCAATCGTCTCTAAATCAGACCTACATAAAAAAGTATATATATTCCAGACAGATATCACTCTGCCTATTGTATTAGCTAGCTTCAGGATGCAACATTGAACAGCCTGCAAAAAAACATCATGATTGACAAGGGACCACAATCCCTGCAGTTAGAGAAAATCACATATCAAGATACATGGAGAACCAAGGACTTTTCTGTTATATTTGATTTGGTTATTGGACCTGAATCAATCGTGTATGGACATAACATACCACTTGTGCCAGACTGTCTTAGATTCACACTTTCAATTTTAATGGTATGATGCTTTGATATGAATGCTATATAATGTATGAGGTCATGGGCGCACATACACGCAATTAAATGCTTACTGGTACTATGAGTGCTTAGATTTCTGGGAACTGTTTTTCTTGTCTACTGCTACACAGTTTTAACTACTGAGTACAAACTCCAGACAAGACAGAGGTGGTGGCAGCAGGTAGACTGTTTGACTTGGGAAGGCCTGGGACACCATATCATTGATGTGGTTCATCTTCTCCTTGTCACTTAGCATTGGTGCTCCTGGATCCTCTGCTGCAGCTGGTGGCAGTGGCTAAAAGCAGCTTTCACTAACTCCATCCAGTTAAGGCTGCAACCCTGTCTTTCAGATATGGATCTGGCCACCATCATTCATGCCTTCATAAACTCAAGGTTAGACTACTGCAATATGCTCTATAGAGGGCTGCCCTTGAAAACCATCCAAAAGCTGCAGCTGGTGCAGAACGCTGTGGCCCACCTTCTGAAAGGGGTGGATAAACAAGAGCACGTAACTCCAGTGCTCCAGGGTCTGCATTAATACCCAGTAGTCTTCTGGGCACAATTCAAGGTGATGATTTTGACCTATAAGGCCCTAAAGGGTCTGGATCATATGTACCTAAGGGACTGCCTTCTCCCTTATACCCCATCACAATCCCTAAGGTCAGCCTAGAGCAACCTTGTGCAAGTACCATCAACATGCCAAATCCCCCTAGTAAAAATGCATGGGGGCCTTGTTAAACATTGAACTTTGAGCTGCTCAAATGTTGATTGGTGTTCGTGCTCACTTGAGCTATAATGCTACAGCTGCAAATTGCCACTAAAGGGCTGGTGATCCAGGACAGGCTTCTATAGCTGTTCTAGTTGGGGGTGTTGGAGAGATGGGTTAGGGAGGCAGGAACACAAAACTGGGAGGCAGAGATGGGGGTTAATGGGATGGGGGTGGGTAATGAGATGGGAGGCGGAACAGAAATGGGGATGGGGAAGGGTGGTGAAATGAAGGAAGTCAGCCACTGAAGGATAAAATTGAATGAAGCAAACAATTTTATTAACAAAATAAAGAGGAAGTAAATTAAAGGTCCATATATGGGATTGGTATTAGGATGTGGGAGGTGCTGGTCATGTTTCCTGGGGTGCCTGGGAAATGGGAGCAGAGAGGGAAGGTGGTTTTTGTGGAGCTGCTGTCCCTGCCTGAGAAGAAAGCCACACAGGGACCCTATCTGACCCCCTACCTTGTTCCCCCCACCCCCACTAGACCCACCCATGGCCTGCAACCTGGCTAGAGGGCATGTGCTTTACAGGCTGCTTACACAGGGTTGCACCCCTGGGGGTGGGAAGGTCACATCGCCAGGGGCAGGAGTAGGAGTTATCTTGATGTCAGAACTGCCCTTTGGGCAGTGGAGTTCAGAGGGTGGAAAGTTTGTCTGCACAAAACACAGGGGTGGGAAAGGGAACACTGAATCCTGGGATCTTGGAGTCTGCAATTTGGGTGGCTCATCTGTGGGGACTAGCCACACATAAATGGAATACGAGCTGGGTCACACAGATCAGAGATAAATCTGCCTTGGAGTGATGTAACTTTCAGCCACCTAAAGCATGCTTAAAATTACTTTCAGGTGTTAAAGTGTGGAAAATACAAGGGCCAAGAGCTCAAGGAACTGCCTAAAATTAATATGTAACAAGGCTCTGGGAGTTCATTCTCAGCAGTTGCTCTGGAACTCCCTCTTAAAGGCCTCCAGAACTCGAGCCTAGACATCTTTCAGAAGTGCCATAAGACCTTCCTACCTGCAGTTTAGCAAACAAAGCTAGGCTGAGATATTGTTTAGGGAGTCTTTGTTTTATGTTGATTTTCTAGTTCCCCTTTAAGTGCTTTTGGTCTCTTGTCATTCTTCTGTTTTATAAGTTATTCTGTTCAATTATTGTAACCTACCCTGAGCCTTTAGTGGAAAGGGTGGCATGTAACTCATATAAAATAAACAAATAAACAACGTCAGAGTCTGGATTTCATTTTTTTCCAAGATGATAATAAAATAGGTATGACAAAATTTGGTAAAAAATAAACTTCCCTCATTTATATCATGTACTTTCCACCTGCATCTAGATTTTTATCTTAATTTTGATTGAAGAATTATAGAAAAATCACAGCTGATGGAGCTAGAAATGATAGACAGCTGGGGTTTCTATCCTGTTTTACTGTCTTTTTTCTGGGGTCTTTACTGCAAGAACTGGTTAGAAGTTTTTGATCAAATTTCCAGGCTCACTGTTCAAAGAAGACACTACTCTTTTAGTCCCTGAATGCATGGCTTGGGTTTTGTTTTTTAATTACATCCTATTTCTATTTGTCTAGTCATCAAGGTCATCTTCTGTATAGATTCCTTCAAACTGTGTTATCAACCAACTTCATCAGCACTCTCACTTTGTGCCAACTTCCATATTAACATATATATTTTTAAAGATTTGTTTCAAGACTGATCTCTAAAGAATCCTACCAATAACTTTTTGACCAGTAACTGGTAATTAATAATTTGGTTCATGTTCACTTATTTTAAAATAGTATTTCTTTGGCTTTGAATGCACCTTAGGGGGAAAAAAATCTTGTTATTTTACAGGCAAACAACAGAAGAGAATAGGAGCACAGAATCTACAGTACATTGGAAATTTTTGTGAGGGAACAGAACTGCAAAGGAACAAATGATGGCTAATGAGAGTGGAAAAGCTAAGCAAAGTGCAATGATTTCATATTTTACTTCATTAAATTTAAAGAATGCTCAGAGTATAGATTTACTTTCTTTGATCAATATTTATTATTGCTGAATCTCCCTTGTAATGGGAACCACAAGAATTTAGATCAATACACAAAAAGGACATCTAGTTCCACTGCATTTTCTTTAAGTACCTCTCAGTAGACTCCACTGAAATACTATTTTGAAACCTCATATGGTTGTTAGAAATATTATTAAAAATGCATTATCAATAGCAGATTTAGGAAAAAAAA
>NW_017728947.1:50605263-50615483 GCF_001723895.1 Crocodylus porosus | reverse complement strand
CTCGGGGGCAGAGTGATTGATCTTTTGTCTCTCTCTCTGACTCTATTTGCAAATATATACCTTTTGTGTTGCTAATAGAGTGTGTCTGTGAAGGTTTTTTTTCCTCCTCCCGAGAAACGAACCACGATTTTTATATCATGGTAATCCCAATAGATCCATCTCCTTTCATAACTGTGGAATTAGAACATAGGTATCCCAGAGCAGCATTGAATTCATTTTACACTAAGACCAACAGAACATACCTGAACATTTTCTGAGGACTTTTACATAACTTAAAAACCAAATATATGCAATATACTGATCTACAGCTAACCAAGATATCCAGGATAAATCATAATTATTCTTCAACCTGGTCTACTCAGCCAAAAAACTGGAATTAATTGGAGCCAGAAATGGAAACCAGATTCCTGAATCTCATGCTGTTCATTGTAGAAAAATGTCCCACTATTACTCTGATAGAAGCATATAGCATATCTAGTGTTACCAACAATCAGGGTGCATGTGTACATCAATTCAACTTTTTTCTCTCCCCAGTATCTCATCTTATCCTACTCAGGCCAGGACATGAAAACACAAATGTTCTCACCAAATGAAACTGTACCAACCCTATTTATGTGGACGATTTTTCCAAAGCTATTAGTGTAGACAATGCCCTGGTCTTCATTAGGTCATAGTTTTAAAAAGAATCACAGAGTTCTATAGCATTACATTTACATATGCTGTTGACACTAGAGGTGGGATTCTATTATCCTTTGTGCACCTAAGGCCCCTGGAAGATGTTAATTTAATGGTGCGATGGGATATGAGGAATTTTATCCTGGCTCCTAGCAATCATGCATCCTGCCATGCCAGACATTCAAGATGGTTGAGATATGGGATAAAATTCTTGAGATCCCATCCCGCATCTACCAAGGTGTGCAACTGGCTGCACTTGCCCTGGGCCTCAGGCACCTGGGATGAGGGAATTTCTCCTCTGGTCTGAAATAATTTGTCTGTGCACATGTAAGACATAATGCTACAAAGCGCATCTATTTTTCTGAAGAGCAGGATTTGTTTGGTAGAATCTTTTATTGAACCAACTACTGTTGAGAGATTATTATGTATATCCTCCACAAGAGTCCACCAAATATATACACACACACACATATGTGTGTGTCAGATACAGTAAAAGCCGCATTATCTGGCACCCTACAAACCAGAATGCCCTATTAACTGGCATGCCAGCTTGTAAGGTAAAAGCGAAACTGGAAGTGTCCACCATGGCACTTCCAGTTTCACTGAGCCCCCACGGCCTGGGGCAAAGCAGCCTTCCTTGGGCCCGACTCCCTATCCCCCAGCACACTGATGCAGAGGGAGGGGCAGCAATGTGGCGGGAATGGTGGCAGCGCACCAGATGTGGCAGGAGAGGCAGCAGCCCAAACAGGCATACATGCCTGTTCAGGCCTTTCAGGTACCCGGCATATTTGGTTATCTGGCACCCCCCATTCCCTATGGGTGTCAGATAACAAAGCCTTTGCTGTATATGTATAAAAGACATATATATGTGCACGTACATGTGCAGGTTTGATAGGGCCTACATGAAAGAACAGTTTTCTGGTTTACACTTGTATGGAGTTCAGTTCTGTAATCTGCTGTGCAATTTTGTTTTCGCTATTTGTGCCAGCACATCTACAGCTCTGAATACATCTAAATATATAAAATGAAGTGTATGTCTGTATGTTCACTTATAACTCAAGAATGGATGGTCCTATCTACTCTAAACCTTCCAAAAATCACTGAATATCACCCAAGGAAAATGATAGGCGAGTTATTTTTCACTTAACCATTTTGAGGCTTCCATTGATTGAGATTACTTTACTTCTCAGATAAACCAGTACCACTCCATTTTGGATGCAGTGAATTCAGTTCAATTGTCATTATTATATTGATGCTTGCCTTTTTTCACTCCACGTTAAATATTATATGTTAAATATGTTGCACCGTGTTCTTTAAAAATAAATAATATTTTTGACCTAAATATGTTGTACTAAGTTGTTTGAAAATAAAGAAACATTGCAATTACAAAAATAACAATCCGGGCGAAGAACAGGTACTTCAGCTGGTAAATATTATAAAAATTTAAATAAAAACTGGTTCTTTCCCAATTTTCCTGTTTTTGATTTGTATTGATTATTCTCATTTATATGGCTCACTTTATGCTTCTTGAAATGGGTATAATACCAAACTATTTCACAAGAGTGTTTAGGAATTTCATTAATGTTTGTAAAGTCTATTGAGATCTGCCAATTAAAGGCACTTACAGAAATGTAAAATATAGTTATTACAACTCATGTTAAGCTTTGAGTATATGTGTATGCCAGTAAGATCCTAAGATGATACCCAGATTTTTAAGGACAAGGCAGGGAAGAAATGTTTGTTTCCTTTTAATGATCATTTTAAATGGTGGAAGCCAACCTGTTTTGGTAAGCATGCTACAAATTAGCCCTGTACCCTCCCTGAATGCCACTCTCATCCCCTTTCCCATGCCCAATCTGCTGCTCTGATTTCTGCTCCCTGTCCTATATGCTACTGTGCCACCTATCCCAATCTCAGATTTTAAGGATGGAACAAGGAAGAAATCTCAGCTGACCTAAGGGATGCCTTGATTGTTACAGTCTTCAAGATGGGGGACAGAGCTGATTGCAGAAACTACTGAGGCATCTCATTGTTGGCCACTGTTGGAAAAGTCATCGCCTGTATCCTCACTAACCGCCTTCTTCCACTTGTGGAATAAATTCTTCCAGAATCTCAAAGTGACTTCAAACCATCCTGAGGACTGTGGACATGATCTTTACAGCCTGTCAAATCCAGAAGTGTCATGAGCAAAATCAACCTCTCTATTTGGCCTTCATCAGGGTCTCTAAAGCCTTCCATTCTGTAAACCACAAAGCCTAAGAAAATTCTTGTCCAAAACTGGCTACCCAAACAAGTTCATCAGTGTTCTGAGACTTCTTCATGACAACTTATCAGCAAAGGTTCTCAGTAACAGGAGTCAAACAGAACCATTTGAAGTGAAAACTGGAGTGAAGCAAGGTTGCTTCATCACTCCAACTTTGTTTTCCATCTTCATCTCCATGATAATGCACCTCATCGACAGAAGGCTCTCACCTGGAATTGAAATTGTCTATAGGATAGATGGAAGACTCTTCAACCTCAACAGACTCAAGTCCAAAACAAAGACCATGACAATATCCATAATGGAGCGCCAGTATGCGGATGACAATGCTGTCATTGCTTAATCCGAATCAGACCTACAAACCATTCTTAATGTATTCTCAAAAGTCTATGAGAGTATTGGCCTAACTCTAAGAAACATCAGGAAAATGCAAGTCCTTTACCAACCTGCTCCAAATGGGAAACAACCTCCACCCCTCCTTTCAAATCAACAGAGAATTACTGGAGAACATGGATCACTTCACCTATCTTGGGAGCCATTTTTCATCAAAGGCAAACATAGACTCAGAAATACAACACTGCTTGAAATGTGTGAGCACAGTCTTTGGACATCTAAGTAAGAGAGTCTTCTTAAATCATGCCATCCTTACTGAAATGAAGCTCTTTGTTTATTGAGTCATTGCAATTCTAACTCTTCTGTATGGCTTGGAAATGTGGACAACATACAGAAGACATCTCAAGAGCTTGGAAAAGTACCACTAATGGTGCCTTTGCAAGATCCTTTGGATTAGCTGGGAGAATAGATGCACAAGCATCAGCATCTTGGCCAAAGCAAATTCCAACAGCATTGAGGCCATGATCATCCAAAACCAACTTCACTGGACAGGTCATGTTGTTTAAATGCCTGACTCCCGCCTCCCAAAGAGAATCTTTTCCCCACAGCTGAAAGGTCAGTGAAGTAGTGGAGGGCAAAAAAGAGCTTCAAAGACAACCTGAAGGCAAACATGAAGAGGTGTAACATTAACATTAACACCTGGGAGACCCTTGCTCAGGACAAACCAAAATGAAGGAAGACTGTTTGGAAGAGACTGCAACACTTTGAAACAGCTCGTTGACAGGCAGAAGAGGAAAGAGGAACAGGTGAAAAGAATATCAGAACATCCAACGCAGCAACACAGTGCCCATCCCTCCTAAAAACACCTGTCTTCACTGTGACAAGATGTGTATCTAGAATTGTGCTATGGAGCCACCTGCAGACTCACTGTTAAGATCCTTAGAAGACTATCTTACTTGTTTGCAAGTGATTGCCCATCATAATCACCATCCCAACCTCAATCTGCTGTGTGCCTCAAACAGAAGCTGTGCATGCCACTTGTGGCATGTATGCTGCAGGTTGGCCAACCCTGGTTAAAAGACAATCCTCAATATCACATTTACTTACATTCCATATAACTCAATTTTAAAAAGAGAAAGCAAGCTGTCCTTTTGACTGCTGATCATTCTTTCTGTGTTCTAATCTAAGTGGATGATGATTTCATATTGCAGCATGGTGATTAATATTGCACAAAGAATATTATGAGCCAAAGGAAAAGGCTATTGGAGAAAATGAAATAACTTAACTTCAGAGGGCAAATGTTTTTGTTTTATGGCATCCAGAAAAAAAAACAACCAACAGAATCAAAAACTACAAGGTATGTCATTCTTTGCTGCATTTACAATCTGGCCAATTGAGAGAACTGAAGTGGTTTGCTAAGAGATTGTTAGTGTAGGGTTTTGGGGTGTGCAAATAGGCCCTAACGCAGAGCAAGACTTAAACATAGGTTCAGTGTTAAATATGCACTTCAGTCTAACCAAGTAGTTTGACCTGAGAATCATTCAGGTGCGGGAGTATCGCCTGATGTTCTCAGATTGGCCTAGAATTAAGACCACCCAGTTTTCCAGTGAATTCGAGATTTCAGAAAAATTATCTGCACAATCCTAATCACATTCCTCCGGAGATGTGCTCTAGCAGTCCAAACGGGTGTCTTTGGCTCTGAGATATAAATAAAATTGTTCTTGCTTTTTACAAAAAAAACAAAGCAGGGTAAAATGTTATGCAGTTTTATTTACTCTGAGCAACATACATTGTTCAAGAGACCACAAGAAGACTTCCTCCTCCCCTCTCCCTCTGCCCATCAGCCTTGTTCAGCCCCCAGGTAATACAAGAATTGCCTAACTTGTGTGTATCCTTGAATATGGGAAGGAAGAAGTCAGGCTTTCTTTATCCCTTCTGAAACAAATTTCCCTGCCAAAACCCCCATTCCAAAAAATAAAGCTGCTACCACCCTTACTATAGCCACAAGGCTTCTTTATGCAAATGTATTACTGCTCTCTATTTTGGGCAGTGAGGGATTCAGTATGTGACAACACATCTTACATCCCAAAAATCTACTCTGGAGCTTCACAAACAAACACTAGTTACACTTGCTGAATAAGAAGCACAAACAAACAACAATGACAGAAGTAGGAGGAAAATGTTAGAATAGCTACACTACAAAAAAAATGGATCCAGAGAACACAAGAGTGCCTGATAGAGGACACAATAACCCCATACCAGCCTACACAAAATGTAACAGAGTCACAGTGTAGAAAGCCCCAAGAATAGCTTTATAGTTTTTAGGGGCTGGAAGGGACATTTACAGTAAATAAAATGTCTTTCAAAAGCTTCCTTTGAACACCAACTCCAAAAAGTCCCACAGGAAAAACTGTGCATAATGTAAAATTCCATTAAAAAACCCAGAAAATAAAGAAATGAGAGACAGAAAAACCTAGAGCACTAGAGTATACAACTTGGGGTGATCAAAATGAATGCATACAAACATAAGCCTCTAGTTAAAGCTTGGTATCATTTTCCACATGATGCCTACACAGTAAATGCTAGGAGCTCATTATCTGCAGTAATAGTATATTCAAGCCTACAGTGGAAGAAAATGAATTCTGAACTTGAAATGAAACAATCAAGAGCAAACCTACCATCCAGAAGCAGATAACCATATTTTCTTGCATATAATACACGCCCTTTTCCCCAAAGTCAGCTCCTCTCCTCCCAAAATTAGGGTATATATATTAAGCGGAGAAACTGATTTTCTGCCCAGAACAAAAGTACCCTGCTTTGATTCCTGCTCCACAGTGCAGCAGCTGTTGCGTTAGTATTCAGGCAGCTGGGAGAGTCAACTGATTTAATGTCTCTGCCCAAAACAGAGCATAACTCAGGTCTTTACTTCAGAGATGTTAACAATCATCTCTCCTTTTTAAAAGTTTTGATGCTCCACTAATCAAACTAACTTTTCTCATGGCAATTTTGCTATCTGCCAGCTGTTTCTGGTTGCTCTCCTGTTTTGCAGCCTTGGAGACTCTTTACCTTTTCTCAAGATCATAGATCTATCCATGGAGAACAGCCTTCAGCAGCACCTAAAGAGGGTGAGTCAGATTAAGATGAAGTTGTATACCTGCTCTCTACAGCCATAACTCTGGGAAAATCTTTGCTTCATTCTGACTTCCAAAAACAAGGTACATATTATAATCTGGGACTTGTTATACAAGAAAATACACCTGATGTCACAGACTATACAGTTGAAAAAGTGTTGATTTTGCCTGCAGTGTGATTTGTGGGAACCTGTACAGTAGGCCTCTGCGAAGCAGCTAGTATTTGCTTTGGATTCAGATTCAGCCGATTCAGGGGACAGTGATTCGATTCAGTTATTTGAATCACTGTCCCGAACTGATTCAGCCGAATCTGATTTGGAGATTTGGCTGCTGCTGAATCTCTGAATCTCCAAATCTCTGAATCAGCCAGGCCCATCCCCAATCCACTCTCCCAGCCCAGCAATGGCTGCTCTGCCTGCCCCAGCTCCTGGGACTTTGAAAAAAAAAGCCCTGACTCACCAGGTGCTTCTGGGCATGGGGGGTGATCCCCACTGCCCCCATTGCCCCTCACCATGTGGGAGGGTCTACACAAGCCCCTCAACCCCCCTATGGCTGCCCTGCCCGCCCCAGCTCTGGCACTTCAAAGAAAAAAAAAACAAGAAAACCCCCTTACTCACTGTTCCTGCCAGTGGGGAATGATTCTTGCTGCCCCCCGCTGCCCTGCACCATGTGGGTGGGTCTTCCATGAGCCCCCCAAGGCCTCGAGGCTGCTGCAGGAGCTGTGAGTCCTGGGGTTTTTTTCATTTTCTTTTCCTTAAAGGGCTGGAGCCAGGGTGGGCAGGGGGCTCATGGCAGAGCCCCTCATGCAGTGTGGGGCAGTGGGGATGATCCTCCCCACCTAGCAGCACGCGGTGAGAGGGACTTCTTTTTAAAGCACCAGGAGCTGGGGCAGGCAGGGCAGCCATGGTGGGGGGGCTGAGGGAGCAGGCAGGGGTTATGGGGGCTAGGGGAGCAGGCAGGGGAAGGGGGCTGGCAAGGGTCCCCCCATGGTCCCCTCCTCCACCCATACTTACCAGCTCCCAGTCCAGCTACAGCTCTCTGTTGCAGCCACTGGGGGCTGTCCGAATCTTTTCCAAAGATTTGGAGAGCTTTGAATCGATTGGACCTTTTAATTGGTCCCCTTATTTGATTTGGATTCAGAAATTCTGAATCAGGCTGAATCTCCTCTGAACTGAATCACCACCCAAATCTTCACACAACCCTCCTGTACAGATTCTTCGAGGAAAGGGCAGTGCATTATCTGCAATTGCATCACTGTGATATAACTAAAGCTGGATTGTTGTTTTGTATTTGCTAGGATATCCTTAATAAAAATCATAATTTGTAATGAAACCTTTCGTTCTAAGGAACAGAACTGGCATAAGATTTAGGCACGTGAAGTTGTAGAAAGACATCAACTGGGATTCTGAAAAGCACCAGAGCAGGTTAGGTACCTAACTCCCATTGATTTTAAACTCAAGTTTGTTTGGAAATTCTTACAGGCAACTATCTAATCTTAAAGTGATATTTTTCCTCATTAAATAAAAAGGAGCAACTGTTCTGAGAGCAATCCATCTAGAATACTTTGTTACCCTGGATTAAGATACTTCCCTTTAGAATCACAGCATCTATACAGGGCTGCACTGTTTCATAATAAACATGGCATTCTGGGCAGATAACTCATGCCCAATGTTCTGCCTGTAAGATGTATTTATACTTGGATTTTTCTTGCTGTCCATTCCTGGATAGCCACCAAAGGCCATTGGAATTCTGGGGCATGGTGTCAAACTAATTTCTCCCATGATTCTTCTCTTTTCATTGCATCATTCATCTGAGTTTTGCAAGCTAGACCGATCTGCAAAGCCCTGTCATTCACATGAACAAAACAGTGCTAAAAGCTGCAATCCAGATAGTAATTAATACAAAGAGGTTTGTGCACATGTACTGGCAGTTTTAAAAAGACTTAGGAGGCAGAGTAATACATACATAGGAGGAGGTAGCAGTGGTGTAGGAGGAAGAAATTGAGCAGTCACATCTGCATGAACTTTTCTTAGAATAGCTTCACTCAGTAATCCATTGATTTTAGACTCAGCCAATGAGCTCTCCCTGATTCAGTAGGATAGCACTGCAGTTGGGAGATGACCAGTAATGACAACAGAACTTCAAGCTGCCAAAGCCCACCTCCCTCCAAATCTGTGTGGACCTTACTCCAGCACTTCAGCACAGGAATGCTTACATTTACATTGCATCTTTCATTTCTCTCTTGCTATGTCATGTTCTCATTCACCAAGACAATTAAATACATGCTTTTGCTATTTCTGAAATGAAGACGCTTTCTTGAACTGGGACCTCAATTTACATCTGTGGACTCCAATTACAAACACGGTAGAAATGTGTTTGAAACAGACAATCAGGCTATTCTACTGCATTCTGTTTCAAGTATTATACTAGAACTATCCCCCTGGTCTCTAAATGTTCATCACAAATTAAATGACATCCTTTCTTCTATGGCCTATACTTTATTATTATGATTTATTTGTATAGCTATTGGTTCAATAATCCCAGTCATAGACCAGAACTCCAATACATTAGCTGCTATCCAAACACAGAGCAAAATGGTGGTGCCCAAGCTGTAAATCAAGTATAAAAGACAGTGGGTAGATATCAACAGACAAGGGAGCACATGGGACAGTGATGGGGTAAAAAAATAAGCCTTTCATGTTTCTGAGGGGATACATGAAGGAAGATAATGCATTCGTTTTGTGGACATTCAGGGAGACCCCTTCCCCCTTGCATGTGAAGAGAAACATGGGAGAAAGCACAAAGGTGCTCATTTGAAACTAACAAGTGGGTGAAAGAGGCTGGACTTATGGGCTGCAGATATAGGTGCTGACCTTTTGATATCAAATGAGGTGATGATAGATGGGAAGAAGATATGTCATAAAGAGCCCTGAAAAAGAGCACAAAGAGCTTATGTTTGATGCACCAGTGAAGAGGGTGCCAATGGAGTAATGAGAAGTGTGTTGTGATCACAAATTAAGAAAATGATCTTTGCAACACATTCTGAATGTCTGAGACTAGACTGCCTCTCTCAGGGCTTTAAATAAGGATGCTGCATTAATCAAGGCATGAGATGATGAAAACCCACTCTAGACTTTTAGCTGAGTGGGTGGGCAGAGATGTGGGGTGGAAATTTTCTGGAAAATTTTCTAGTGCTTTATTTTTCTGTGGTAAATTTTCCATTTCTAAAAATTCGTTGTTTCATAAAATTCATTAGCAACAGTGAATGGATGCCAATACAATATTAAGCGAGCTTGGCAGTTTCAAAGTTGTATTCATGTTTTTCATTCTGATTGTCCCTAGGAAGTGTGTGAGAAAGTGCATATATGTTTTATTAATTTGTAAATGGAAGGATAAATGCACTCACATAATAGTCCAAACCAAAAATCAAGTTATGAATTCACTTAATTGACTGTACAGGTCAAATCAAAACCAAAGCATGGTGTATCAGACACTAGGGCTTTGTGAAGCTTCGGGTGGTGATTCGATTTGGAGGAGATTTGACCCAATTCAGTGGCCGAATCTCCTAATCCAAATCAAATCAGGGGGCCAATTAAAAGGTTCAAATTGATTAAAAGCTCTCCAAACCTTTGGAAGAGATTTGGAGAGCTTTGATGATTCAAGCAGTCCCTGGTGGCTGCAGGTCCCTCCTGCAGCCAGACTCGGAGCTGGTAGGTAGGGGCAGGAGAGGGGACAATGGGGGGTCCCCTGCCAGCCTCCATCCCCTGCCTGCTCCCTTAATGCCCTATGGCTGCCCAACCCATCCCAGCTCCCTGTACTTT
>NW_017728947.1:50602431-50605083 GCF_001723895.1 Crocodylus porosus | reverse complement strand
GCAGCAGGGATCACCACCCCCACCATCAGGAATGGTGAGTCCCTGGGGGTTTTCTCAGTTGTTTTTTTTTAAGGGCCAGAGCTGGGGCAAGTGGGGGAGACTTGGGGAGTCTGGGGGAACAGGGGTGGTTGGGAGGGCTCATGCAGAGCCCCTCACATAGTGCAGGGCAGTGGGAAGCAATGGGGATCACCACCCCACCTGGCATCAGCTGGTGAGTTGGGGCTTTTTTTTCCCCAAGTGCAGGAGCTGAGGCAGGCGGGGCAGCCATTGCCAGGCTGGGAGAATGGGTAGGGGACGGTCCTGGCTTGGGTGATCTGGAGATTCAGCCGAATCGATTCAGGACAGTGATTCGAATCACCAAATCGAATCACTGTCCCCTTAATTGGCCAAATCCAAAGCAAATACTAGCCGCTTGGCACAGGCCTATCATGCACAGTTCTTTCTGTGTGCTAAAATTAGTGTGTCAACAGTTTTCGGTGCCTTCTTTTTTTCCATAAATTTAAAGAAACAATGTAAGGGAAGTACATGCTATTGTGTATTGTCTTTACATTTTTACAAGTATTCCAATAAAAATCATTTCTTTCCACATAAAGCTTTGAATTTGTTTGACTATAACATTTAAACAAGATTAAGTGTGCTATATTTAATTTTTTTCCTAATCAAATATTTCAGTTCAAATACTTGGGGCTATTGGGACATAAAATTAACATGGTGGTACCTTTTTTAGTTTTGTTTACTAAATATAAGTCAAATCAATGTGCTAAATCAGATCACGCTTTACTTAGGGCATTGGAACATTTTTCAGAAACATTTTCCAGTTCAAACATTTTCCAGAAAACCCACATCTCTGTGGATGGGTAGAAGCCATATCTTACATTTGAGGTGTCAAATTCACCCTGAGCTGGATCTGGACTGCAGGAACTCCTCCCAGGCCAAATCCATTGCGTCAGAAGGACCTACAGTGGCTCTGGGGCCAGCAGCATGGCTCTACATTCAACCAAAAATGTGGGCCAGGGATTGGGTGACAGTACAGGTCAGGGAGCGGGGAGCATCAGGGCAAGTGAGGACTTTATCTGAACAGCCCTCACTCACCCCCCTGCTACCAACAGCGGTCTCCACTGGGATACAAGGACCCTGAATTTTGTGGCAGGCCATGCTCCACTGGCCACACCCTCAACTTTTGGTAGCCTGCTGGACTATCAATGGGCCAGCTGGAATGGTTCCATGGGCTGGATATAGCCCACAAGCTGTTTGTTTGACACCCTTGTCTTAGAGCTATTACACAGAAAGAATCTACAAGACTTAGATGTAGGCTGGATGAAAGGACCTAGCATGAGTTCTGAGTCATTGATGATACCCATGTTACAACCGTGAGCAAGATGCAGGATGTTGATGTTGCCTGCAGTGATCAAGAAAAGAGGCAGCAGGGAGAGTTCAGGGGATAAAGATTAAGAGATCTTGTTTAGCCATGTTGAGCTTGAGTTGATGACTAAACAATCACTATCTGAAGTCAAGAAGACAGATATATTTTGACTTGGACAGAAAGAGACAGTTTTGAAAAGGTCTATGTGTCATTCATGCAGAAATAGTAGTTACATTTTGTTTTAGACGGGATTATCCAGAGATAAGGCTTCTGGTACCTCCAGAGAAAACTGTGGGAGGGGTGAGAATCAAAGGAATGATTTGAAAGATGGAGGAGAAGCAGGGGAGACAGATCACAGAAGCTAAGCTAGGACAAGATTTCAAGAATAAGAGCATGACCAACTATGTTGAAGGTAGCAGACAAGCTTAAACTTGAAAGGGAGATGATGTGGTAATTAAAGGCAAGTGGTGCCAAGCATGAGACTTTTTTTTAGGTGGGAAAGGTTAAAGTAGGTTTAAACTGTGAGGAGACATAATCAGAAAAAATGGAGACGCCAATGAAAAGAGTAGTGGGAGAAATGAAAGCAGAGAGATTAGAAGATGAGATGGGACAAGATCACTGAGCAAAGCAGAGGTTAGAGGAGAGCAGATGAAAGTTTGTCTGTGACAGGGAAAGAGGAGGAGATAGCTGCAGGGTGAGAATGAAGGGTGAGTTAATAAGAAACGGAAGGCCATGGTGTATATAGTCAATTTTCTGTAAGTAGTGAGAAAGTAACAAGATTCTTTGAGAAGAAAAAACAAAGGGAGGGATTGAAGGATGAGTAAAAAATGGCAAAAAATTGGGACAGCAGGCATAGACTTCAATTAAATTGGAGAAGTAAAATTGCTTAACTAGGAAGACTGCAAAACTGAAAGGCAGAAGGATTTCTGACAGTAATGATTATACTGTCTGAGACAGCATGATAGGGAAGGAGGACCTGCCAATATGAAAGCACAAGAGCCACAATAGCAAACTCAACTATGGGACCTAGGCTGCAAAATGGCTGTAAGTGTGCTGCTATAATGGGAGAGCTCCTCCAGTCAAACATTCCTTTCAAAGATGGGTTTTGATTAGGCCTGTGTGAAGTAGCTAGTATTTGCTTTGGATTCTGATTCAGCCAATTTGGGGGACGGTGATTCAATTCAGTGATTCAAATCACTGTCCTGAATCAATTCGACCAAATCTGATTCTGAATCAGCTGAATCAAACAGGCTTCATCCCCCACCCGCTGACCCAGCCACGTCAATGGC
>NW_017728947.1:50596937-50602061 GCF_001723895.1 Crocodylus porosus | reverse complement strand
CAGTGGGGATTGTCTGCTACGTGGCAGGAGCCAGTGAGTAGGAGCTATTTTTTTTCTTTTTTCTTTTTTTTTAAAAAGAGCGAGGATCTGGGACCGGGCAGAGAAGCCATGGATGGGGAGGAGGGGGAGGGGGGCTGGGAGAGTGGGAGGAGGTTGGAGGACACTCAGGGAGGCGAGGGGGGCAGGCAGGAGATGGGGCCTGGTGCTGGACCCCTCATGGTCCCATCCCCCCCTCGTTCGCCCCCTGCCCCTACTTACAATGACTTGCAATGGCGAGCAGGGACTTTCCAAGTCTCTGACGCTCTCCGAATCTTTTCCAAGTTGATTCGGAGAGCTTCAAATCATTTCAGACCTTTTTACTGGTCTCCTGATTTGATTCAGGTTTGAAAGCTCAGCCGCCAAATCAGGCCAAATCTCCTCCGCATTGAATCAGCAGCTGAAGCTTCACACAGCCCTAGTTTTAAAGTTGTTGCTGGGAAGGATTGTGTGACTGATTCAATAAGAACACATTCACAGTAACAGTTTTAGCTTTCTTAATAAAGCTCTTTCCATATTTCATAAATAGCCTAATTAACAGGTGGAAAGAAATCATTACCTGAAAAATGTTATCCTTCAAAACAATACTTGAAGAGGCTTATTTATTAGAGAGCTCCAGGCAATATCATTTTTCCTGGTCTCTGCTTATGGCACAATTTAATCTCTTGATGAATTAAATGCTTGAGTCTAATTCTGAGTTTACTGTAGGGGTTCCTGTATGAAATGTGCTGCTCCAGGATACACAGCTGGTCAGAATAGATGATGTAATCATCATTCTGGATTTAAAGCCCATGAAACTATAAACATATAAAGATAATACTGGTATTATGATAATGCTCACTGGGAATTACCATAAAACACCAGGCTATATTTTGTGATAACTTTGTAAATCACTTGGATTAGTAGTAGTACTGTACATGGTATGAGGTAGCAAGAATGATCCCATGAAGTTGCTTTACTTACATCTCAATAAAGTCATTCCCTTTCTTCCACCCAGGAAATAAGCATAGGTCTTATCCATTACCAGGGGGAGATCCAAAATCCCCAGCCACCCTTTGCTGTTGTCCCTCCCCTCTATTCAGCACTGCTGCTGTCCCTGGCTGCCTTGGAGGTGGGCAGGGTAGAGTGCTTCTACCCTGCTCTAGCTGTGCTCTGTGGGGAGCCAGGCCCAGGTAGGGACAACAACAGCAGATGAGTTCTCCCCCCTGCCCAGTCCCCAAGGTGTTCCTTGTCAGTCTAGGAGCAGGCTCAGGGGAGGGGAACTTACCTGTTTCCACTGCTGTCCCTCGTTGGGCCCAGCTCCCCATGTAGCCCAGCTGGAACAACACCAGAATAACTCTGGATCCTCTCCCTGTGCCCCCAAATGGATGTGAGGACAGTGCCAGGTGGGGGAAGGGCGAATGGGAGGGGAAGAGAGGGAGGAACGAAAATTCTTACCTGATTGGGAATACTTAAAGTCACTGCCTGTTGCTCCTGTGGGACAGTCTGTCTGCCCCAGCTGGGAGGAGAAACTGAGAGAGAGGATGCAGCCACCACTGCAGCCCTGGTCACTGCTCCTGCACTTCCATTAACAAAATCCTGGATCTACCTCTGGGAGGAAGAGGGAGGTTCCTGAGCTGGAGCACAGGGGTGACCAGATCTGGAAGGAGTGGGAATCTTACTGTTTCATGGACTCAAAACAGTTTCTGGCAGCTGATTTCATGGTACAGTCTGATCAACGGTGGTGGCGGAGGCTGGGCTGCAACCATCCCTGTGGTGCCAGTGGCATCTTCTGCACCCCCCTTTTCAAATTCCTAGATTCATCCAAGTATGTTAAGTTGGCTAGGACTTGTGAAAGCTAGCTTTGGCTGGGATGATCTAGTTGGGGATCATCCTGCTTTGAGGGGACTGGACTAGATGACCTGAGGTCCCTTCCAACCCTTTCTATGATTCTATGAAAGGGTTACACCATGTAGTCAATGTAAAATGTCAGTAAACCTCATTAAGGACACAGGTCTGCCAGGAATTAGCCTCTGTCAGCAAAGTTTAAGGATGTTTGGGAAGCTGGTACCATTCTGATGAAAGAAAACTACATTTACAGAAGGGTCTTTGCCACCATAGCCATGGTAATGGTAGCACTGTAGTGTAGACTAAGCCACACCTCAGGGTTGAATGAACTGTAATCTTCGGAGTCTTTTTGCTTAGTTATTACTACTACTAGTAGTCTGAGATACAGCATCTACTCTAATGAATTATTTAGCTTGATATGGAAATTTATTAAGCCATTCAAAGTTCTTGCATATATCATAAACACATCTTTAGGGATTACCCCACATTTATGAACTCTCTTCTCCTTGTAATTGCTTAGATTAGAGAAAAGGGGTGGACATCCTCCCTTCATATGTAGGCAGAAGTCTTCTAATGTTGCTGGCAGTCCAGTACCATGTTTGTATTAAAATGCAATTATGCCTTGAAAGGAATTATGTGCTAACTGGTCTGTTTGATTAGGAAAAGACTATATACTCCCATTCTAAGAACTAGGAAATGGGCAACACAACAGCTTTCTAGAAAAGTTAGTGGCTTCTGATGGGTATCAGACATATGTAGAAAAGCAAAAAAGGAACTAAGGAAATTTACCAACAAGCCTAGGGGAAAAGAGATAGTTAAAAGAGGAAGAAGAGTTATTGTGGGTATTCATTCAGTTTTTACCAACTGCAGTGCTGGGCAACCTTATCTAGTGTTCAAGAGAAAAATATTCGAGCTTTCAGCCAGCTTTTGAAATTAAGTAGCGAAATGAAGAACCTTAATTCATGATGCAGATCAGATCAGGGAATGAATGGAAACACAACGTTCAAATTAAAAAAAAATCTGACTTGAAAACTGAACGTATAAAAAGTAGCTGAGCAAACCCCTGGAAAAGACAAAATTCCTGTTTCAATTGCCTTAAAAAGGAAATCTGAAGAATTACATTTTGATTCTTAATCTTTTTTTCCCCATAAAATGTTTTCTGGATAGCTTAGTAATAGGATGATTTTGTTTCTATATAAAGTTATCATGGAACATTTGATTAAACTAATGATTAACTCTATTCTTTAACTCTCCTTTCCCCCAAATTCCTATTTTTTCATAAATGTAGAGATCTAATGCTAACAGCAGAGTTTAAACAATATTGGACAAGCTCATATAAAGAAAGGCTACTGGGAAACATGATTGCCTTAAAGGTCCTCTGTATTATTGACAGCTGCTTTTGCTGAAAATACAAAGTATAACTCAAAATGAAGATTTTCATCAAGATTATGCTTGGCGCATTCGTTATTGCTATTGCTGAGACAGAACATTTGATGAGCTATCTGATCAATGTCATGGCAAAACTCCCATTCTTCAAAATACTTTTACTTGTTATAATGAAAAAAATACAGTCTCTCTCACACTCAGAAAATGTTAATAAGTCAGACTTGTAAATTATATCTAGCCATAAGAAAATGCTCCCATCTGACAGACCTATGATAGGGAAGTTCCAAATTATATTAAACTGCAAACCATAATGTATAAAATATGCAAAAAACATAACAGATAAAGAAAATGAAAGACAGGTTTTGAACTTGCCTGTGGCTCTCCCTCTCTCAATTTATGCTTGTACCTGGTACAGTCACTTGGAACAGATTTCTTTATATACAGGGTGTTTATAAAGTCCTTGTGCTACTTTAAACTTTACTAACTTTGGATGTACATATGGTAGAAACAAACTGTAAACAGCAATTGAAAACGTATTTCATTAAGGTTTAACGCAATACTGCTCAAATTTCTAGACTTCAACATAACTGCCATCTTTTGTGATGCATCGTTCAATCTGATTTTCCAACCCATAGAAAACATTTTCCAATTGCTGCTGAATGATTTCATGAATTTTATTGTGATCCTTACCCTATGCATAGCTTACACTATGCTAAAATTCTTAATGAATTATGCTTTCAATTGCCGTTTACAGTTTGCTTCTATCATGTGTATATCCAAAGTTATTAAAGTTTAAATTTGCACTAGGACTTTATAAACACCCTGTATTCATTTACAGATACTAGTAAAAATTGAAGCTAGAGAAGAGTATATGATAGTGTCCTGGCCCTAGATGTAGCTTGGGAATGCCCTAGAGAGCAGTGTGGTAGCAAGGAAATTTGGCACCCGAGGCAAAATTGACACACCACCAGCCAGTGACAGAAGGAGGAGCAGGCAGGTGGATGCCTGGTGACAGCTTCCTGGAGCGGAGTGGCCAAGGAGCAGCCTCAGGTGGCCTGGCGCAGGGAGCATGCATGAGAGATCAGTGTGGAAACCAGCTGTGAGCCCTCAGTGGCTTGGTCTGGCTAGGCCCCAGGCAAGCAGAAATCAGCCCCCCTGCTGCAAAGAGACTCTGGGAATAAGGTTGCTTCTGGGCAGGGTGGGCCCCACAGGCACTGCTTTACCTGCCTCACCCCAGGTGGGATTGGGCCCACAGGCTGCAGCGCCACTCAGTTGTAGTCTCTTTCCCCCACCCCAAGCAGTGTCCATGATTCAAAGCTGATCCAGACAAATTCAAACTAGAAAAAAGATAGTTTATTAATTAAATAAATAAAAATTATACATATATATACATATACATACATACACACACATACATACATATATATTTAACATGAGGGTGATTAACAACTGGAACAAATTACTAAGAAAAATGGTGGTTCTCCATCTTTTGAGGTCTTCAGATCTTCTCTGGATGCCTTTCTAAAAGTTATGTACTAGCCAAACACAAGTTATGGGCTCCATATAGAGGCAACAGTTTCATAGGTGTTTGTATGATACTCATGGTAGTCTTAGACATAAAGGACATCAGACTAGATGCTCAAATAGTTTCTTTTGTCATTAAAGTCAATGAAGCTATGAACAGGCTGGACAGGCTCAGCAAATGGGCGGACAAGAACCTGATGGTGTTTAACACTGAAAAATACAAGGTTCTCCACCTGGGGAAGAAAAACCTGCAGCATCCTTATAGGCTTGGCAGTGCTACAGAAGAAAGAGACTTGGGGGTCATCATTGACCACAAGATGAACATGAGCCTGCAATACGATTCTGTGGCTA
>NW_017728947.1:50583868-50596698 GCF_001723895.1 Crocodylus porosus | reverse complement strand
TTTGTTCACCAGAGCGCCCCAAGGGATGACGAGGTCGAACAGTCATAAACTCCCGCAAGACCATTTCAGGCTGGACATAAGGAAGAATTTCTTTACTGTCCGAGCTCCCAAGGTCTGGAACAGCCTGCCATCGGAAGTGGTTCAAGCACCTACATTGAACACCTTCAAGAACAAATTGGATGCTTATCTTGCTGAGATCCTATGACCCCAGCTGACTTCCTGCCCTTTGGGCCGGGGGCTGGACTCGATGATCTTCCGAGGTCCCTTCCAGCCCTAATGTCTATGAAATCTATGAACAACCATGATAAGTCATGTGAGTTTTTCACATGAGTTTGAAAAACTTGTCTGTGCAATTGTAACACAATGACCAATAGCATTCATGTCCAACTCTGTGCCCAATCCATAATGTGGGATTATCAGAACCCCTAGTTAGAAAATCCAGTCATTTAGCTCAAGAAAGGGAGACCTATGTTTTATAAATCTCTAGTTCAATTTGTGTGTAGACAAAACAAGAGGCGTGTGTATACAACACTTTAAAGTGGGCTAAATGCTTTCGCACCACTTTAATGGCGTCAGTGTTTGCATGCCTTGGCGACATATTGCATATTAATTCCAGTCACTGTAGGAAATTCGGTGGCATAATGTGCCTTAAATGACTGGGGGCACAGCAAACTAAAACTTCTCAAAGGAGCTCCTTTGAGAAGTTTTAGTTTGCTGCCCCTACAGCTGTGGAGCAAAGCACTGGGCTCCGTGAAGCTCCGTGGCTCTGCAGAAAGCCCTGCAGGCAGCCTGGCAGAAACCTGGGAAAGCAGGCTTCATCCAAGAGAACCTCCCCTAGAACCTGCCTGCCTGAGCTGTGCTGGGGCCCGGTGCACTCTATACATTGCACTCTTTCACCTCACGTAAACACTTTAAAAATACATCAGTGACACTATTAGGGCTAGTTCCTATTCAACTTTTAGGCATCTAAGTATGGTCCTATCCTACTCTTCCCAAGTCCCTGAAAGAACATTTTTCTAAAGCATCATTATCATTTTCTTATTTTTCCTGGAACTTCTTAAATCCCTTTAACCAATAAAATTACTATAAAATTCTTTAAATTTGATCTATTCATAGCAGTGCCTGAATGTTTCCAAATTAATTGGTAGAGTTCATCTTAGTCTTAAGACTAAGTCATAAAAAGCACTTTTCTAATTGACAGGTTTTTCAGGAACTTAAGCAGGGTAGGATAGAATTGCACTTGGAAAATAAGATGTTTAATAGATGCAGTTCTAGTACACTGTCTTACAAAGGGATTCTACTTTGTAAAAGGAAAGGAAAATTACTTTTAACAGGACCATATATTGTCAAGTAAATCTACAGTGTAGGAAGTAATCAACAATACTGTATCCAGTTATAACTGAAAGGGAGAGTAAGAGTATACCTGACCCAGTGGAAGTACTAATGGTATTTAAATGACCTTAAATGGCCAGAGCCTAGGTTATACATCTCATGTTAAAGATAAAATCTAGGCAATACATGTTATCTCAAGGAGTCTAGTGCCCGCCCCCCCCCAACGTCATTTTCTCTCAAGCTCAGGTAATACAGATATGTCCAAAATTTGATAGAAGAATGAATCTAGAACAGTGGGTCTCAATCTTTTCTGTAATATTACTTCATGATACAAGATGTAATAGGCTTCCTTGCCATTTCACACCCAGAATATGCAACTAAGATTTACATTTCAAAATACTCATTGTAGAACTCATCAATGATTATTTTCAGCAATGATTATTCTCGGTGATAGATTCTCTCTCAGTGTTCAACATCTACAGCAGAAAAATTGGATGAGCCTGTAGACCAGAATATGTAATACAAAGTCATACACTTAGAAACTAATAACAAGAACCTGTGCTGTAAGCATCAGATTAGTTGATCATATAATAATTATGGATTACCAGTGTGATGTGGTTGTGAAAAAGACAAATACAATCTTGGTATTGGAAAGGCTGTGGACCTGAGATTAGGAAAAGAGTCTCACCATTTTCTTTTATGACAGGCTTTCAGAAATAATGGCTAAGGCATGTCGTCACCTTCAGCCAAAAAAAAATTACTTCTTTACTGGAAAGTCAAGCCTGAGAGCTATGTAGCATCCAGTCAAACAGCATGAGTGAAATGATACGATTGATCATAATGAGAGAGAACATACTCATACCACCTGGGAAGAAAAGGTGCAAGAGAACTCTGCACCATGATGGTCAGTTCTTCCCAGCTTTATGGGAGAAGTGGGGCACATCCCTTTCATAAAAGTGTTCCTTCCAAATTTAATAATTAGATGGTAATTGGTTAATTTTGTTTCTATGGGGTATTTTGTATTATAAGGAAAATCATACAAATGTGAAAACAGGGTCTGAAAAAGTCACTGGCATTATCTTATTTAAAATTTGTGACTTGATAGTGTCATACCTGGGGGTATTGTATGGGAGTTATGGATGGGGTGTTATTTTTTGTTACTTCCCCTATAGAGACAGACAGCAAAACTACAAATTTTCTTCAATAGCAACAGCTTGTGACAGTTACTTTCATTGTTAATTTTGGAATTAGTTGGTCTATTGATTTCAGCAATAAATCTTACTCCATACTTTCAACAAGTGAAAAATATGGGTCTGCTTTAATGGAGTTTAGCTCTGAGTACAGGCCACTTCCAACCTGGCCCATGCCACTGCCACTTCCCCATGGTGGTGCCACTGATTCTCTCCACCACTAAAATGCCACAGAAGCCTTCAGATCTAGGCCAGATTAAATGGTTCTGTAGAAGTAGGTTGCTGCCCCTGGCTAGGGCCCCATATCAGGAGATTACACCTAGTATATAATAGACAAAATATTTCCAGTCAAGGTAGGGAAGTATTAAAGCCAGTGTTCAAGGCATTGGGAAGACCTCATCCAGAATACTGTTATATGTCTGATCATCCACGTTTAATAAAAATTATTAAACTAGAACAGGTGCAGAAAATGGTTATTAGGGTGATTAGGGCATGGGAAGTCTGTCTAACTGGAGGAAACTAAAAAAAGCTTGTTATGGAGCAATCCTAGCCTTTCATAATTTATACATCGGGGATATAAATTCTAAGCAGGGGCAAAGGAGCTAAAGGACAATGTTTCAGGGTTATAGGTTGTAGCCATGTTGGTCTAAGAACATAGGCAGAGAAATTCTTTGGGTAAATCCAATATCTTCTATTAGACAAACTTGAATAGTTGGAACTATTCTTATTTGCAAGCTTTTGGGTACAAATACCCTTTGTCAGGCTGAGGAAGCATCTGCAGTTGGTCTGTGCTCTTCCTGGATGGACTGGTAAAGAAGCCAGAAGTCATTCTGCATGCAAGAAAGCCAGTCAGTGAAAATGTAAATTGAGGTAGTCACTATTCAATGGGTGACAGATGTGAGTGGGGAGGTGGGGGTGGAAGGGGAATGCATATAGCTGGTAAATAGTAGAGAGGTACCTGGAGAGTCAGCTGTTAGGCAGGTTATAATGTGTCATAAATCCAGTGTCTATATTTAGTCCATGATTTTGTTGCTGGGAAGGTGGTCTGTGTTTTTAAGTTTTTGTAGAAAGTCTGTTGCGTCTTGGACAAAACTCACTCTTTGGATGACAAGAGGTTTTAGGATTGATTCAATTAAACCTGTGTTCTGGGGAGCAGCCAAGGGAAAGACCCCAGGGAGCCCAGGAGGAACTTGGGGAACAAGACTGGGACGGGAAGCAAAGTGGAAGAAAAGAAAAACAAGGTTCTTACCTTCAGAGAGCAGCGTGGCAAGACCAGAAGTGGCGGCGGGACCCGAGCGGCTCGTTAGCCGCGTTTTTATAAAATTATGACCAGCTGACAGCCACAGCGACAGGAGCCCATTGGGGAATTTAAAAGCAGCTGAGCACAGCCCCAAGCAGGGGAGAGAAAGAGGAGCACCGGTGAGGGAAGCATTCTCTGAGTCTCCTTGGGGCAAAGGAGCGTGGAGGCTCGCAGCTGGCAGCACTGGTGGAGAGAGAAAGACCTTGCAAGACGTGAACACCGCCGGCAGCAAGGAAGAAGGTGAGCAAGGAAGGTTGAGTTGTGGAGGCCGAGGAGGGTTGGACAACCCTAAGACCTGGAGGAGCCCTCAGAGGGGAAGAAGAGGGGACAAACTCCAGATCACCAGAACAGGTGGGACCGCAGAAGGCACGGGCAACCCCAAAGAAAAGCAGTGGGGGGGACACACCGAGGGGACCCACCAAGAACACAGTAGGCTTACCTCAGACTAAGGTTAGGCTGGTTGGGGCCGGAGAGGCGGCAGCCGGGGCCAAAGGAGTGAGCTGTCAGAGCAGGAAAAGGGGCAAAGAGATAGTTCCTATTGTTTGGCGGTTGCTGCCAGTGACTTATTTTATGTTTTGTTACCCACTGTTGGAGGGGAGGCGGAGTAGGTAGCACTGACAGAGTGCAGCTGGGGTTGGCGCAGGCGGCTGGGAGGAGGAGAGTATTTAGCTGAATTTGTGGAGCCAATTGGGAAGAGGGTCCCAAGCCCAACTATCAGGGGAACGTGGCCGAAGACCGACAAGACCCATCAAGGTTTGGTGTAAGGGCGAGGTAGAGGGGAGGAGGAGCCTTGCAGAAGACCAACATCCCATGGTCCTTGGAACAAGAAATACCAATAGTCAATCCCCACTACTGTGATAAGATCAAAGTCGTGGCAGGCGAGTTTGGGGAGTGATGATTCGGGTCATTAATATCAACTCACTGAGGTCACAGGGACAGAAGGGCGGACTACTCATCCGGGGACATAAAGCATGTCACCGGATGTTCGAGACCAGGCGGGTACAACCTGATATTTCCTCAGTAAGGTGGAAGTTGCGAGGTATGCCACTCCTAGTTGGCCCTAGGGAACCAAACATCCACACGTGTGGACACATCCTTAGTGTTCAGCTTGATAAATTTATGAAAGTGTGACTTTGTTGCCCAGGATATCAGGGGAGTATATTGAATGATGCAAGAAGTCTATTTGATGCCTATATTTTGAAGTTACTAAGGCAATCCAGCTCCAAATTTCCTTCTTTTCCTATGCAAGGGGAGATTTTTTTCATCATCAGCTGCTTTGTTCCTCTGCTGACTTCCTGTTTTACTTTCTAGGAAGCTTCGTTGCTCATCTTGCATTTCTGGCTCCCCTGTTCCTAGACTGCACAATTGACTCTAGTTCTGGCTTTTTTATTACCCCTCTTACCTGGTCTTGTAGAAAAGTGAGGGGGCATGCACCCTTGTGAGAACAGATGGAAGGCAAGTGGCTGCTGTAGGAGTATTCTAGCAGTGCATGGAGATAGAAAACATTTTCCCTGTCTGAATTTTGTGATATCTTTAAAAAATACTAAATACCATAGCTGTATAATCACAATGTTCAAAAGGATCTGAAGGAGTGACTTGAGAAGTTTACACCTCCCAAATATTGATTTAGGTTCTTTACAACTGAAAGCATCGTTGGTTTATAGACTGTTCACATATTCAAGGTTATTTTAAAAAATCACAAGGGCTGGTAAATTATTTTTAAATGATAGACTAGGAATCTGGAGCACAGCAGGGGGGCATTCAACAAAGAGTTCAGCCAGGGTTGGGTCTGTATATTAGGGTCCTGCTACACGTTCAAATGAAAACTGGACAGAAAGCAGCTATAGAATTGCTACCCATTTCAAGCACTAACTTTATAGCTGGTTGGCTCTTTTTTACAGCTGGATAGTCATTTTTATCATGCAATAATTACTTTGCATTTATGGCTGGTCTAAATTTATTGTACAATTAACCTGTTAATTGTGTAATAATACACACTTGTGGCTAGACTTACTTTGCATATACAGTCAGTCTAAATTTATTGCATGATTAATCAGTTACCTTCATAACATATGTAACATGTAGTAGGGGCCTTAGTTATCTCTTATTTCATGGACTGTTCTCTTCTTCAAGCAAAATGACATTATATATGTAACATTACTTATTTAATCAGAAGAATAGGGCAGAGTGGGATAATCATTGGCCAAGCTCTCTAATTTACTGCTATCTCCCAGAATCAGAAATCTTCATATGGATAAAAGTCTCAACATAAAACCTGATGCTGTTTGTTTTTAGCTTCAGAAGCATATAGAAGTTGATTCAACTGCAAAGTCAGAGGAGAATAACTAAGTGATTACTTGACCTGGAAAAAGTAGCAAAACCATGGCTATATAAGCTGCTTGCAAAACATCTTGGCTCTCAATTGTTAGAGCTTGCACACTGGACAATTCAAACAAGCCAGACTTCATGTTTAATTCCAAGTCCAAATGTTTTTGCTTGTTTACTCAGCCCTGAGGGGGAATGGGATTGCTGACCATTGTAGCTATGGTAAAGTCACCCTTCCTGCCTATTAGCAAGTATTTTGACAAACTCAAAAAGGCCATTTCTCTTGGAACTTAATGGTAAGCCTGTCATGGGGTGCACTCAAATGAGGGGCGAGATCTACAAAAGTAATTTAGCCATGGTGATTCATTCTCTATACAGTCAATGAGAAGAACTAGATAACTAGAACTGGGGTTCAAAACACATGGCATATTGAGCCAGGGGCACCTACACTAGTGCATAAGCCAGGCAAAATATGGCCCACAGGTCAAATCCGGCTTGCCAGGCCATTCTGTCTGGCTCATGGGGCCCCTAAAAAATTTAGAATGTGAATTATTATCTGCAGTGGCTGCCTGTCAAGGATGACAAGGCATCAGCGGTGGCAGGGTCCAGCAGCTGAGCAGCAAAGCCTGCCTGGCCCTGACCTCACCCACGTCCAGAAGCCTCTGCAGCTTCCGGCCTGGTGTCCCTTTGGCTGTTCCCCCCCTCCTTCCATCTGAGTAGAAAGTCAGATAAAATCAGATGAAGTGAAACTACCACAGTCAGCCCACGCAGCTGGGAACAGTGTGGTGCTGGCCAGGGCAGGCTGGAAACAGAGCAGCTGCTGGAAGGGCAGAAAGTGGTGGGTGGGCTGTGGCAGGAAGTGGCAGTGGGCAGGGGAAGTGGCAGGAGGGCCATGGGAAGTGGCGATGGGGCCACAGGAAGCAGTGGCAGGTGTGGGGAGTGGCAGCAGGTGGGAGGAGTGGCAGGAAGCAGCAACAGTGGCAGTTGGGAAGTGGAGGCAGGAGTGGTGTGCAGTAATGTGGGAGAGAAAGCAGGGAAGCATCAGGGGAGTGGCAGCAGCAGGTGGGACCGTGGAGCCCAGGCTGGTGCCCTGGGGCTCACAGGGATCTGGGTGGAGCAGCAGGAGTGTGGAGCCTGGGCTCAGGGTCTGCCTGGTTGACACTGCATGAAGCTTGCACACAGCCCATGACAGCCACAAGTTATGGAACTGGCAGCCCACCCTCAGCTCTTTCTCTTCCCCCCCATGACCCCACAACCTCCCACAGTCTTCCCCCCAACTACATATCCCACACCCCACCACACCCACCCACCATACACATACATACACTCACTTCCCAATCACAACATTCCACACACACCCTTACCACCCACACACAATATACAGGAGTAGGAATGTATTTTGAGATATTATGCAATCACCTCTAGATACACTTTGCAAACACACATAAGTTAGTACAAAATATTTTTAGATACAATTAAAATAAGTGATAGGAAATGTTTAATTTTTTTGTATATTATTTGTAGGGTCAATTTCAAGATTGCAGCACCCTCCCTCCCAAAAAGGAGTACTTCCAGGGCACGGGGAAGGACAAAGGGAAGTAACATAACAGAGAATAGCCCCACCTACTGGAAAGAGTGCTCACACATTCCCCCCCCTCCCCCCAATACTCAGCATATACCAGTTGCTTTTCTGATTAACAATTAAAATACACCTAATAAAGCCTAGCTCCAGAATCTAAGTCAATGGAAAGTCTTCTGCTAACTTCACTAATCAACTGGTGAGTCCCTAATACCATCACACTCATTCAAAGACCCATAAGTTTAAATGCATTCATTCTATAGGGTTTTGTTTTGTTTTGTTTTGTTTTTTACAGGAACAGATGTGGTATTTTTTTGATTTATCTAGAATTCACCATAACTATTCCTACCCCTCTTACTTCTTACCAGACTTTTATAGCTTCATTTTTTAAACCCTTGAAAACAGTTTCTCTCCAGACCACAAAAATCTCTATACTATTTATTAAATCTAGTGAAGTAAATATTTAAATGACTTCATTTCGACTGAAAGGAATTTTTTTATAAGAGAGAAAAAGAATAGCTGGGAATGTATCTTTAGATGAATCATAGTTGATATTTGCATAAACTTTGCTGAACAGTATTGCGTTGACAGTAACAAATGCAGCCTTATGAAATCAAAAGCAAAAAAACCCCCAGCTAGTGGGTTTAGATCAGCTAGAAACAGAATGAGTCTCAGGTGAGGGTCCACTTGATTTGCAAAATCCTATTTGATCTTCCATTAATGACATGTCAACAGCAAAACATAATTTCTGTTAACACTTTTGAAATACAGAGAGCATTTAACTGTCAGGGTCTTTCTGACACAGCCTTTATATTTATATACATAAAAACAAATCTTGTCTCTATGGAAAAGATGCCAATAAGTGAGGAAATATTTGTACTGAAGTTAAAGGAAGGACAAAAGGGCTAACAAGAAAGGCATGTGGGAAAAGTCTTTTTTTCCATTTATTCTTAGAGCAATTAGGTGATATTATTAGACAAGATTTTTTTGCTGAAGTAGCCTATTTTTTCACTGTACTGTAAAATAATCACTTCCACAGTTACAGCATAAGCATCAGTTCCTTTTGTGAAAGTAAGAACTGAATTATGGCACAATAAGTATAGTTTAAGTAGACTTTGAACTTCATACAGGCTGTGTCTACATGAGATGCTTACTGCACATTAGCTCCTTACTACTGCATGGTGGCATCGCCAGGCACAAACTGTGATGTGACACTACTGCACAGTAGTAACAAACTACTACGTAGTAAGCATCACTAGGCAACAATGCCAGGACACTACTACATAGTACCTGGCATTACTGCACAGACATTTAGTACTTGGTTATGCAAGTACTAAATGATTGCACAGTAACAACTGTGCAGTGGGTGTCTCATGTAGACACGCCCACATAGGAATTAATTAAACTTTCCAAAGTAACTAGTAGACAAAAGATTCAAGGGCATCATAGCAACAAACAGCCATGCAAAATATCAATGTAGTAAGAGACTTATGAAATTAAGGGAAATTGGGCAAAAAAAGATGGTAGGGATGTTGATGCTGAATGTTAGCTTTTCTTAAGAACACTTGGTGAATAAAATAAATAGTGCTAGCTTTTGAAGGATAACATAGGATTAATAGCAACTGTACAATGACAAACTAAGGGAAAACCAGAAGACTCCGCTGGGACTTATTTGAGGCAAAGAAGTAAAAGGTTCCTTGTGAGAGGTCTAAGTGCAAACTGCAGGCAAAGATCCATCATACAATTGTGTTCTTAGGCAGTATTTTACAGTTCATCCATGGAAATGATTAATGCACCAAAGCCAGGCACAGAGTGACCGTTAATGGGAGATTACTTATTTTATGTAGCTAATTTGTTGGTCAATTGAGTAGGTCTCAAAGCCTGCAGCCAACAGCAGCAGCTCCAGAAGCAGCAAAAGGAAGGATTGCTGCCCTGGGAGGGAGGAAGCAAGGCAATTCCTTTTTCTTTTCCTTAGCTGATCCTAAGTGACTCTTCTTCCCCTTTACCACACAAGAAAAAAGAACCATGGAACTTGAGGTTTTTCAACATCACATTGTTCATTCTGCCTTTGTTTAAACCATTCCCCCCTAACCCAGCACCTGACTTGTCTAATCAGACCATGAGCTCTCTGGGAATAGTCCCACACTCAGTGTCCTTAGACTATCTAACATAATGGGACCATTAAAAATCATTCTTAATAATGTTTACCTAGGAGAGTCTCACTATACGAATGTATTACTCTAACTTCCAAATTAAAACCCTCTGTAAAGAATAGCATAGAAAATAATTCCCTCACCTGTTGTCCTAAAACTAGACTCAATAAAATTGTTCAGTATTTTAACAGTTTTTCCATTAGATATATTTCTGAAAAATATATTTTGGAATGTGCAATCAAACAAGTGATCCAATTGGCTAAACAGCCATACTTGTGGATGCCTTGTAATGAAAGCAATTTGTCACTTGATGACAGTAGGAGAACAACTGTGGCTCATTTCATAGTCTGCTGAACATGAAATGATTTTTTTCCATCTGTGATAAGCTGTTCTGTCTCTTGTGGTAACTATTAGGAAGTACCGCCATCATTAGGGCTTTGCGAAGCTTTGGGTGCTGATTCAATTCGGAGGAGATTCGGCCCAATTCGGTGGCCAAATCTCTGAATCCAAATCAAATCAGGGGTTCAATTAAAAGGTCCAAATCTATTCAAAGCTCTCCAAATCAATTGGAAAAGATTCAGAGAGCTTCGGTGATTTGGGCAGTCCCTGCCTGTTGCAGCAGGGAGCTGGACCTGGACTCTGAGTTGGTAAATAGGGGGCAGAGGAGGGGACCATGGGGGGACCCCAACCAGACCCCATCCCCTGCCTGCTCCCCCAGCCCTGCCTGAGCACCCCCCAATGCTCCTGCCGACTCCCCCAGCCCACCCCCCCATTGCTGCCTTGCCCAGCCCCAGCTCCTGGCCCTTTAAAAAAAGCCCCTTCTCACTGAATACTGCCCAGTGGGGGGGTGATCCCCACTGCCTCACTCCATGTGGGGGGCTTTGCTATGAGCCCCCCAACTCCTGCCTGCTCCCCCAGCCTCCCAATGGCTGCCCCGCCTTCCCCAGATCCCAGCCCTTTCAGGAAAAAACAACCCCCGCCCTGGACTTACTGGCTGCTGCAGTGGCCTCAGGGTTTCTGGGGGCTTGTACGGAGCCCCTCACACAGCATGGGGCAGTGGGGGGCAGCAGGGATTGCCCTGCCCCCACTGGATAGGAACTGGTGAGTCAGGACTTTTTTTTTTAAAGGGACAGAGCTGGGGTAGGTGGGGCAGCCATGGGGGGGAGCTGGGAGAGCAGGCAGGGGTCAGTGGGCTCATGGAAGAGCCCCCCACATGGCATGGGAAAACGGAGATTGCCCCCCTGCCCAGCAGCAACCAGTGAGTGGGGGCTTTTTTTTTTTTTTCAAAACGCCGGCAGCTGGAAGAGTGGGCGAGGCAGCCATTGAGAGCAAGCAGGGGTAGGGCCTGTGTGATTTGGAGATGACTTCTCATAGAATGTTTTGTTAAAAATCAAACACCAAGCAATGAACTTCAATTTTTACTGCATAAGACAATTCATAGCAGAGACTGACCAATATGTCTGACCTAGGACACTCCTATGTAAGACGTTTACTGCAGAGTAGATTAATTAGCTCCACATTAAAATGTCTCCATCTATATGTACAGAGATACTAGGCTGGAGTAAATTAATCAACTCCACCCTAGGTTAGTACTGCCTAATACAAGTACTATCCTATGGCAGTTATTATCTCCACTGCAGTGCACGTGTAGATGCTGACCAGGGCTGGCTGGGGTATGAGGGTGCCCTGCTGCTGCTTGACCACCAGGGGTGGGGCATGGCTCACTTCAGGTGGAAAGGGGGCAAGCAGCAGTAGGGCATAGGTCCCGCTCCCAGCACCCCCTCTCACGCTCCTCCCCAAGTAATGTACCCCTGACACCCCAGCTAGGCAGCTTGTCCCAGCCCCAAGCCCAATCCCTCCCTCCCCCACATCCCTTCCCCCCCCTCCAACCCCAACAGATTTACCAGCTGGTGGCAGCTGTCTCAGCTGCCTGTTTAGTCTATGGTCAAATTTCTGAAGTGGCCAAAGCTTTTCCAAATCAATTCAGATACTTCAAATCAATTTGGAGCTTTTAATTGGTCTCCCAATTCAATTCAGAGATTCGGTCCCTGAATTGGGCCAAATCTCCTCTGAATTGTATCGGCTACCAAAGCTTTGCACAACACTACTCTGGAAGACTTTATTAGGAGATGCTAATAAAATTACTTCAGCCAATCCTTCTTGCTAAGACTCTTAACCATCTCTGCAGTTTATTCAGCCCTGAGGGACTTCAAGTATAAATATGCAGAGCACTTCTAAACACAACATTTTTCTTCTGACACACTACTTATAATATTAAAAATGTTGTCCCCCTAACAAAAGTATACCATTCTTTAAAATATTTTTTCAGAAAATATTGAGACACGACATCAAGAAACCAAAAAAGATAGAGTCAGCTCTTTAATATTGATTGCTTACAAAGATACTATTATAAGTAAGGCTGATTTTGATTACTTGATTTTTTTCCCAAATGCATGCTTTTCCATCAGAAAATGAAGACTCAAATAAATCAAAATGTTCCATTGAGAACAAATTGATTTAATCAATTTGTTAATTAACACGATCTAAATTAATGAAAAATAGTCATGCCATGAAGATAAATATTTTATTTTGACATTATCAAAACATTTTGAGTGCTGACGTGTGTAGGGGAAAAAAACAACAACAAAAAAACAGCACTTTACCAGAAGAGGAACCACATCATACTTTCATAGTTTCTAGGGTCAGAAGAGACCTGAGTAGATCATCTAGTCCAACCTCCTGCCACGGCAGGAAAGATTACTGGGGTCAAACAACCCCAGCAAGGTGTTCATCTAATCTCCTCTTAAAGACCCCCAGGTTAGGGGCCAGCACCACTTCTCTTGGAAGTTGGTTACAGATCCTAGCCACCCTGACTGTGAAGTAGCGCCTCCTGATATCTAGCCTAAATCTACCCTCTGCCAGCTTGTGACCATTATTTCTGGTCACTCCTG
>NW_017728947.1:50577012-50582752 GCF_001723895.1 Crocodylus porosus | reverse complement strand
GTGCCAAAAAACCCCACTAAATCATGTGATTTATATAGATGCTGGGTGAACTGGGTCAAACCGATGCAGTGCTTCTTCCAGTAAAGCACTGTAGTCAGTACAAGGGTACACCAAGCTGAAAGTAAAGAGCCATTTTGGTTTTTTATTCCACATCTGTCAGCGACCTTTATGTTGGTAAGGTCAGAATATTTGGTCTAAACATACCATGACATTATATTACATTATTAATACTTGAAATATTTCAAGTTTAACAAATCTCAATAAAATTTGAAGAAGGTTAAAAGAAAATGTTATTCCAATGTTTTCCAAAACAAAATTTCAGAATAGTGTTCCATGTAATTTTCTTAAAATATTAATTTTCAGTTCCATTCAGAATGAAAAACAAGTGAAATGTTGGAATTTCCCATGAAGCATAAAATCCAGTTCTGACCAGCTCTAATTATATGTCTCATATTTGGTTGGTTTTAGAACTAGTATGATCCGATGTGCCTTCTTTGTCTCCTGTGTAATTTCCAAGGTAGTTTTGATTTTTTTAGCTTTGGCCTGTGTTCTGCATGGTCTGCAGGGATGGAGCACCACCATGACAGTGGGGATGGAAGGGATGGAGCAGGAGGGTGAGGCCAGCATTGTGCCACTACCACCCCATGCCACCACCACCTCCAAGGAACAGGACTGGGGGGGAAGGGGGCGTGGGCCCCCACTTGGAGGTGGCGGCAGTGCAGGGTGCTGGCAGAGGGGGACAGAGGGAAAAGCTTCCCCCTCGCCCGCTCTTGGAAGGCGGCAGCGGTGCAGGGTGGTGGATGGCAGTGCTCCATCCCTCTTCCCCCCAATCATTTTTGATGGGCAATTAACTACTTTTCTCATACCTTCGGGAAGGATACATCTTGAATCATCTTTTTGTATTGTTGCATCATCAAATGGTAACACTGGCATTACAGTGTAGAGATATAATGACAAATATCTCAACTTCACAATCCAGGGAATTTATCTCAGAGGACAGTGCATTAAAGACAAACCCAACAGAAGGGAACAATCTTCTAATCCCGAGCTAATTATTATGGGGTGGAGGTATGTTAAACACTTTAATGGTTTATTTTCAGAAATTTAAAGAAATTAAATACAGAAAAAATACGAAGTAAAAGGGAAAGGAGAAGAAGAGACACTAATATTATTTAATAGAACACAGCATATATGCTTTGTCTCCTGAAGAAATAGCTAGCATAAAATGTGATTTTCTTTCTATAAAAGGAAAAGCTGTGAAGTGTTTCCAGAGTTTGTACATTCATGCTACCATCATTAATAATGAAACTGCATTACGAGATATACAAGTAAAACAGAGAAAGTTTTCATTTTTGGCTCAGTAGGCAATTAAGCAAGCGATGATAAAAACATAAATAGAAAAATACTTTGAGATCAGTGCATTCTTAAAAAAAACTATTACAGACAATAAAAAGAATAAAAACACTATTAAATGTATTAGTTCGCAATATTTTTTAATATCTGGATAAATTATATTGTGACAAACACAAAAGAGGTATGGTCTCATATTTTGAATACAGGATCAGAGCCAGGATATTCTGAATTACAAATTCAGTTCTAAAAATGATTTCTGCTGCATCTTTACTGCTTGACCTGCTGTCACTTACTTTTATCTGTCAGATAAACCTGTATCTGCTATCCGTGGATTTTGCAATGATTTGTTAAATTAATTAACAAATCAAGTTCATTCCAAGCACAACTCTGTTGCTATTGTTATTGTAGTATTGTTAAGTTTTTCAGATCTTTAAAAACAATCTTTACCTCTTTGTTGTAGGAAAAAAACAGAACATTAACTACCAACATTCCAAAAACTTAAATGTCCAAAAAAATTCTCTCAGACTGGGATAAATTCTTGATGGTGTTGAAGGAGTACTCTATATAAATAGAAAAAGCTCATTAGTAATGAAAGAGGCAACAACACTGGACAGCTACCTTCTGCTAAACTACACTTGGCTAAAATTATTTGTATACACTGTGCCTATAATATGTTGAAGTTGGATTTTAAAAGAGCCTTCAGCATGTAAAATCTGAAGTAGATTGAAGACTCTGTGAGGAAAGGAGTATTCTTCTTGGCAAAAATCTGATACAATATGGTCTTTTCCTGAGGCCAAAAATTTGTTTTGGACACATTCTAATATTATAAAAGCTTTAGTCTATTGGTCTGTCTGTCCATAACAGCTATGACAGTGAAGACAGAGAGAATGCAGCCAGCACCCTGTGCCACCACCCCCTGGCCCTGCTCCCTGGAGGTGGCGGCAGCACAGGGTGATGGCTGCGCAGAGCTGGCCTCGCCCCCTCCTCCCTCCCACCACACAGTGGAGTACCGCCATGACAGTGGGGACTGGGAACAGAGCCCTTCTGGCTCTGCTCCTTTAAGCTATGGGCTGGAATGGGGGCTACCCCTGACAACAGCCCACAGGAAGGAGGAGGCAGCAGGGAAGAGAGGCAGGAGGGAGGGGAGCGAGAAGGGGAGGGGGGGTTACCAGTGGCAGCACACCGCAGCCACTACTGCTGCCCCTACTGCCACATGCAAGCTCCTCTTCCCCCTTTCCTGGGAGGTGGGGGGTGAAATGGGCCTGGGCCCAAAGCAGTGAGGGGGAAGGGGGTTAGCCAGATACCAACCCGAGGTGGAGTGGGGGGAGAAGGCCCTGATCCCGAAGCAGGCAGTGAGGGGGATGTGGCATTCTGTCCACCCCCCAGCCCCCGTCATGCTTGACAGGCAAATTGCTAGTATTTTTATAAGCCCATACATAATTCATCTCTAGTATATTTAGCATTACCCAAAAGGGGTGAACCCCAGCAAAAGCAGAAAAATCACTCCAGCCTTCCTGTAAATCTGATGGCAGAAATAAAGAACAAGTCTCCTCTGGTTCATCACTACGTTCAGGGAGTTTAATACACACAATTACCAAACACACACCAGCACAAACAATAAGAACGTTCATTAAGGGGACTAGCTATCATCATTAGATGCATAATTCTACTTCTAGAATGTTATGAGGCTTCTACTAGCACTGCTAACTCTCCAAGGGCATAATTACCCCATGAAAACAAACCATGCGTATCTGAAAAAGCTTTATGGAATGGTTCAGGTTCACACAGATGAGTTAAATGTTGAATGTTTTACCTATTTAAGAAGGCTTTAAAACATAATTCTTCAACTGATTCATTTACCCTGGTTCACTATTTTGTTAATTTGCTCGTACCTTGTCCTCATTTCATGAACTGAAATAATAGTCATGTACATTTAATTTCAAAATTAAAAGTATATATATAAATTAGAACTAACAAATTTCTGTCTTAAAGGTCCCATTCAGTAGCGATCTATTTGTGATAAACATCATTTTAAAGCTAAGAAGATTTGGTTGGGGAGGGGAGGGTGGAAGGGAGTAAATGGTTCTACTCAACTCTGTTTAAACAAGATGACTTCAAAATAAAAAAGACCACATGCTGAGAAAAAACTAGCAGCATTAAAGACAACTTGTAAAAAATAATGACTCACAGAGCCCAATTCCTGTGTATTGCAGTGAATATTTACCACTTGATATAATGTTACATTTCCTTGAATAATTATTCATCAGTCATCAAATATCAGGAAGAAGGCTAAAACATCTACAAAGAAAAGCACATAAGCTTTTAAAATAAGTCAAGATGACAAGGTCTTCCTCTTTCCCTCAACCCACATTTCAAATTATACTAATCACAACTCAGCAGTTGAATAACAGTGGGCATGTCTACATGTTCATTAATGTACCATAATTACAGCGCATTAAGTTTAGTAATGACAGGTAATAACTTAATGCAGTGTAAATGGTGCTACTGCATAGTAGCATAGATGGGTTTTTTTGCTGATGCTACTGCACGTTAAAGTAAATCTACCATGCATTAGCATGGGCTTTGCCCACTGCACTAATGCGCACTAGAATTAGTCTTCTGTGCATTAATATGCAAATCAGGTAACATTGTAGAGAGCCCTGCTACCCCCTAAAAATATTCTAAGGAAGTATAGTCAGAGTAACTATTCTTCTATTCTCCTAGCCCTTAATAACTTTAATTTGCCTATAGCTTCATATTACGCTTTGAATAGTTTCTTTAACCAACTGCAAGAATTATGAATGACAGGTTTAATTATTTCATATCTTTAATTCCACCAGGGAAAGCATAAATTATAATTATGCCTGAAAAAGGAAAAGACTTAATGTAGGAAGATTTAAGGGACTATAAGCAGGTAAAAAAAAAAAAAAGAATGGCAATGCAGATGTAATCTAGGGAAATATTTTCTAAAACGAATCTCCCAAATGGTGCAACAGCCATCTAAGGGAAGTGGTAACAACCCTTTGCTAAAATTCATTTTGGAGTAAACTAAAAGAAAAAATAGTTTCCTGTACAATAAAAACAAATGGCACTGCAGTGACAGCTGCCTAAGTCTTGACAGTTTCTCCTTACAGAGCACTTCCAGATGAGCACGGACATGTGATATGTGGTGCGGCAGACCTGTCTGCCGCACCACACATGCAGGTATTTCCTGTACTACTACTTTGCAGCATGGGGGGAGGGGAGAGTTTGACCTCAGGAGATCCCAGAATCAAAAAAACCCACACCAAAAAATCAGGACCGCTCACGTGAAGGCAGTGCATGCCACCCTAAAAAACCAGAGCCTGAAGTGATTCAGAAGGTAGGCTAAATATGCACCTTTATAGACTAAGTAAATAAGATGTGATGTGGGGGGGGGGGCAGGGAGAGAGAAAGTGAGCAAGAGATCAAGTAAGCGAGCGCAAGCTTTCATGAACCAAAGTTCACCTATTTAGATGCTGTGAAAGGACCTGCAAAAAGCAGAGTATAAAGTGGAGTGAAAGATTAGATTACAACAGGTAGAAAAGCAGGAGGGAGAGGGAAGTAGGAAGGGGGAGAAGGGATGCTGTAGAAGGCATACAAGCAGAGAACCCATAAAAACACAGGGGTCCCAAAAGCTAATAAAGGTACTGAGATAAGAATCCATAATTCCGGTTTAAACCACAGTTAGCACACTCCAGTTAATGGATGATTTCTTGTTCCACAGATGCCCCTTTCGACCTGTATGTTTGTTTATTTATTTGCATTAAAATGTAATCCTCGGGTCAGTGATGGAGTGTCCAAGGAGACTGAGGTGTTCTGCCACACACTTCTGTGTCTTTCTGCAGCTAACGTCAGATTGGCATTCATTCATTCTTACATGCGGAGATTGCCCTGTCTGTCTGCTGTAGATGGGTGAAGGGCACTTTAAGCAGGTAATGGCATGGGCAGAGTTGCAAGTGAATAAACCTTAAATGTTGTACTCCTTGTTATTAGGTCCAAGTGGACTACTGGAGACCCTCTGGGTTAAAATTCATGGGGAACATGGCACAAGGGACACAACAGTGGGAGTCTACTACAGACCTCCCACCCAGAATCCTGAGCTTGACCAGGAGTTCGCCTGGGAACTGGCTGAGGCCACATGCTCCAGGACCATGGTTGTCATGGGTGACTTCAATTACCCGGACATCTCGTGGGAAGATCACTCAGCAAAATCCTAGCGGTTGCAAAGCTTTCTCTCGTGCGTGGATGACCTCTACCTGACTCAAGAAGTCTATGGGCCAACAAGAGGCAAAGCGCTGCTCAACCTCGTACTGGCTACAGGGGATGACCTAATCGGTGACCTAGTGATCGATGGGAAGCTGGGTGA
>NW_017728947.1:50534076-50577001 GCF_001723895.1 Crocodylus porosus | reverse complement strand
GTTTTCTTGGGCAGGGACCAGGACTTCTCCACCGTGATGCAAGACGGACTCAAGGGGAACGCCTCCAGACCTCAGGTTGGGGAGGACTGGGTTAGAGAGCTTCTGGAGGGGCTGGACATGTTCAAATCAGCGGGTCCAGATGCTCTCCACTCCAGGGTGTTGAGGGAGCCAGCAGAGGTTATTGCAGGGCCCTTGGCACGGCTTTATGAGTGCTCGTGGTGCTCGGGCTAGGTGCTGGATGATTGGAAGATAGCCAATGTGGTCCCCATCTTTAAAAAAGGGAGGAGGGAGGACCTGGGCAACTATAGGCCATTCAGTCATACCTCAATCCTAGGGAGACTTTTTGAGAAGATCATAATGGAGGACATCTGTGATGGGCCAGCCTCAGAGATGATGCTCAAGGGCAACCAGCACGGTTTCATTCGGGGCAGGTCATGTCAGACCAACCTGATTGCCTTTTATGATCAGGTCACAAAAGCCTTGGATGCAGGTGTTGCTGTGGATGTAGTCTTTCTGGACTTCAGCAAGGGATTTGACACGGTCTCCCACCCCATCCTCATTAAAAAATTGGGCAACTGTGGCACTGATGCCTACACAGTCAGATGGATTGCAGATTGGCTGAAGGGTCGCACTCAGAGGGTGGTGGTGGATGGGTCATATTTGCCCTGGGAAGAAGTGGGCAGCGGAGTCCCCCAGGGCTCGGTCGTTGGGCCCACCCTGTTCAATCTCTTTATCAGCGATTTGGATGACAGGGTGAAAAGCACCCTGTTTAAATTCACTGATGATACCAAAATTTGGGTTGAGGTGAGCACGCTAGTAGCGGGGGAAAGACTGCAGCAAGACTTGGATAGGTTGCAGGGGTGAGCTAGCAAAAACAGGATGCACTTCAACACTGACCAGTTCAGGGTGCTGCACTTGGGCAGTAGTAACCAGCAGCACACTTATAAGATGGGAAACTCCCTTCCTGAGCACACGGAGGCAGAAAGGGATCTTGGAGTCATTACTGACTCCAAGATGAGCATGGGCTGACAATACAGGTGCACCTCTAGCAGGGCCAAGGAGGTGATCCTCCCCCTCTATGCAACACTGGTCAGGCCACAGATGGAGTACTGCATCCAGTTCTGTGCACCCCACTTCAGGAGAGATGGGTCCAGAGGAGGGCCACCTACATGATCCAAGGACAACAGGGCAGACCCTACAATGAGAGACTGCGGGACCTGAACCTGTTCAGCCTTCACAAGAGAAGGCTGAGAAGGGACCTGGTGACAGTCTATAAACTCACTAGGGGGGACCAGAAGGGTTTGGGAGAGAAGGTTTGTTTCCCCTAGCAACCCCTGGTATAACAAGTAATAATGGCCACAAGTTGTTGGAGAGTAGGTTTAGATTAGACATCCGTAAGAACTACTTCACAGTTAGGGCAGCTAGCATCTACAACTTCGGGATTGTACTGTAATTGCAAAAATCCCCACTCCTTAAGGTGTTCATGCTGGTCAGTAGGCCAGAGCAGGTCTAGTTGTAATGTAAAGCTTGGCTGTAGATGACAACTCTAGTGGTGTGCTTAAGATGAAAGCTGGTGGGGTAAAAGGTAGCTGTGGCAGTCAGTAGGTTTCCAATACAATGTGGTAGCAATGTGGCTACTGAAAATCTTCACTGTAGAGTCTAGGAAATGAATCTGTTGCATGGAATATTCCAGAGTTAGTTTGATACAAGGGTGGAAGTTAACATCTTGGTGAAATTGTTCCTTCCTATGTGCCCATATTATGAAGACATAATTGATGTACCTAAGAGATACCAGGGGATGAGAGGGCAGCTGCAGAGGAAAGTAACTGTCAGATATGTTGGCATACTGTGGGGGTTATACGTGTGCCCATGGCTATGCCATTCATTTATAGGTACAAGGAATCCCTAGACTTGAAATAGTTGTGTGTGTGAGGACAAATCGGAAGACATTAATGGAAATGGAACAAAAGTTTTCTTGTCAGGGATAATGCCACAGACCACACATAAGTGTTGACAGTGGGTGAGGGTGGGCCCACAACTTTGCACCACTGCGACAGCCCCTGCTGCTGTCAGGCACTGGATTCAGCCGAGCTGTAACCCCATATGCCCTGCCCCACTGTCAGTGCAGAAACTGTGCTGCTACTGCCACCCCTGCTACTGCTAGGTCCTGGCTCTGGCCCAGCTACAGCCCTGCACCCCACACTCTGCTGTTTCCACAGAAATCTGGGAAGAACATGTGCCCTCCATTTCCTCCCCAAGCATTGCCTATGGATAAAGTTCTTTATGGCTTGTAATACATCCTTATGAGGGATGTTGGTGTACAGAAACAAGATATCCATGATAGCTAATATGGCATTTGCTGGAAGCCTGTCAATGGAACCCAGTTTCTTTAAGAAATCAGTTGTATCTTCCAAACAGCTGGTGGCTTCAACAGTATATGAGACTAGAATAAGGAATATGATAGAGTCAGCATAGACAGAAACTCCCTCTGGGTTGATGCCAATGGGCATCCTGGGTTGCCAGGTTTGGGGATCTTGTGTAATGAGTAAAAGTTGCCTGGCCTAGGTTTCTGGGTGATGGAAGCAGTAATTCTCAACTCTGTTCCCTGTGATTGCTTCTTTAAGAGTTTTATTTAGCTAATTCTTGTATTGGGCCATGGAGTCCTGTTAGGAATTGGTAAAACACATTTTGGTTATCAGCTTCTTATATATACACTATTTTAACCAAGACAACAGCAGCACCCCCCACTTATCTTGTTGTATGATAATGTCCAGGTTGTTTTTAAGGACCTCTCATTTTCAGATCATGAACAGATAAATAAAATTGAACTATACATAATATGGATTGGACATAACTGACATCAAAACCACTCTACCGGTATAAAATAGTTGTAAATCTGGCCAACTCTCCACATATTAAAAAGGGAAGAAGTGGCTTAAGCTACACTGAAAACTTCTACAGACATAGGCACATTGGTTAAGGAAGTCTCTTCTTTTTTTTTACTGTGGTTTTAAAGCCCAAAGTAGATGTAGTTATACTGACAAAGAAATACTTTCATGGATATAGCTTATTTTATTTGGATACATGGTTTAAGCTATCCTGACAAAAATCACTCTTTTTCCAGTATATGCCATCCTGTAGAGATGGCTTTTTCTGAAGAGGTGATCCATGCAAGCTGATCCAAGGATCAAAACAGCTATGCTAAGTTCTGCAGTCTACATGCAAAATGTTAAATGTTTATTTCTGCGTGATCCCCTCTCCCCTTCCCCCTTTTTAAGGGGTGACGATGCAAAAAGAATAGCCCTTAAAATTTAAAAGCTTCTTTTTTAAGACCTGCATTTTTGCAAAGGCTGAATTCCTACTTCCACCAAGCCTGAAATTCAGTGATTTGCAAAACTCATTTGTAAAATCCTAAATAACGACACAATGATTTTTTTAATTTATAACGATGAGATGTCAGATGGGGCCAATTTCAAAATGCTGACTAAGTAATAAGCAAAGACATCTTCATTCAAAGAGGTCTCTTGCTGCTCACTATCAAAATTAAGGGGCTGGAGACAGTTATCCCATCAAAGATGACCAATGTCTTACTTAGGTGGCCTGCAATCAATGAGCATATAAATAAAAATGTCATATAAACATTACCCATTTCATCCCTCTTCCCATTGTCTCTGCTTCCAACACTGCAATTACCAGCACATTAAAGCCTAGATAAAGCCATTAATCAGGACAATAAGAGCCAAAGCTATTATATTTTCTAATTATAGCATATTTTGTATAAAAACTTAAGAAATACTTGTACTGAATTATTATTAGTATGCATGCTCTTACAAATCAATACTTATAGTGAACCAGGAAAAATTAAAATCATATATCTAAATATCAAAATTACTGGTAGAATGGATATTTTTAGACACTGGGGAACAGCTAGAGAAACTATTCTTTGAAGGCCAAGACAACTCAAAGTAATGAAATAGAGATTTCACTTGTACCACATATATCTTAGGCCAAGACTTTATTCTGTGCATCAGTAACAGAAATGAGACAATGAGAATTGTCATGTTATTTGATATACAGAATCCATATTTAAGTGTACTAACAACAGGCTTCATATTTTTATTGTTTTTTTAAATGCAGCATAAAAATCAGAAATACATATATATCAACTATACATGTCAACCTGAATGATACACATGTCTGTCACAAAAATAAGTAATAAAGGGGAATGTTTTAAAAAGGAGGAGGGAAGCTGGAGGGATAGAAGTAGAAAAGAAAAACGTACGGATTAATAATTTAGTTACATATATATTCTGAGAACTCCTTCCAGGTTGCACCAAACTTTTAAAAACTATTAAGCCTCCTAACCATAACTTTCTTCATAGATGCCAATGGTGCCATTCAATCATATATAGGGAGAGCAGGTACAAAAGGCATTCCCTTGCCCCAGCTTGTCATAGGCTCCACAGCAGGAAAACCAGACGTTAATCCATCGGACAAGTTTACTTCTACTTGGTAGCCTGGGTCGAGGTCCCCACCACCCTGAGAAATTAATCTTCTGAAGTGTATATAGTAAGAAACACCAATCTCAGCACTAACAGTCCTGACCACCTGCCCAAGAACACTTCACCTTCTTTTGACTGAATCAGAAAAGGGAAATTCTGACCATTCCAGTACCACAGCTCTTATTCATCCCAAGATAACTGTCTGCCTGTGAGCAGCACATACAGGCTGATGCAATAGCAGAGGGCTGCAAAAATACCTCTAACTGAGTATGCATGAATTCCTTTCTACCAGTTTCTTTCACTGAGGGCTTAAAACCAAGAGCAGAGCTGTTCCTGCAATCCTTCACTAATGTGAAACGATAATAACTAGGTCCTGATACAGGAAGGAATAGACAGAGGGCCAAATCCATTACTGATGTAGGCAGGTAGGGGCACTGAAGTTAATAAAAGCTGGGACCTCTTGTTCCATACCTGAATTTGACCTAGTATCCAAATGCTGTTGTTGCCTATCACTTCTATGGGCAGGATCCGGCATCTAAATTGGTAGAAATGGATTAAGAACTTGGAACTATGCCATTTTTTTCCATTTCCAGTTTCAAATAAAAAAACAGTTCTTTCAACGTTAATGGAATCTTTTCAATTAATCCAAATATTTTCAGAAATAATAGCATATATCCAATTATTTTAATAGAGCTAATTTACACTTGAAGGGAGTCTCCATTTAAAAGGCTACACCTCTCCTCTTTGTTACAGTTAACAGCATCCTCTACCAACTACATTCAGGCTGTCACTCAGAAAGACATTTGTTATACACATCTCCATTTCCTTTTTTTCTTCAGACACCTCTAAACAGCTCTACATCTTTTCTAAATCACAAGCTATATTAAGGCTTTTACTGTAATGCAACATCACTCAATATGTTGTGGCATAAGAATAGATATCTATTTTATTTAGCAGTTTGCAAACCTTAGAGAAGTTAGTCCAATTTTTCTTTCTTTTCTCTTTGCTAGCGCACAGAAAGTGAGAACAATGGATTAGTATGCCAGTCACTTTTACTTCAGCATAGCACCATTTACTTGTTACATTTGCCAGGCTACTAGAAAAAAAAACAGAATTAAAAAAAAAAAAATCAGTGGAGCTGTGGGAATTCTCACAACACATTTTTTCACTGGAAAATGCTGGTGCCTTAAGAAACCTTCTTGGGTTCAGAATGGGATCTCTGGTCAGAGATAAAGCAGGTGAACTCTAACTGTAGCAGAGAAGGCAGTCTGCTGGGATGCAGATTCAAGGTGAAAGCTTTGCCCTGGGTAATTCAGAGCAGGAATTTGAACCTCACTCTTCTGTATCACTCATGAATGTCCTGCCTACCAAGCTATTCACTAATCCAGTAGGGGTCACTAACAATTTCTCATGTTGCAGCCACACAATTTGCATAATTATTCAAGTACCTGTAGTGACTTGAACCCAATATCCCAGAAAAGTGCCCCAACTCTAATGCAATACTGCCAATGTCACTCTTTCCACTAACAAGGATTTAATTTTTTATACAAAAGTAGAATAGCTTGAGACAGATTCTCTAGCCATGGGGCTGGGGCACCCCCTGGTGATAAGGCAAATGCCAGAGCTAGAATACAAATGTAGGCCTGCCAGATTCCAGCTGTGTGCCACAGCCACTGGGATTGGTTTGTCTTCTCTCAGGTAAAAAAGTTAAATGATTGAAGATTCTTTGATTCATCCCAATATGGAATAACAAAACTGCTTGCACTTAACACAGGACTGTCCTTCAAGGTCTCTTGCAGATGTTATAAATTTAACTAAAGCACTCAGATACTATTTAAATATTAAATGTGGAGTATAGAGTGTACACCCACTGGTGATTTTTGGTTACAGGGAAAAACAACATTCCTTTACTTAAAATAACAAGTTTCATTAGGATCTGTAGCCTTTACAGCCTATGGGGTGTTCAATTTTTTTCCACTCAGTACTTTCCTCTTCCTCTCCATTTGTATATGTATATGTGTAGAGAGAGAGAAATTGGAGGCCTCTATAAATACACACAGCACGTATAAAGTGATAATATTATTATAATACATCTTATTTCTCTAATATAATCTGAATTTATCATGTACCTTTGACTAACTCCTCTGCATTCTGCCCATCTGTCCATCACTACCAACACTATTTTAATATCAAAAATTGCTGAGGAGATTAATGGGTTTTAGAGAAAAACCTGTCATCCCCCCCACCCACCAAACAGTATTCCCCACTCCCACCCAAAAACTAAATTGTCCGAAATGCCAGAACTGATATGACGATTGGTTATTGCACTTCTAGCATTAGGAGACAAAGCAATTGATATTCTAGTATTCTTTTTGAGCCAAATCCCATTTCACCTTTACATGCTAAAGTGAAAATCATATAACTGGGTAAGTGCAATTTCTAATGCTTACAAGGATGTTGGGTTCTGTTTCCATCAGTGGAGCACCAGGGTCACCCAAATAAGAGCATAGCTTCCCAGAGGAAAATGGAGAAGGAAGATGTCCTTCTACCTTTCAGCTAAAAAATGTAGCAGCTAGGGCCATGTGTAGATGAAAAGAGGGGCATGTATGTATGACATTTTAAAGTGGATTAAATGTTTTTGCACCACTTTATTAGTGTTGGTGTTTGCACACGTTGGTGGCATATTGCACAATAATTCCAGCCGCTGTAGCAAATTCGGCAGCATAATGCACCTTAAATGACTTGGGGCACAGCAAACTAAAACTCCTTAGAGGAGTTTTAGTTTGCTGTGCCCCAAGTCATTTAAGGTGTGTTAAACTCCTCTGAGGAGTTTGTTTGCTGCCCCTACAGCTGCGGAGCAAAGCCTGGCAGGTAGCTTGGCAGCAGCCTGGAGCCTGCCTGGCTGAGCTGTGCAGGGGCAGGGTGCTTCCCTCCACAGCTGTGGTGGCCCCTGGGACCACCCAAGCTGGGTGCCTGCGGGCGGGTGCCACCTTGGTGTGGGAAGGGGGACCACTACTGCCACGGAGGAAAGAACCAGCTCCCCAACAGTCCAGGGACCGCTCTGCCCGCCGGCAACTCGCCCTCCCTTCCCTGCCGCCAGAGAAGCAGGTGTGTGCACAACACGGGGGTTTGCTTCATCTTAAATTGAAGCGGTGTTTTTTAAAAACCCACTGCTTCAATTTAGGGTCCCTGTTTCATCTACCCATGCCCTAAGGTATTTGCCTAGGGATTAGGAGACTCAGGTTCTAGGATCCCCTCACCCAGAGAGGATTTGAACCCAAAACTTCCATTTTGCAGTAGAAGTACTCTAAGCCAGGCCAAAGGCTAGGCCCTGCCCTGAGAACCCTCCAGGCAGTCAAGAGAAGAACACATGTAGGGCCAGGAAGAAGACATCAAACCAAAGGCACCCTAGCACAGGCATTGCTTTAAGGGCCCAAAAACAGCCCTTTACTGCCCCTCACCACCCCCATCATCTTCTGAAATGCCCTGTAACATGATAATGCACCTCAACAAATCTGGCAACACCAACACCAGAAGCAGTAATCTGTGCATAATATTGGGAACAGACTATATAGAAAGGTTGGATTGGAAACATGACAAAGAAGGATCACCCCCAAATTCCTGGTCTAGGGACAGGGTAGAAGAAGAAATGAATAGGTGTATAGCACTATCACTCAGCTATTCTTCCTTGTGCCACAAGCCAGAAGCTTCCCCAGGGAGGCTGTGATAACAGATTAGATTCATCCCCTGGGCTGTACTTTCTGAACCTAACCCTGCCAATACAGCTTTTACTTTAACAAGTGCTGCAGCAACATATTTATATTGAAACTGAATGTATCCTGTGTACGTGCATATAACAAAGATCTCCAAAATGTTTCCTGTAATTACACCGCAAGAGAGACCAAAACTGTTGCAACAGAAATTAAAATACTGTGAAATTAATGGGAAGCAGAGAGGCTAACACTGATATCAATCTGTAATGGAAACAAAAAGCAAACATTAAAAGAAAAATCAAAGTGGAAGGGGGAAAAGCAAAAACACCCTTTAATTTCTAATTCTTCACCTTTGTCAACTGTGAGAAACCTGCAAATGAAAATTATTTTTCCTTGCCTGTTCTCCATTATATTGCATTTCCTAGAGGAAGAAGCTTCTACGGGATGCAGCTGTGAGAGGAGGTTTCCAGTGTTGCCACTAAGAGCCAAGCTAACACTTCCATGGCCCGCTAGCTGCTGTCAAATTCAGAGCTTCAGTTCATCATTCACCATATAAAACTTCAGAGGTTGTGGAACCAGGGAAGGATTACCCTGGGTCTTGGCAAAGGGGTGGAAACTTGCAGCCTGCAGTAACAGCCAGGTGAAAGCTCTGGCCTGCACTGGCAAAGGATTGATGACCCAAGCCATATACAAACTGTCATGTCCCAAGCCACACCTAACTGGCATAACATCACTAAATGAACTCTAGGTATCATAGGTCTGTGTGAAGCAGCAAGTATTCACTTCGGATTTGGACTTGGCCAATTCAAAGGACAGTGATACGATTCTCCAGATCAAATCACTGTCCCAATTTGACTCAGCTGAATCAGATCCAAAAGATTTGGTGTCACTTCAGAGATCTCTGACTGCATCAGCTTTAGCTAAAAGCACCAAAAAGGCCCTGCTGAAGTGCCTGATATTAGAGACGCTGCAGAGCCAGATTGAAGTAATGCACCACTTGTTCTGGTAAAGTGCGTTTTTTTGGGAGGTTTCTTATCACCTACAAGTGTGGCTCCATGTGTGCAGAGCACCCTCTAATTTTTCTCAATGGGTGCTTGAGTCCTGGGGCACCCGTGGTGTCGGTGCCCATGTACAGCTAGGAAAGCACAGACAACAGTAGCAGCAGCAACAACAAAAAAGTAAAGTGATTTGTCTAACACCCCAGCTACACATTTTGTTTAAGGCATGATTAACCAGTTAATCAAACCTTAAGTGGTCACCCAGCCATATGTTCCTTGAACTAATGGTGCAATAAAAAGAAAAATAAGTTACAAAGTTATTCCACAAAAATATGTGAAATAACTAACTTTTTCCTATCACCCTGTTAACTGAACATGTGGCCAGGGGTCCCTGGTAACTGGGAGGGAGCCCTGTTATCTGATCAGAGCTGCCAGCTTGTGGGGTGGGGGGGGAGGGGCAGAGAAATGTGTATCCCACAGCTTGGGAGCTCCCAGCTAACGCTGGCTCCCAGCCATGGGAGCATGCATCTCCATGGCAGGGAGCCCCATCAGCTGATAGGGCTCCCAGCCATGGGGACACCCCATGTATCCCTGTAGCTGAGAGACCACAGCTGATGTCATGTCCCAGCTGCAGGGGTGCTTCCTGCACACCACAGCTGGAAAACCATAACTGACATGGTTTCCCTGCCATGGGAACCCTTGGGACGCCCCCATGGCTGGGAACCTGAGTTCAGCTGATGGGGATCCCAGCTGCAGAAGCTTGCTTCTTGCCAGTGCAGGGAAGCTCAGGATCCATGTCCCTCTGTACCAGCAATAAGGCATGATGTGATATGATTCATGATCCCATAATCAAGCCTTCTGCCATGTACATGTGGCATGACAGGAGAGATGATTATGTGGATCACACAATAGATCCCATCATGCCTTTACCTGCATGTGTAAAGGGCACCCAATCAGTTGACATGAGCTCCAGGAACAACAAAATCTAATCCTCATGATATACAATCAAGTACCCAATCATAAGGGTCCTGCACTGCTGCCTGGGTCAACTCTGTAAGGCTCAGGAAGGCTCCCTATCCTACAGCCCTTAAGTGCACTGACACAGTTGCTACTAATCAAAGCCAGATGATGCCCAGCCCCTTCCCTCTGATTGGTTCTGGAGCTGCATTTAAGAAACTCCTCCAGCACCGGAGCCTTGCTGCACAATGCATTGGTCTTCAGCCTTTGAGTAGCTTCTGTCCCAGCAACATCTTTGGCTTCACTGGCTCCTGATCCTGCCTATAGCTTGCTCCTGGGTTTTGGGCCTTTGTATTCTCCCTGCAGACCTGACTCCTGCCCCTGGTTTGGCTTCCCCTTGGACTTCACCCTGTGGATTATCCTTCAGACAGTAACTAGGAACATTTGTACACACAAAAGCACCTGGCGCTGGAGCACATGCATTTGTATAAATAGCGAAATGTGCATCAGCGCTGAAAAAATGGTGACAGCACGCTTTTGAACTAAAACACATTGGTGTTGTGAACGAAAACACATTAGTTCAAAAGCGCACTGCCACCATTTTCTGTACACTGACACACATTTTGCCATTCATAGAAATGCATATGACTCAGTGTCGGGCACATCAGCTCGCATGGTCTGCAAACTCAATCAATCGAGTCTGCTCCAACATGCTGGATTTCGGTGCATCAGAGGTATGTGTAGAAATGAAGGGTGTGCGAAACAGGCCATATTAGTTGATTCAGATCACTGTCCTGATTCAATTCGGCCAAATCTGAATTTAATGATTCGATAGAGAATCAGTGATTTGGCCATAGACAGAGCTTTAAATGTTTGTTTCTACATACCTCAAGGTACCAGGCATGGCTTGTGAATGCTGCGATGCTGGGGCGGATGGAGCATCCCACAGGCATGCAGAGGGGGGCCCCCATGTGCTCGGTGGCAAACCCAGAAGTGGACTGGAAGTACTGGAAGTCCAGTTCCGGGTCTGATGCTGAGCACGCGGGGGGCCCCTCATGCCTCCCCTGGCTCGGCAATCAACTATGAGGGGACCCTGGGTGCCCCCCCAGACCCAGGAGGCACCAGTTGCTGAGCTGGGAGGGTGCAGGGAGGCCCCCAGTGCACTCCTTGACAGACCCAAAGTGGATCAGAAGTGCTTCTGGTCCACTTCCAGGTCTGCTGCCAGGCACGCTGTGGAGCCCCCTGTGCTCCTGTCAGACACTCTACGCACTCCAGCATTGCAGCATTCACAAGCCACCTGGTACTTTGAGGTATCTAGAAACAACATTTAAACCTGTGTCTATGTCTGAATCATTGGATCTTTCTGAATTGATTCAGAGAGATTAAAGATTCAGAGATTTGGCCACTGAACTGGGCTGAATCTCTACCAAATCGAATCAGCAACTGAAGTGTCGCATAGCCCTAGTATAAATGCCCTAGGTTTCTGATTCCCAGCACCTAACCCTAGCTTGGCATTTTGGCTCCAGACTTGTGGCTTCTGACCCTCACCTCCGCAACCCCCAGCTCTATGCCTGGCTCTACCCACTAGGCTGGCTAGCCTGAAAGACTATGACACCAATTATTGAAACACATCACCATCTTTATACAATGAACATCTTGTGCATGCTGAGCATTGTTCTTACCCCCTTCCCCCACCCCTGTCCTTGGGTCTCAGTAAATCAAATCTCATTGAAAGAGAACTCACATTAAAGGATAACAGTATAAGTCAACGTCAAATTATATTTGTATAGGAAACAGACTTTTTAAAAAACATAAAGAAGCACTTAATTACATCAACTCAGGTTTCTCCATGAACAGGTACTTTACAGATACTGTAAAAAGTTTGAAAACAAAACCAAGAGAAAATAGATGGAAAAATGAAAGGTGTGGTCTAACTTTTCATACTATTTAAGAGTTATTTGCACCCAGAAGTGCCCATCAAGGTAAGAAAATCCAGTGTTCTCACCTTTTTCTCTATCTTGGCATAAAAGCAGAGATGTTTTCAGTATGAAAAATATTATTCATAATGTAGCAGGCACTAAAGTGCCTGCTACCTGGAAGGCATCAGCATGGGCTGAGGTGCTGGTTGCTAGGGGCAACCAAGAGGAGCTAAGGGCCCACACCTGGTGAGGCAGCAGACCAGAAGGGGCAGGGCTGACCACTATAAGACCCAGACAGGAAGGTGAGGGCTCTCTCTCTCTCTCAACTGGCAGTCAGACAGAAGGAGCACTGTTGGACCAAGGAAAAGAGCTCAGCCCTGATTGGGAAAAAAGGAAAGGCCTGGATGTACAAGCCACTAGTTACATGGGTGAGAGATGTTGTGTGGTTTGGAGAAAGTTTTAGCCAGGAGGCTTAGATTTGCATTATAGTCCGTTGACTGGCGGTATTGCTTTTGTTGTTGTTGTTACACTGGAGGACCGGGTGAGGCTATTAGAGGTTGGAGGAGGCCTCATAGGGGCTCCACGGTAGCGTGGGGACCCCGGTGCCAGAGAGGGAACATCGTTCAGGGGAGCATTGACCCCCAGCCCCACTGCAGGCGGTGGCAAGAAACCCCAAAAAGGTGAGACAAGCCAGAGAGAGTGCCACTGAGGGCGCAGGCAGCGAGACAAGCCAGAGGGCATCTGTGGGGCGGTGAGAGGGAAATTGACCAGACAACGTCCAGTACATCTGCGAGGCTTGGGGCGTGGTACAGAGGTGGTTGGAGCCACACATAACCCATAAGGCCAGGGTGCACCAAGTCACCCAAGATAGCACTCTGAGCGAGATGCATCAGAGCACCGTGTCAGACAGGACTAAGGGCAGCCTCCCTTAAACATTATTAATATCAAAGACGTGGTGGGCGAGATTGTGAGGGTGCTTTTAATAACACCTTGGCACAGTAGGGGATGCTAGGGGAGTTCATGCCACCCCTAAGACCCTACTCTGCTACACATAAACTTAAGACTGTGTCGATCCACTTGTATGCTTTTCACTTCTCTAAAACCTTCTCCCCTGACCCTACTCCCCCCATCACAGCTCTGCTTATTTTGGTGAAGACTCTTTCAATAAGTAATCAGGCTTCTTCCTGGGCTGTTAACTGCACTGCTCTGATACAGAACAGAGAGTCCAGCTAAAGGGTTTTAGTAAGACATGTCATAGGGGCAAAAAGCTCCTTACCCTTAGAATTTCAACCTTTTGAGATGGAGGCTATCAGAAGGAAGGTAGTTGGGTTAAGGTTAGAGATTTCTGCAGATTCAGAACCATTCCCTTCCAGGTAAAAGATGTGAATGTCCAAGAGGTCAGTGTGATTGATTGCCAGAAAACACTGTGCACTGAGAAAAGAATAATAAAGATTATATACGAAAAATGCCTTTTGGCCTTAAAAATCCATGATTACTGCATCATAGTTATGTGACATGAGTGTTCATGATCTGTGATGTTCTAAACAGAATCATGTTTGACTGGTTTGATATACATTATTACAACAGCATTCTGTCTCCAGGACAATTTATGGAAAAATCAGAAAGCTGTTCCTGACTGAAAGAGTCCATTCTGTTTCTGGCTTAAGCTAGGGAGTCCAGTGCTGAGTTAGAGATGCTGAATACTCCAAAATGCTTGTATGAATTTTTCAGTCAGATGTGGTCTACAAAAAATTTTTCTTTAATAGCCCAGTTACACTCTACTGTAGGCAGGCACATTCCCAGAGCTAAATCTTATTACAAAAGTGTGCCTTTTCCTTTATTTCATCAGCATGGACAAGACTAAACCATAGATTAGCTGTCCCAGCCTTCATGCATCAAGAACCATTCTTAATTCCTCTTATTCCCTCTCATGTAGTATACAAATATGATTACGCTAGTTTTGGAGTTATTCCCAGCATTGATGGAAACACTGCAATAACCACAAATTTGTTCCATTTAATTTTATTTTTATGTTTTTACCCACATTGATAGAAGAGAGACGATAGACAAGAGTTTTGTCTCTCAAGCTGACTTTTGAGACAGGGGTGATTTCACCCTATGTTCTTAGTTTCATAGGTCAATACCATTTAGACTGGGGTAGGCAAAATAGGGCCCCTAGGCTAGATAGGACCCACTGAGGGATTCTGTATGGCCCATGCAGGGTCCCTCGGCCCTGCCCAGTCCAGGTGGAGGGGACAGACTGAGCACACAGGCACACAGCAAGGCTAGGGCGATGTGGTAGTCAGACTTGCTTCCCAGCTGCTGCCATCACTGGCCCCAGCCCCACTGCCTGAGCACCCCAGCCCATTTGCCCCACACCCACCACTGGGGGTGGGACCCACATGGGCAAGGCAAACAACTGAAAAGGGTCCATGGGCAGGTGGGAAGTGATGTTTGGGAGTGGGATAGGCAGGTGAGGTTGGGATCATGGGCTGTGATCTTTAGGCAGTAACAGTGCGGGGCTGGGGCCTATATGCCTCAGCGATGGGCACGGGTTCTGCAGACGAGCATGCAGGGAAGAAATTGAAGATCTGCTCTGGCCCTGGCCCTGTGCTGTCTCTGCCCCAAGATCCTGGACTTAGCCCCAAATGCAGTTCCCTGCCCTCCTGCAGACCTGTGCTGCTGCTGCTCCACAATCCCTGCCCCAGCCTCACCCCTGCTGCCCTCATGCCCCTGAGACAGGCGGCATGGACAGTGGCATGTGGGGTGTGGATCACAGCTCTGCCCCAGGCTCTGTCACCACCCCCACAATCCTGGGATTTCTATGGAGACCAGCTGGGACCTGCATGGGCAAGGCACACAGCCGGTCAGATGGGATGAAGTTGCTTAGGGATTTTTGGTGAGCTGCTGCCTGGGTGAGCATATGGGGAGAGGGAGAGATGCTGAGCCAGTGCAAAACAGCTTGCCAAAATTTCCTATGTGGTCTGCAGGCCCAAATAATTTCCCACCCCTGATTTGGATGCATTGTGTTCTCAGCCACGACCATGAGTCCCATCTTATGCCTGGTAGCAGTGATGGATATAGCCCATAATATCACTGATATGACAACCCCTTCTCTGCTCTTTAGGTAGTTTAGAGTATTCAGGGGGAGATCACAGATACAGCTAGAACATAAATGCACTGTTACACATGTGTGTTCTGCAAATCCAAGAAGCTGGAATCTGCCCATTAGGTAAAACTGCTCCAGATTCTAAAATGTAAACTATTTTTCCAGGCCTTGTGGTTATTACTGAATACAAGAGCAAACAATAAAATGTAGTATTTTCTGTCCATGGCAATCTAGAACCCAATGTGCGAACAGTATGAACTGTTCCCTTCATTTTAATATATTCTTGAAAGCTAAATATAACTGAAAATCAATATTCAAAAGAGAGACTTGCATCTGCCCATCTTGACACCTCAAAAACTATATGCAGCCTAATTAAAATCAATCTAAGATTGTTCTCATAACATGAAATACTAAGAAAGAACTGCTATTTTTTCCCTCTCATCAGTCCTCTGCATCCTGATTTCTAGCTTTGTTCAAAAAAAATCATCCCAGAAATAATGCTTTGGTATATTTTACTCTCTCTGTTTTCAGTCTTGGATGAGACCAGGAAGTAGGCTTGTGTGCAAATATTAACAGTGAATGACAAAAATAAAATCTTCTTATATTTCATATAAAAAAGTTCTAGTTCCGTGAATTTCTCTCCAATGTCAAATTCAGAAATCAGAATCAGAAAAGACTTAAGCACTCAGATAATGCCATCCACAGCTTCCATTAACAATATCTGAGTAACATGATACCAGTAAACAAAGCACTTTACTGATCCATTCTTGGTAAATGCTTCTAATTTTTGCAGTCACTTGATGAATGACCTTTCTTGGATTCAATCCAAGTTCATCCAAATCCATGCAAACCTTGTTTGGCTAAAAATAAGACTGACCTTAGGTTTCAGTGATTGAGCTCACTGGAAATGAAAGATACAGAAAATGCACTGACCAAGTATGATTGGTGTCAGGTTTAAATGTAGGATGAGTGTGAAAAGAAGACTGAAAAATAGCTTTGTCAGGCATGTTGCAGGAGCGCAAGGATTTTCAAACCTTGGTACAGGACACTGGGAAGGATTAGAGTTAAATGTAAAGGTTGTTGCAGGTTTACTAGGAACTTGATGCACTCCAGATTGCCTGGGGAAGTATACAGTGGTCAGTAGAGAAATATGAAAAGTGATAGGGAAAAATAAAGAGAGCAGTGCATACAGGGAAAACCTAAAATACCAAGCAGTCTTCCTTTGCAGCCAAACTAGCATGCCCAGAAGTGAAAGTGAACAGAATTAATGGGTATGAAACTGGGACAGTTCTGTTTCCTCATCCCCGCTGTGCTTCAACACCAACCAATTTACTTCCATTTGAGAGCTTATTTACTTACAGAAGTTAAACTGCAGTAAGCAAAGACCTGCATTTACAGACTATTAACTATTCCCCAATAACTCCCTGTGTTGACAGCCACTGTTAGCCCATGCTTCTGAAGTGGAGTAAACTACTATGCACCAGGGCACTCCTGAACATTTGGAGTGGGAAGTTACCATGAAGTAGCTAGTGTGTTGTACATTTACATCCTAATTTTCCCATGAGGACAAGCTCAAAGACTCGATACCATGTAACACTTACACATCAAAGGAAACAAGAAGTAGTGCCTTTTCAAAATAATACATGGAACTTTAGCCTGAATATTATCTGCATGGGAAGCTCTTAGTTATTCCTACCATCACTCCCCAACCCTGCCCCCCTCCAGAAAAAGTTAAATGAAAATACACATAACCATATCACCAGATTAACTTACCTTTACTACATACCCTGTTTTTTTCCTGATATTACATACCCTTCTTAATTTCTTCCAGCTTGACACAACTCCGGAGTAAGCCCATTGGTAAAAAGCTAACTAAAGATGTGGGCAATCAGTGGCAATTAATATGGTACCATGCTGGTACCAAAGTTCAGACATTTTGGTGTTCTTCACTGTCAAGACATAGGAGTAATATGACAACAATATCCTCACCCCCTTAGGAGTGAGGTGGCAGGAAAAAGAAACAGTTGGGTTTTCACATTGCTCTCAGATGATCTCTCTGGTATTGGCAATGGGCAATGGCACAATTTTTGAAGAACCGAAATGATTACATGTAATCACGCTAATAGGATGCTGAGTAAGTCATATCCAGCATCACTTACTGCAATATCACTACAGTAAGATATCCATAACAGTGATTCTGAGAGACTCAAATAACCCCTTTATCTGGGATGAAGGAGAAGAATTATCATGGAGCAAAAACAACTCCCATCACCTCTTCCTGAGTGAAGACAGATCTTTTATAATACACTTCACCTATTTAAAAGAGGATTTCCCTTATTGCCTCTCTTTTTTCTAAGTGATGAAATTATTTCCAGACTGCCAAAATTAAACAGTAAGCATCAAGGTAAACATGTGTTTCATAGGAATACACAAGCCAAGCTGTATTATAGATATACATGGATGGAGTGTAATGACTTAATTAAACAGGACACAGGGAAAGTGATTGCTGTGCAGTTTCTATTCTTGCCAAGGTTCAGGAAAGCATTTCCTTCCATTGTTCTATGCCTTCCGGGGGTGGAGGGGGAGAATGTTATGTAGTTGCTAGTTTGACTCCCCAATATGCTACTACATTTCATGTCTGAGGACAAAACATTCTTCAGATTCCAATGGGTAATTTCAACCAAAAAAATAATTATAGTAAAATAGAAAGTGGTAACTGCAATTGTTAGAAAAAAACTTCTAAACCTTAGTCTTACATACATAGGTTTGAAGAGAAAATTAGCCTACATTTGAAGCATAAGTAATGAAATAAATTTTTCATCTTGAATTCAACTAAGCATGACTATCCCATCTTCAGGGGGTTATGCAGAGGTCAACAAGATAGGCAAAGCAGGAAAAGAATCCATGATTTCTCTCTCACTGACAATGTCAATTCTGCCATTATGCTTCGAAGTATTGCAGCTATTGCTACAAAGAAAACTCATCACTTTGGTTATCAAAGTGGCAAGCAGGATATTTTGCATGCACAAGGCACATATATACCTGCAATGAATGTGCATGAATAAGCTTTGGTGCAGAGGTCAGCCTGCCAGCCTGGAACTGCTTCGTCCATGGGCAACTGGTGCCTCCCGAGTCAGGAGGGGCACGTGCCCCTACCAGCAGCAGATCAGCAACCAGGGTGGGTTCTCTTGTGGCTGAACCCACAGACCAGGATAGGACTCCCCCTGCAGCCAACCCTGCTGACTGAGGGCAGGGGGCGTTCCCCCACAGCCAATCCCACTGACTCACAAGTGCAGAGGGCAGAGGAGTAGGGTGCTGGCCAGGGAGTGGAGGATCCAAGAGAAGTGCTGCTGGCACTTCCTGGCATGTCCCTGGCCCTTCTGGGCTCACCACTGGTACTGATGGGTGAACACAATCGGCAGCAGGGGGACCACTTCTCCTGGTGCCCCACACTCCCTGGCTGGCGCTCTGCAGGGGGAGCAAGAGTGTTTGCACCTGCCCCGCCCCCACCTGGGAATGTTGGAAGTCAGGGGGTGCACCAGCACTCTCAAGGGGTGCACGTGCACCTCCCATGTACCCCCTATGTGTCACCACTGGCTTTGCAGAGCTGGCCCCTGCTTCATTATCCCTGTCATCACTGCACGTGCACCCCTCCTTACCCCTGCTGCAGCTGCTGGAAGCCCATGGCTGAGATGCCTTACAGCTCTACCGCTGCCTGTGTGTAGGAAGGCTAAGCTCCATTGGCCTCCCCTTTCTGCCACCTATGCCTCCACCCCCCCTGCCACCGAGTGAGTGGGGCCCCAGCCAGGCTGAGCCAGGCCAGGGGAGAGTCAGGGCCCAGGAAGCTAATCTAGACATGCAGGGGGGCTCCCACTGCTGCATGCATCCTGGCAGAGGCCCAGGGGCCACGTGTCCCCAGATCTATATGTGGGGCTTGAGATCCAAAGCCCAGCGTACAAAGCCCAGTGTGCAGCGGCAGCCGCTTCTGCTCTGTGCACAGATTGGGAGGGCACATAGCCCTGGGGCTCCGCTGGGGTGTGTGCAGTGTGGGAGCACCCCCATACCTCTGGATGAGGTACCCAGGCTGCAATCCTTCCCCAGCCTGGCCGGGGCGCCACTCACCCCTGCCCATGTCCCACTCCCTCCCTCACTGCAGGGCGGCAGGGTAGAGGGGGATCACTTCACTCACCCAGCCCTGGCCATGGTGGCAGGTGTCATGGCTCAACCAAGCCATGTGCATCTCACTGCTGTCCCACCATTCCCAGACTGCGTCTCGGCCACTCCATACCTCTGGCCCACTGCTCCCAATCACAGAGCCTCCAACAGTCAGTCTTAGTCTGTGGGGGCTGAGAGCACACGCGCCCAGCACCCCCAGACTGATATGGACTGTCAGAGGCTCCACGATCAACTAATCATTCGGGATCCACCAGTTGGTGACCACTGTTATATGGAGTTTATGGCAATGAACCAAATTATGTAAATTAAAGGGAAAATATTAGCAGAGCTTCATAGTTTCATTTCCACAGATACTTCCAGGTTATTCTGTTCTTATCTTAATCTCTCATGCACATATATTTTCTAGCAGCAACTGGATAGTGGTAAAATGTTTTTAACCGAGTGACAAGTAAAGGCTTGCTTATGCAGAGAAAAGCGAAAAATTTTTATATGTGAAATAGCTATGTTCCCCATGTAAAAGCTCTCGTGATGCATGAAGAACATTTTTGGTATAGGTCAATCCACTTCAGCAGCAGTTTAACTTAACTTCACAAAGCCATTCTTAATGTATCATAAAGGTGTCTACATAGGGAATTAGTGCAGACTAAATATTTGCACTCTAAATTCACACTCTCATTGTTCATTACATTTCTCGTGGCTTTCTCAAAGACAATCCATTAGTTATTTTTAGATTGCAGAAATATACTGTTGTTATTATTTTAACAAATTATTGGTAGTCAACAAAGTAAGTTATCTGAAGTAGTTCTTTTGGATATGAGAAAAAAATAGAAGCAGCATTTTCTATGAACCATGCATTTTCAAAGCCAAGCATAAAGTAACAGACACTGAGAGTGACAAACTTACAGCACTTATAGCATCAGCACTTTTTATACTTATACAGAAGTTACATGAGAAGGAAAAAGAACAGAAACTTTCATGGTTATTAGCAAGGAAAAGTGAATTGAACACAGACCCCAATCAGTATTCCACTGAAGGTGAGCAAAGTTTGGATCCAGAATTTGTTGTTTGGGACTTAACATTAACTTTAGACATCATATCAAGCCCAAACCATGAAACTTTTTCAGACTTTCCATATTCATACATACTTCCAATACAAGACCATTAATTATCATAAGCTAATCACATCCCTGAGGTATTATGAGTTAGCAGGCAGTTGCGGATGCCTTTAATCCCTCTGGGGTGTAATTATTTCATCATAACCACACCTCAGGGTTACCTGATTGGAATTATGGAAAATTTTATTCTCTTTCCCCTCCTCAACCAACTCCTTTTAAATTAAATACATCTGTGACCTATTTTATTTAATTCCAGTTCCTTGACTTAAAGTGCAATGTAAGACTTTGTTCTTTTCTTTAGAATGTACAGGAAGCCTAATCTCTTTTACTGTACAGAAAATTTTAGCACAATATAGACTATTTTAAGGCAAGTATTTTCAGAAGTGACAGACTGGATTTGGAGAGAGATGGATTCAAGTCTTTGACTTAGGAAGAACGATCTTCTCCAGCTTCAAGCTGGAAAAAAAACATCCGTTGTAAAACACAGAGGGTAAACTATACACAGCCTCACTTGCAACTAATATTTGTAGTCATACAGAAAGAAGGATTTTGAATTAAAGAGGAGCAAAACCCAGGGCCATTCTCTCCTCAGTACTGCAGGTCCAGGGGTCAAATGGAACATGGATCCAAGCCTGCCATGGTTTCAACTCTGAAACTCCAGATCCATCTTTGTTTTTTTGTTTTGCCCATTTTTACTGCTGACCTGTTTGGGGCAGACTCATAAATTAAATTATAATAATTTCTCATGAAATAGGTTTTCCTGGTTTAGGCACTTTGCAAAAATAGAAATGTTCCCCTCTTCCCACTGAGAGCATAAGGTAGGCCCAGGAAATTTAAGAGAAGTAAATTCTCCTTTCATCTTTCCTTTTGGCATGAAGCAGAGTAGTTACCCAATTCTGTCTCTCCCACAGTCTCTTGAGTATCCTAAAGCCACACTTAGGAAGTTTCAGACTAGGGACCTTCTTACTTCTCTGCTTATCTTGTGGACCTTACCAACCTCTCTCTATGCCTGGTATAGTCTGCAGGCTGTTGGTCTCCACCATTTTACCAGCACTCTTGCATGTATGAACCATGCCTTTTCTACTGAGTTAAGGGATTTCTTCACCTAAGAAAGGGCATCTTAGCCTTTAGACTCAGATAAGGAAGAAAAAAAATAATAAAAGTGCATTTCTTATGAAGATGGAAGTTTTTACATTTGCTTTACATATCTATTCTTTCTGTTATATTTTAAATATAATTTTGATAACTGCTAATAATTTGTATTCAGTAAAAGGATTTGAATATATTTATTTTCCCATTATTTGAAGTCCTAATGTTCATTTGCAGAGTTCTCACAGTTGACAAAGGTGAAGAATTAGGAATTAAAGGATAGGAAAAGAACTGATTTCAAAGTTTGGATGCTTTTATTAAGCAAAAGCCATAAACAACACCATAGCTGTCTTTTAACAACAGAAGCAAATCAGTGGATGATTAAATTAACTGGATTCTTTACATAAGAAAATTAAGTGCAACTACTCATATTATCTCCTCTTTCTTTTCTTTGTCCTCTGTCTCCTTCTAGCACTCTACTGCATGTACTTCAGTTAGTACTCTGCTTTATTCAACAGAAGTACAGTAAAAGCTTTGTTACCGGCATGAGTGGGGTAAGGGGATGCCAGTTAGCTAAAAATTCTGGTTATCTAAGAGTTATACCTGCGCAGCTAGGATCACAGCCGGCCCAGCAGACAGGTAAATTTTTTTTAATCTGCTTTTCTTTTATCTGTGCACGGGCCAAGGGCAGGCTTCAGCTGCGGTCTGGGTTTTGCTCCCTGCCTCTGCACCTCGCTGCTGAAAGCTGCATGGGGCAGTGCCATGTGCCAGGCTGGACTCTGCTCCCTGCCTCTGTGCCCCACTGCCAAAAGCAGCACAATGCCATGTGCCCCTGTGCCTCACTGCTGAAAGTGGCACAGCACTATGTGACAGGCCAGTCTGGCCACTCACCCATAGCATGGCCGCCCCCGCCGGGAATACTTTATTAACCTATTAAATTCCAGTTAATAAAGTATTCTGGTTGGTGAAATCCTGGCTCACACAGCTGTTACTGTACCTTAAAGACGCTATCAAGTGAAAGCAAGTTTTCCTAACAATTCAGCCACTGAGGCTTGGGAAAGCTTAAAAGCTAATATGTATAATGCTGTTGTAACAGTGTCTGGCAAAAATGCAAGAAAAAATGAAGACTGGTTTGAAGAGCACTCTGAAACACTTCTACCACTGGTTGAGAATGAAATAACAGTGCTAATCATCTGGAAAAAATCCCCCAGCACCACAAGCATGGAAAATTTAAGAAAGACTCAAAGATAAATGCAAAAGGAAGCTAGGAGATATGCCCAAGATTTTTGGCTGAAACTCCATGATAATATTTAGAAAGCAGCTGATGCAGGTGATAACCGTGTAATGTATGAAGTCATCAAACAAGCAATTGGCCAGTCAAGAAGAAAAAGCTCCACTGAAACACTTAAATGGAAATATCATCTGTGATGAACAAAAGCAACTTGAGTGTTGGATTGAACAATATGGAATACTATACTCTAGTGAGACTGAAATCAGGCATGAAGAGCCTGAAGGAGTACCACAGTTTCAAGTTATGATGGATTTGGACCATAAGCCTACATTAAAAGATCTGTACAAAGCCATTAAATCAATGCCTGGAAGCAAGGCATTTGGGAATGATGGCTTGCCTGATGAAGTCTACAAATGTGCCAGCAATGAATTACTTCAAAAATTCCATAAAGTTATATTGCTCTGTTGCAAAGAAGAAGCGGTACCAGAAAATTTCAGAAATGCTTGGGTTGTACAATTATACAAAAACAAGGGAGATAGAAGCAACTGTGACAACTAGAGAGATATCTCCCTGTTGAACATCACTGCAAAAGTTATCACTTGTATTAATGCTCCCTAGGCTGTAATCTCTAGGTGAAAAAATATATCCTGAAAGTCAACACGATTTTTGCTCAGGGTGCTCCACCACTGATACTATATTTTTGGTCAAGCAACTGCAAGAGAAGCATAGAAAAAAAATTAATACCACTGTACACAGCCTTCACTGATCTGAAGAAGGCCTTTGATACAGTCAACAGATGGGGTCTTTATACTGTTCTGAAGAAACTGGGTTGTCCCCCCAAATTGTTGAACAACATTTGTTCATTACATCAAAGTACAAAGTCAGCTATAGTATATAAAAACATAGAATCAAATGCCTTTGACATCAATGAAGGAGTGAAATAGGGTGCGTTTTAGCCCCCATGCTGTTTAATGTCTACTTTTCATTCCTGCTTCTTCATGCATTCAAGGACTACAATGATGACATTTATCTTTGAACCAGACTAGATGGAGGCTTGTTCAACATCACAAGGGTTACACAAAAAGCCAAGGTGAAAGAGCTGGTTCTGAGAGATTTCTTGTTTGCAAATGATGTGGCTTTGGTTGCCCACAGTGAATCTTCCCTACAAAATCTCATAGGCGATTTTCTACATCATGCAAGAGCTTCAGACTGACAATTAATCTTAAGAAGACTGTGATCATATGCCAAGGGATGGAAGAACCAGTGCCTGACATCATTCTGGAGGGTAAATCTCTTGGCGTTGTCAACAGCTTTTGCTACTTGGCTTTTACAATCAGCAAGAATCTTGACCTTCAAACTGAACTAACAGGAAAAGCACCTAAGAATTTCAGGCTATTACAGAAATGCACATAGAATACTGTAACCGGTCGCAACCACTGGGGCAGCCATGGTACCTCTCAGTGAAACTGCAACTCCTTTCCAGATTAAAGGCTATGACCTCTCCCTCTAGCTCATTCTCCTACCATGCCTTGATCTTACTATTAAAGAGTGTGCAAGAGAGGCCACCAACAGACCTCACAGTCAGCCTTAATCCTACTAGTTTCTCCTCTTGGGGTCTCATTCCAGTCTCTGTCCTACTATGTCACTCCCGGCTTGACTAGTCCTTTGTAGGGCACCTGTAGGCTTAGGAGCAAATTGTGTGGCTCCTTTTCCTCCCCAAGCCTTGTGGGTATTACAATAACATTGTTCCCTCTGTTGGAGCTTCAGCTTCCTGAGCCTCTACCCCTTCCAATCTCACTAGGCTGGCTTGCCTAGACCCACTATGCCAGACCTGGCTTTAAGGTACTAGCTTCAATCTATCACCTTCTGTCTCCAGGTCCCTGGCCTCTCTCTGCCAGGCCCCTGACCCATGAACGCTGCACTCTTCTGGCACCAGGCTCTTAGCCCCTATCTTACTATGCCCCTCCCAGGCACTGTGCTCCTGGCCTCCATCTCAGTGTGACCCTCTTGGGCACCAGACCCCTGGCCCCCATCTGCTCTGTAGCCTTTTACTGTCCCTCACTAGGTTCAATAATAACTTTGTGCTTGAGCCCACCCATGGCAAAGGCTCCAAGCAATCACCTCACAGGCACCAATGGGATCTCCAAAGCCACCCCTTATAGTCCCAGCCCATAGCACTGATACAAACAGCAAAATAACATAAGCCCCTGAGCTCTGACATAATAATAACAATGGAAACAGTCCTCTGCCCCTTTAAGAAGGCAAACCTTTACCCCTAATACAAATCCCTCACTGCCAGAGTACCTTGTGAGCTCCTGGGGGCCTCACTACTTCTGTAGGCAGCAAAACAGACAGTCAATCATCCCTGGGTGTCTCTCCTAGGGAGGAGCTCCTTCCCCCAGCAGCAGCCAGGACGTGACTCCCCTGCCAGCCCCAGCCTTGGGCTTATATGCTCCCAGGGCAGCTGACCACTTGCAGATGTCTGCTGATTACTTCATTTGCCCTGTTGCCCTGGCAGCTAACAGCTGCCCTGCCCTGCCTGTCCTGCAGTACTCCCTGGCTGGGCTGCCATTATCTTAAAGTAACAGAGAACCTGGGGCTAATGTTACAAATACCAACAAACTATCAGCTAAGGTATATATAAATCTATGAGCTGTGTGTGCTGTCATCCCTGCTTTATGGTTCAGAAAAGTGGACTAGATATGCTAGGCACAATAGGAGACTGAACAGCTTTCGCATGAGATGCCTCCCAAGATGAAAATATAGTGAGAAGACAAAATGCCAAACACAGAGGTGCTGGAGCATACAGGACTGACACAATTAAAAAAGAAAACATCAAGAAGAGGAGGTCGTAATGCCTCGGCCATGTCAAGAGAATGGGAGGACACCATACCCCCAGGAATATTTTGTATAATGATATTCAAGATGGCTCTAGGACATGGGCTCACCCTCTATGCTGGTACCATGACACGTGCAAAATAACATGAAACCATTCAACACCATGTAGAAAGCTGGGAAGCATGTACAGAATCCCATCCAATCTGGAGGGAACATCTGGCACTGGATACAGCTCACCATTACGTGGGTTTCTTCCAGAGGATGGAAGCAAAGTGAGAAAGAAGGAAGCCACGTGCTGTAAACTTGGACTCCAACTCAAGACAACACATGAATGTGTGAAACTTGCAATGAGCTGTGTCACTCTCAAATTGGGCTAGTCAGCCACAAGTGGATTCATCAAGTGCCTGACTAGACATCATATGCATACACGATGATCCAGAGGATCAACAGTTGCTTAGTACCTTAAAAGATGCACCTAAAATGCTAAGAAGCGCATAAACACAAATCCTCAGTAACTATATGTTAGCTGTATGCATGCTTATGAAGTAGATCGACTTATCTGTCACTTCTAATCTATATGACATACAAATAAATGTAAAATTACAGTTTTCATTTAACTAGACTTTGTTTATTAAATTGGTACCAATACCAGGAGTTCAAATCCATAATCAGGCTCTGAATGTGCTCTGTTTTTTAAAAATGAGCATTCAGTGGGTCTCTCGCTAAAGTTAAGGGGAATGCAAAGGATCTCCATTATTGGAAATCAGGACATTTAGACACCTAACTATAAACCTTAAGTTAGGGAACCATATTTGAAAAGCTTGGCCACAGCATGTAAATATTAAGGCATGTAAATATTAAGGCTGTGCGAGGCTTCGGACCATGCTTTGGATCCAGAATAGCTTTGAATGCTTCAGTGTCCAAAGCAGCATGTCTGGATTGAAATGCTGGCTTCTTTAGGCTTTCCCCCTGCAGTTTTCAGCCCACTGCACCTTAAAACACACAGGGTCGTCTATGTCATGAGTTTTGCCTGTCAGCAGCTTGAGGTGCAGTTCCCCACAAACCCCTGCACCAATCCTCTTACAACCTGGCAGGCTTTGTGGCTTCACCAGGGTACACTGCCCCTGCAGTTTTCACCCCACTGTGGCTTAACACATATATGTGACATGAGTTTTGCTTTCAAGAACTTCGCGTGCAGTTCCTCCCAAACTCCTGCACTGATCTTCTTGAAACTTGGCAGGCTTTGTGCACCCAGCAGAAGCTACCACCCCTGCATGTTTCATCCAAATCAGACATAAAACAACAAAGTTATAGATATTTCATTGATTCCCCATTATACCCTATGGCTGGATGTCCGAGAAGGCTCCAAAGCTTCTTCGGCTGGATCGAAGCGGGAACCCGGTCGAGAGCTCTGGATCAGATCCCTGGTATCCAAAGCAGCCAGATCCAAAGATGAATCAATAGCTGCCTACTCGCACAGGCCTAGTAAATATTCATAGGTACTTGCAGATGCATAAAATAAGATTCCCAATGAGTTTAGAATTTAACAAGATAATTAACAGGAAAACTGCAGAAAATGCACAAAATGCCCAATAGCATATTAGAACCCATATGTAAAGTCTCCATTTTACTGTTGTTTAGTTCTATGCCTCCTGTTTGTTTCTAATTGTTATTATCTTTCCTGATCTCTTTTCCATTTACACCTTGCCTGTTCTCTCTTTTCTGTTATTTACACTATTCTATAGAGCCACATTTTCCTTGCCAGTTTTGTCTTGTGTATGTGCGCTTGTCTTCAAATATTGATGAACATGTCTAAGCCTCTAAATCTATCCTCCCTCACAAAAAGTAAATATTTTACATATGTATGAATTCTGCACGTATATGGAAAATATGCAGTTACTGACGACTGACCCCATATAAAGAGAGTCAGCAAAGTTCTTTGGTATACTGGCATTTGGCTGATTTAAGCAAGGGATACATCAGAGCCAAATTTTTAAATTTCTGGCAGAAGGCCAGGCAATGTGGCATGTTAGAGACTAACCCATCATTTTAATTTTTGTCCTCTCTAAGTCTTGGGAGGGAAGTTCAGGTTGCAAGCTATATCTCCATTTGATACCAGTTTTCAGCTTCAGAGAGATTTAGCAATAACTGCCTTATAAAGTACAGGGGGGTAGGGGGCCCAAGAGAGGTGATTGCAAATGAAAGGGATGACATCAAAAATACAGAATGCTCTTGTGTTTTGCTTCTAGGCCCTGTTCTGAAAGTCATTCCATTATACACAGATATTCTCTGTTGGAAAATATAGCCTTAAGAGATTTCAAAGCCAAATAGGTGTTTTAGATGCATAGATCCCATAAATGTAAATGAAAACTGTGGGGATAAATCCCCTAGTCATGTTTTCAGATTTCAGCCTTCAGGAGTTTTTCCAATCCTACTACTCAAATCTAAAGTTGGTGATTAATGAGAAAAGCTCTATTTAATGACAAAATGAATTCCAAATTAATAACAATGAAATTAATCTTTCTGAAACACCAGAATATATTACCTAAACACTCTAGTGCAGTGATTCTCAACCAGATTGCTAGAGCACCCTGAGGTGCCACAAGATCCTTTTAAGGGTGTCATGAGGTGCTGCTCAATATTAGCATTGTGAGGTATGCAAATGACTATACAGGATTCACAAGGTAAACCCCAAAATTTCAAATAGTAATCCATAGTGTCAGAAACATTTTAATATGTTGTGGTATTTGAGTTATCTAAAACTGAAGAATTGCTCTATTATTTTTTCCATCATCAAAAAGTGAGTGAAAACTAAAAGCTAGCATTTTCCAAAACCATAAGGAGAGTCACAGCTGGTTAGAGCAGCAGTTCATCCAGCCTAGTAGCCCATCTGAGACAGCTGCAGGAATGGATGCTTTAGTGGGAGAGCTTATGAGCCAGGTATCCCGGTATAGAGCAATTCATTACCCTCCCTCCCCTCATCATTTTACATCATTGGTTCAGAGATACAAGAGGACACATCTCTGGCTGTTCTGTTTAATAGCTTTTATAAAGGATCCAACATCCATATTTTTAATTACAGTCCCTTTTTGAACATGACTATACTATCTGCCTCTACAACCTGCTGTGGTAATGAGCTCTACAAGTCAACTACACACAGCATAAAAAAGGGCTTTTTCTTGTTAGTTTTAAACCTGTCTCCAACTACTTTCTGTGGTGCCCCCTAGTTCTAGTACTTTGGGACTTGGTAAATAACAGTTCCCTAATTCATTTTGTCCATACCCTTTATAATCTTATAGAGTTCTGTCATACCCCACCTTACATCCCCAGCCTTCTGCTTTCCAAAGTGAAAAGACCTAACCTTTTTTAGACTCTCCTAGTATGGAAACTGCTCCAAACCCCTGATCATTTTGATGGACCTTCTCTACCTTTTCTAGGTTCTGCTACATCCTTTTTGAGATGTGGAGAACATCCAAGAAGTGCCTTGCATCTAAAAAAAAGATTGAGAACTACTGCTGCTGTGATTCTATACTTCTCTAACAGGACTGTTCCAGTCACCACACAAAGCATTTATGCTAAACACTACACATCTGTTACTAAGGGTAAGTCTTTGAAACATAACTGCACTTATTTGGAGAGGAAAGTTGCTGCAAAGATAAATTATTTGTAGTAGTTCTCCTGGACCAATGAGAGGGAGTGCTAATACATCAGGTAAAAGCAAATAATATTATTTGCAGATCCATTTTTTCTCCTTTCTTTTAAGGTATTAGTACATCCTTAGAGATGTACCAGAATAGGATTTTAAAGCAACCAGAATTCAAAAGACCAAATAAAAAGCCATAAACAATAGTAAAATATATGTAAGGATGAGAAAGAGCCAGGAGGTTATTTTAATTTTTTTTTATAGTTTTTAAAGAACTATCAAACTCTATGAAAAACAAATATTTTCATTTTCTTTCACTGTTTTAACATGACTTTTTTAAGAAAAAAATTCACCTTTCTGTAAGAGAAACATGTTGTGAAATAACAGTCTAACCACAGAAATATAATAAAGTTCAACAATTAATAAAGTCTGTAACAAAAATAAGGTAAATGTTTCTTTCCAAAAAATTTGGGTTTTTTCAGTCATGAAAAATATGCACCCATCCAACTACCCAATAAATAACTGCAGTTATATTCACTTAAATTCAAATTATCACAACTAAAATTCTTTCCCATTCCCCCAAACTACTTAAATCCATACAGACTTACTGATCCTATCCTCAAAATTGAAAAACAATATTTAGTCAAAGGATCACAGGAAAACAGGGCTGTAAGGGACCTCAAAAAGTCATCTAGTCCAGCCCCCTGCTTAAGGCAGGATCATCCCTGACCAAATCAGCCTAATCAAGTGTCTGTCCAACCTGCTCCTGGAAATTTCCAGGGCTGGAGATTCCACAATTTTTCTAGGTAGCCTCTCTCAATGCTTGACCACATTCCCCCAATTTTCAACCTAAATTCCTCTCCTGCAGCTTGAAGCCATTGCTCCTAGTCTTGTCTCTTACAGCCACAGAGAAAGTCCATCTCTATCCTCTTTATAAATTGCTCTTCAGGTATTTGAATACTGTTATCAAATTCCCCTTTGGTCTTCTCTTCTCAAGATTAAATAACCTGAGCTCTTTCCACCTTTCCTTATAAGTCTGGTCTCCCAAGCCCCGATCTTTTTTTTTTTTTTTGGTTCCCCTGTAATGGACAATTTTTCCTTTTCTTTTTTTTTTTCTTTGCCTCTTTACGAACAAGTTTTCACCTTGTGCCTTTAGTAAAGAACAAATTAGTATGGATGATTGGTAGGGATAGCTTAAGAGATTGATAAAGAGATATATAACTTTTACTCCATTGTTTTGAATCTTGCCTCCATGGGCATGTCCCCATAACAGGGAACATGCGTTTCCCTGGGAACAAACAAGCATGTGGCATGTTGCCCCAGGTGGGGTAGAGGAGGCTGAGGCCAGCACCTGGGCTGGCCCTTGCAGCCTCACTTGGGGTCCTGAGGATTTCCAGGGGCTGCAGCTATGGCAATCTGGCAGCCAGTGTGGCTCCAGACGGCTGGGCTTCAGTTTTGGCCAGACTGCCTTGCTGTCATTTGTGCTGTGCTGCTTTTTTAGGGCCTGGAGTTTTTTGACACTGGGATCTCCCCATGTGAACCCCCCCCCCCGGCACTGCAAATGAGCAGTGTGGGGAATGTCTTCATGTGTGGCACCACGGGTAGGTCTGTGGCACTGCATACTGTACATTTGCGCTCATCTGGATGTACCCTGTAATGGAAGTGAATGAAAATGACCTGGTATGGGTAAGTCTGAGTCCTTACTTAAATAGCCATGTCACAATAAATCACCATAAAAACTGGCACTCTTCCTAACAGTCACAGAAGAAAGGCTGGAAAGGAATAGATACTAGGGGTATGCAAAGTGGAACACTGATTCAATTCATTCAATTCATTGATTCAGATCACTGTCCCTGATTCAATTTGGCCAAAGCTGAATCTGAAGATTCGATGCCGATTTGGAAAACGAGCAATTCGGACATAGACACAGCTTTAAAAAGTTTTTTCTACATACCTTGAGGTACCAGTGCAGCTTGTGATTGCTGCTATCCTGGGGTGCATGGAACATCCCACAGGAGTGCAGGGGCCCCTCCACATGCTTGGCGGCAAACCTGCAAGTGGACTGGAAGTACTTGCAGTCCACTTCTGGGTCTGCTGGGGAACACACTGGGGTGCCCTCTTGCATTCCCCCAGCTTGATGATTCACCACGGGGGGACCCCAGGTGCCCCCCCCCCGACCCAGGAGGCACCAGTTGTGGAGCCAGGGAGGGGCATGAGGGGGGTGCCCTACTCACTCCCCGGCGGACCCAGAAGTGGACCAGAAGTGCGTCTGGTCCACTTCCAGATCTGCTGCCGAGTGCACTGGGAACACCCCCCCACACACACTCCTGTGGTACACTGCATGTGCCCCAGTATCACAGAGTTCACGAGCCGCCTTCTACCTAGAGGTATGTAGAAAAAACATTTAAATCTGTCTATGTCCAGATCACCGAATCTTTCCAAATCCCTCCCCAAATCAATTCGGAGGGTTCCAATTCAATTTGGAGAGATTAAAGGGTCTCCTGATTCGATTCAGATTCGGGGCCAAATCTCCGCTGAATCAAATCAGGGAGCGAAGCTTTGCACGGCCCTAATAGATACTTAACTGGCATCCATACCAACCTTAAGTGTTCTTCCATTCAGAACACGGAAGAAGAGACTTATTAGCAAAACAGATAAAGGCAGTTTGGTTTTGCATGCTTGAAGGACTTCCATATTGCTTTAAAATGTTGTGTATATTATGACAAATAGCTAGATCTCAAAAAATCCAGGTGATATAACCTAAGAGATAAAGCTCTAGTTATTAAAAGGATATCATTATAATTAACCCAATACTGTTAGTGTAAGTACTGCACACTAACACAAACGCTATCAGATCCTGCCACTTAGTAAAAAGTATAACTATATTCTTAATAAATAGCTACGTACATTTTATTTATTAAATATCTTAAACATGAAGCCCATTTTGTAGGTGCTCTGTGTACACACTGTGACGAGAGCCATTTGGAATTTTTTCTGTTAAACTTTTTTCAGCCAAATATGCCAATTCATCTTAAAAATGAAAACTTTTCATGAAAAATATTTTAGTGTCAATTAAGCTTTAATCAAGAAGTTTTCTCATGTTCAGGATGTAATTTTGGTGAAAACTATGCATGCCCCATGATCAGCACATTCACTAAGTGTGAAAGGCCCTGATTCACATGCCTGGCCTGCTAAAGAGAGGAAGAAAAACCAACTTTATAGTTAGGGCATCCATGCGGGATGTTGTGCGTTCAAGTCCCTGCTCTGTCTAATTTGGTGTGTCTCTCTTTCCCTGGCCTAAACAATATTTATTTATTCATACAAAATGAAAACAGCTTTAAAAGAAGTGGCTGCAAAAAATCCTTCCTCAACCCCACCCAAAAACCTAACAGTTGGCAGATTCACTTGGAATGGCAAAATCAAGTTCCAAGTCCCATCTCTTCCTCATATGTAACAAATATTTTAACCAGGTTCTCTCAAATTCCAAATAAGAACTATTACCACCAGGACACTGGCTACTTTTGGGTTACCTCTCTCCACCCCACTCCCCTTCCTCTGGTTCTCGTTTGAAGCCTTTTAAAAGTTCCTGGTTTCATTCTGCATCAGAACAGAAAAAATGTCAAAACCTAAGTTTTTTCACAAAAAAAAGAATAATAAAAGGAATCCTTACTTTCCAACTAGACCTAATAGCAAGAGAAACTCTTCCCCAAGCATCTTACAGTACAGAAAGAGGGAGAGAAGGTATAATCAGCCACATTTTATAGGTAAGGTACTGAAGAGGCAGAGAGAAGTAAAATGACTTGCCTAAAGTCCCATAAGAAGTCAGTTAAAGAGACAGAAACTGAAACCAGCATTTTCAGCATTCCAGTCCAGTACATTAATCCCCAAAATCACCTTCATATCAAAATATATTATACAAAGTATACTAAAACAATTATATGGACATACACAAACATACTTTTATAATGTTTCCCTGAACCCTTTCTAAACTAACAACATTCGACAAGGCATGGGTTACTTTTCCTAAACTGCTTTTTCTCCCTACTCCTTCCAACTTTCCTGTAAAACATATATGTTCAAAAGTACAAATGGAGAAAGGACTGGAGGTAGAAATGACTCAGAAAATTCATCTCAGGCATACAGTTATATCTGGGAGAAAGCATGCACAACTGTTGAACATTCCCAGGAGGATTTGATAATTAAACCTAAAATGATTCTAGAGTGATTGTTCCTATTTTGGATCAGCTAATAAATGATGCACGGATATCCCAATGATTGACGCTCCAGCAATATGAATAACTATGTAGTCCTCTATTAGAGCTATTGATTTAGTATGTCTGTAAACCTGAGATACTGTACAAGCAACACTACACTTATCCACATATCAAAAACTGTCTTCACAGCCAGAAGGGATTTTAAAAAGCTCTGCATTTTGTTGGAAGTGAAAGCAGACCCTACACTCTTGTGAAACTCAGTTACTTCTAAACTCCATTACCTGTACTATTTGGACCTTAAGATTTACAGTGCAAGAGTCTAGCTTTTTCTTTACCTAAAAAGTGGTAGGCGCAACTGCTTTATTGAAGATAATATTACTGCCACCTTAATATACAGTGTAGTCCCAGTTCCTGCTGTATCAGAGTTGTCTTCCAAAAGGAAAATGAAATGGACCTTTTCATTTTTCACAGATATTAATGGTCTCTTTTTGCTCACAGCTGAACCCCAATGATAAAAATATTCAAGCAAACTTCAAAAGAAAAAATACCCTTGCATTCTTTAAAAAACAAGCAAAACCTAGCAGTTTTGGCAAATCCTGTTATTGTACTAATTTAAGGTCTGATTGAAAGCTCATTGAAGGTAACAGGAATCTTTGCATTGACCTCAATAGGTTTTGAATTAAGTCTTTAACAAGCTATTGGCCAGCCAAAATTGCATTCGCCTTTCTGGAAGGAAAAATCCAGTCAGCAGTTGGATATATACACTGTACTGCAGAAAGTGGTGTCAGAAATTCAGTAGGTAAGTCGGTAGTCTATTGCCCACCATAAGACTTGAAACTAAGCGAGCAGCCGCATACTTATTTGCAAGGGGGTCTCAGATCCAGCATCCTGCCTAAATACCAACTTTATTACATTTTTAAATCAGTATAGTCTCCATATAGTTTCATACATGCAGCATTTCCATAGTAAAATGTTAAGAGCTTTGAACAGAAATGGCTGCATATATAAAATGACTACATATAGTAAAGTCAAGGAGCTATGAATATTATGGTTATTCATTTCATTTTATTCTGTACCCATTAGTTAGAGAAGAACCCAATTTTGCAGAAGAATGTATAATTCAGCATATTTTGGCCCATTGTTCTTAAACTATTATTACTGAATTACTTTGATAGAAAATTATAGTAGGTTGCAGCAAGATACCAATTTTGTATAGAGATGAAACTATATATTGAGGGCTAATGATCACTTTAATTATCTCAGCTCTCTCAAAAACCATTAAAATCAAAGAAGCAAAGAAATAAGTTGCATGCTGTACACAATTACTTCATTTTCCTCGATAGCATAAGAGTGATGCTATAGCCATGATGGCCCAGAAATTAAGTGAGAAACAAGGATTTCTTAGGATGGCATCTTTTATTGGACCAATGATATGACATAACTAAATCAAAAGGCCATTCTCAATTATGTATCATAGTGAACAGTTTATAATTTTCCCCCATCTAAGAGCCAGAGGAATAAAGCCAATAACCCTTAACATTCACCTCTTAGGGTTTGGACAGATAAAACAGTTATAACATTTACCATGTGTCACATTAAACTGATACAACTGTTTTAGGTATCTGCTCCTATAGAGATATACATGGAGCTAAAACGATACTTCAAATCTGAATAGCAACTCTAAACAATTGCACTGGTTCAGATGACATTTAAGTCCCTTCCCACCCCCATGGACCCACCCTCACACTTCTTTAAATGGTATATTGTTACATCTGTCCAAGGCACTGGAATTTTTTATCCTGGTCCCTTGGCTAATATACTGGACTGTAAACAGCAATGATGTGGCAACACCAAAGAAACTATACTAAATATCCCATTCCACCACTGCATGCTGAAAGCTAAAACAAAGCTATATGTTAACTACTATGTTAGCATGACTTGTGTAAGTATGGAAATCCATAAAAAAAAGATTTTTGTGATTATAACATTAACTTGGCAACTAGGAAATAGAATAATTACACCAATTAATATGCCCCTCAAAGACCAATTGTAAACATAAGAAAGACTGGTCCACAGGGTGGTGTTTTCTTTTCATATAATAGCTAATTGCATCGGCAGTGTAAAGCAAGATGATTACTGCACTGCTCTGTCAACCTAGTGGAATGACAGCTCTAAAGAAAATTCCCTACTCTGATCTCTTCATTAATCAGTCCTCACCTAAGAAAGCCAGCCCTGAAAATAATAAAATCATTATAAATCAAAGTTTCCTGGTAAATCATTAATGTTCCAAAACTGAATAAAAAGCAGGGCAAAATTCTGTGTAAAAATTATCATGAATCACACTGGGTAGAGGGAGGGAAAAGGAGTGTAGAGAGAAGCATGGGGGAAAATTATGCCTCATTAGTGTTCAGGAGGCAACTTGTTTTACACTTCAGGTTATCCTTTCTCCAAAATAAACCAGTATGTGCTATCTTTGTACCTGCCAAAGGAAGTAGTGGAACTTGTGCCTCTGCCATTTAATCCAACCATATTCCCAAAATGTTATCTGTGTGCCCTATCTAATATTCAAGGTAAAGAATAGGGCTGCTGCCTTCCCTGCTTCCTCATGGATGTACTGGGACTGAGAGAGTATTTCCTTAAATCAGATGGGCTGGGAAGAGAGATTTAAAGATTTTGCACTAAATGGGAGTGGTGTGAATACATCCAAAGAGCACAGCTGACAAATACTACTCCATTCATCACAATCACTCCAACAAATAGACAATGCAAAACAAAAAAGGCAGATACGGCACTCCATACTTGCTTACCAAAGTGTGACGGGATGGGAAATGGGGAGCCCTCTTATTCATTTCTTGGGTTATGTTAACAGTTCTTTATCTAGGCAATTGTGGCCTGTAGTCCTATCTCCAATGGCCAGCACTTACTCCACAAGGTCTAATAATATGTTCCCCTGGGTAGTTGTATTTATGTCTTTTCTTATACCAGGTATGACTGAGTTAGGAAGAGTCCACCCTCTTCCAGTGGGCTAGAGGCAAGGCCCTAAATGATTACAAGGGTAGACCCAAAAGGCACCACTCCTCTCCCACTACAACATAACTTGCTGGACCACTTCCTACCTTGGTCTCCTGGATGTCACTGACTTTGTACCCCAACCTGGGATTCTGTCTTCCTCCTCCACCCATAGTTACAGTCTCTTTGCAGCCTCAAAGCTCTCAAGCACAGCCCCTGTATAGGAAATACCTTCTCTCCCTTTGGGAGCAGTACAGTTTTGTTCCGTAAGCTTGGGAGCTCTGACTGGGTCAACTGCCTGACCTGAACCGATTCCTTTTCCCTGGCCTATTGATTTTATGCTCTGAAGAGTAGAGGCAGAATTAGTCAGGCCTTAAAGAGACCTCTATTTGAGCTTCATTAGCGCTTCTCTCTGCTGTTTCCTTGTGTGATTCCCCAACCCCAGACAGTATCTCCGCTTTTACATGACACAGATACTGCTGAGAGCTGGATTTTCCCCTTTTAAAACCATTTGTTTTACTCCAGTCAGAAGGGCACTCAAACTGGCATTCCCAACTGAAGCTAAACTATCTTTTTTTCTTTTTGATATGCACACACTTAAAAGTTAAACTATTGTAAATAAGCAACTAAGGGCCCTATTACACATTCAGATTCAAGTTGGATGGAAACTATAGAGTTGTTACACATTTTAATCATTAATTTTATAGCTGGTTGGCTCTTTTTATACCTGGATAGTCATTTTTATCCTGTGATAATTACTTTGCACATATGGCTGGTCTAAGTTTATTGCACAGTTAACCAGTTAGTTGTGTAATATATGTAACATTTAGCAGGGGCCTATGGTTACAATGGATATACTAGACCAACACAAATTGCCATCTATGAGAACTGACCTTGGACATAACAAATGGTTAATAAGAAATTAAAATACCATATGTACAAATTGAGGTCATTATATCCCAAATGATGGAGCCAAACAAAATAATGTAATATTCATAAGTTCTCCGGAGCATGTCTTTCTTTGTTTCAGAGTGCTGTCTTGAGACACTTTAACAGGTTGGACTATGAAGTAAAGCTGAGCAGTCCTCTCGCCTGAACTGCTCTCAAGACAGCACTTTGATATAGAAAGGAGACACGGCTCGGAAGAATGTATTAATATCTTATAAAGTGCTGGAACACTCAGTAATTAATTTTTCAGCAAGGAGAAGCTTTTATTTCAACAATGTGTAAAATGCATAAAAAACAAATTTTGAATTCAACATCTGCTACAATGCTACCTCTGACCTGACTTGAAAGAGCAAAAAAATCTCAGTTAGCGAACAAAAAAGACTCAGGGCCACTACCCTTAGTTAAGCTACAGCATAGGGCAAGAGCGACATCTCAGTTAAGGAACTGCAGAGCAAATACTGTGTTCTTTGTGAATGAACTAAATGGATTGTAAACATCCCTTGTTTTAAGTAGGAAAAAGGGAAACTGCATCCTGAAAGCTCCACTTAATTTGAAATCAGAAATATTTCTGAGGTTCTAGAGCGCCGAAAAGCTGGACAGACAAGTAAAACATTATCCGTAAGAAAGGAAAGTATAAACTCCTTTGTGGGGAGTACAATCATAAGTGGAAATCCTAAGTACATAGACTACCTTGCTGCTTTAAATACTAACCATGTACAGCAAGGACTTACTTCAGACAGGGTAAATGGCTGAGGTGAGCCAAGCCTCAAACAAGCTCTGGAGAAGAAAAGAATGCCTTTCACTCCTTTCTTTCTCCTGGTTCTTTGCAAAGCACCAGTTTCCTTCAAAAGATGCTTTTCCCTCTGTTTTTCAGCTTCAAGTGCCAATTTTTCCTAGCATGCTAACAGCAGTTCCCTGCTCTTAAGATCCACTCTTAACACTCTTAAGGCCACTGTAGCTTGTACCCCACACCAGACTGCACTGTACATAGCAGGCACTGGTGAGACTGCCTCTGCAAGATATGGTGAAATTCCAGATGACCATGTGCAAAAAATCATTTCAAACTAGGATAGGCACAGAAAAGGGCTCCAGGGATGGTTAGATGAACGGGCAGCCTATTTCCAAGCAACCTAAGGAAGTATGGGTTGGATGAATGGACTGTAAGGTGGATAGAAAACTATCTGGGTCATCAGGCTCTGGGATAGCAGTCAATGTCTTGATGTCTAGTTGGCAGCCAGTATCAAGTGCAGTGCCCCAGGGGTCAGACCTGGGCCCAGTTTTGTTCAATATCTTCATCAATAACCTGGAAAATGGGATGGAGTGCACCCTGAGAAAGTCTGCAGATGACATCAAGCTGGGGGCAGTAATAGATACAATGGAGAGTACAGCTAGGATTGAGGGAGACCTTGACAAATTGGAGGATTGAACCAAAAAAAACTCTCATGGGGTTCAATAAGGACAAATGCAAAGTCCTGCACTTAGGACACAGCAATACCATGCACTGCTACAAGCTGGGGACCAACTAGCTAAGCAGGAACTCTGCAGAAAAAGGACCTGGGTGTGACAGTGGACAATGAGCCGAATATGGCCAACAATATGTTCTTGTTGCACAGAAAGCTAATGTCATATTGGGCTGCATTAGTAGGAACATTGCCAGCAGATCAAGGAAAGTAATTCTTCCCCTCTATTTGGTACTGGTGAGACCACATCTGGAGTACTTCTGTCTAATTTTGGGCTCCCCACTACAGAAGGGATGTTGACAAATTGAAGAGAGTCCAGCAGAGGGCAATAAAAATGGTTAGAGAGCTGAGGCACATGACTTCTGAGGAGAGGCAGAGGGAACTGGGCTTATTTAGTCTGCAGAAGAGAAGACTGAGAGGGGATTTAATAGCAGCCTTCAACTACCTGAAGGGGAGTTCCAAAGTGGGCTCCAGCCAAACTGTTCTCAGTGGTAGCAGATGACAGAACAAGAAGCAATGGTCTCAAGTTGCAGCAAGGGAAGTTTAGGTTAGATATTAGAAAAAACCCTCTCATTCTCATAAGGAGGGTAGGAAAGCACTGGAACAGGTTACCCAGAGAGGCTGTGGAATCTTTATTCCTGGAAGTTTTTAAGACTCAGCTAGACAAAGCCTTGGCTGTGATAATCTAGTTGGGGGTGGTCCTGCTTTGAGCAGGGAGTTGGACTAGATGACCTCCTCAGGTCCCTTCCAACCCTAATTTTCTATGATTCTACATACAAGATCCTTTCCGACAAGATCTGAACAACAGCTTGGCTGACAAACCTGAATAGCCCACTACCACAAATACACTTTGATTTTCCAGCCTGAAGGAAACATATAGACATTAGGGCTATGCAAGGCTTCGGACCATGTTTCGGATCTGAAGCAGCGTGTCCAGATTGAAGCACTGGCTTCGTGAGGCTTTCTGAAGTGTTTGGAGCTTCTGAACCGCTTTGGAAAAGCTTTGGAAAACCCAGAAGCCAGACTCCCCCTGCACCTATCTTCTTGACAGCTGACAGGCTTTGTGGCCTGAGCAGGGGCCAGCACCCCTGCAGTTTTCATCCTGCTGAGCCTTAACACATACAGTCTCATCCATGTCATGAGTTTTGCCTGTCAGCAGCTTGAGCTGCAGTTCCCCCCAAACCCCTGCACTGATCTTCTTGAAACATGGCAGGCTTTGTGGCCTCAGCAGGGGCCACCCACCACTCCTGCAGTTTTCACCCTCCTCCCCCCCCATGGTGTAACACATACACATGACATGAGTTTTGCTTTCAAGAATTTGCGGTGCAGTTCCCCTCGAACTCCTGCACCAATCTCTTGAAATTTGGCAGGGTTCATGCTCTCAGCAGTGGCTACCACCACCTTCAGGTTTCATCCAAATCAGACAAAAAACAACGAAGTTATAGATATTTGATTGATTCCCGATTATAACCTATGGCCAGATCTCTCAGAGCCGCTTTGGCCAGATCAAAGCGGCAACCCGGTCCGGAGCTCCGGATCGGACCACTGGCATCTGAAGTGGTGGAGCTGAAGCTGGATGGAATAGACCTAATAGACGTGCAAGATGCCTGACAAATAAAACCACTTGTTGTGATGTTTCCAGAATATGCTTGCTAATTCAAGAAGGCATTTGAACTGAGTCTGAATCCTAAGAATGCTCAGGTTTAATCAATCTGTTGTCTAAATAACAAGACAGATTAAACTGGCAAACAGTGCATCTCCATACCCATACAAGGTGTCTGCAACAGAGGTGTCAAACATATGGTGAGAGGAGCCCTACCATCCAGCCCCCAGTGCTGCCTTTGTGTCTGAGCAAGCCTACATGGAGCATGGCATGTGCTGGCCCAATTCTGTGAGCAGGGCCAAGGCCTGTCAGGGCCAAGGCCTGGTCAGGTAGGCGCATGCAGCGCAGATCCTGGAGCAGCAGAGTGGGTGCGAAGCTACATGCAGTGCCTTCCTTGGTGGGCATACTGTGCCATGCATAGCCCCCACTCCAGGACATACACACCCTACCTGGCAGCTCCAGGACCGTGCTGCATGCAGCGCTTGCTCCAGAGCTCCAGGTTTGCCCTGGAGTGCACACCACATGTGGCACAGTTCACAGAATGGGCAGCACATGATGTTGTCCAGCCAGGACAGGCACTGTGTGCAGCATACCATTTCTTCCGGATGGTCTGAGATCCACACTACACACCCGAAGCCAGACTGCATCACACATGGCACCTATCTCTGGCTGCTCCAAGATTTGTGCCTTATGCAGCACAGGGCCCAGACTGGAGCAGGTACCAGACCAAAATATGCTGGAGGCAGGGAGTGGTTTTGTGGGCCAGCCCTATGCCACCCATCTGGCCCACAGGGGTCTGATGAGTTTAACACCCTTGCTCTATAACAGCCTATAAGGCATTGCACAATAGTGGTGAAAACAAGAAATAAATTTCCCCCCAAATAGCCAAGTTTTAACATTTGTTTTTATTCCAATATGAAACAAAAGGGAAGCCATTTTATTTTTATTTTTTTTTATGAAAATGTGGTTGGGGCACTCACCTCCACTGTGGGGGGGACCAATGTAAATCTGCACAGGAAATTCATCCCAGGACTTCCACATTCATTCTAAGCTGTCGCTATGAACCTGATTTTCTACTTCTAACCAAAAATACCAAGCTGGGCCTGAGAAATTCTCTCAAGGAATGTTTCAGCAAAAAGTTTTAGTTCTGACAAACAGACATTCTTCAATGATAAAGTGTTTCAGAAAAAAAAATCTCAACTACCTTTATAGGGCCCTTTTATAATAATTTAATTATTTGCTCAGCAATTTGCACAGTTTACTGAACAAATGACAAATACCTCTTATTAAATATTTCAGAGATTTCTTTCAAAGAGCTCATCTTGAAGCATTCAGGAACAAAATGTTTAATCAATTTACATTTTGAACGCATTTTGTTAACAATAATTTGAGATTTATACGCTAGGTGTTACAGCGAAGGAAAAGCATTTTCTTGGATCAGATCCCAAAATTCATTAAGTATATTTAAAGTCTGAGAGAGAATTTTTTTCTACAAACCAGCAATAAATATTCAAAGGGCCAATTCTATTTAAAGGGTTACCACACACAAAATATAAAATGTCATTTAACCTGTTCACTCAAAAATAGCCCATAATGTGGACCCTCTGTCAGCTTACTGCTGCTAGGCAATTGTGGAAGCTGGGTGCTAACAGCAGAGTAAAATATCCTCCCTTCATAAAACTGATTAGGCATTCCATGCATGGTCACCAAAACAGCACAGCTCTAACCTTGCCTAAAAAGTCTGCAAGACATTCAAGGCTCAGTCTATAACACCATGCAGTGCCAGTATTGCTGTGTTGGCTAGGTTACATGATAAGTTTTCTTCCCTTGGCTATGCTGGGATAATTCCTTGTATGGGTACAAGTATGCTGACAGAGGCTTGCATGTCAGCTTTCCTTATGAAGTTCAGGGAGGTGGTGTAGCTACAAGAGCAAAAAAAAAACCCCTTTCTGTTGGTAAGTGCTGCACCTAAGCTATGAGTCTCTGCCAGCTTAGTCTATTATGCTGTCGTGGCTATAGCCACAGAGGGCACATCCAGACGAGCACGCATATGCCTCTGCGGCATCTCAAACCAGGTTGAGACACCGCAAAAGGCACGCTGAGAATTTTAAAAATGTTCCCCATGCTCCATATTTGCAGTGCAGGCTCAATATTTGATACCTGGATTTCCAGGTATCAAATAAAAACATCCTGGGAAAAAGCAGCACAGGGCACAGTTCCCCACCATGCTCTGAGGCAAGCCAGGGCTCAGACCTCCAGAGATGTTCTGGCATTTGGCCAAAGAGTATCTATGATGCCCCCTGCTGCCCTAGCATGCTATGCTCATGTACTGGGGCAAGCAGGAGAGGGGCAAGGCTGTGATCCAGGCACTGTCCCTGGTAAGTAGGAACTGAGAGGTGTG